>NC_140945.1:92909720-93292220 GCF_014529385.1 Adiantum capillus-veneris
TGCCTCTCATAACAGAGGGTAGCTCTTTTGGCCTATAAAAGGAGTCCATTTCTACACACATTTCATAGTGTGAAGTTGATGCAACAAGGTGAGTGTGAGGTGGTGAGAGTGAAGCAAGGCGGGAGCTCCATTAAGGGTATAATCCCTTTGTAAACTACTTCTTGTTTTGAAGTACTAAAGCCATTGAGTGGCTGCTTTCCCGTGGACGTAGCCCACATTGGGTGAACCACGTATATCGTGTGTACTCTCTCTCTCTCTCTCTACTCTATAATCTCGTGTATGTAAATCTGTCTCTCTCCATTAAGTAATCTACTCAATTATCTATTTAGCTACGTCTTATTTCCTAACAACTGGTATCAGAGCAAGGTTTTCTCGTAGCTAAATTATCTCAAGGAAAGGATTCCTTGAATTGAGTGGGAGTTATGGCGGAGGAAGGGAAGCTCAAGATTGAGAAGTTCAACGGCAAAAACTACCAACATTGGAAGATGCAGATTGAAGACTTTCTCTACCAGAAGGACCTCTATTTGCCACTAGGAGGTCTTGCAAAGAAGCCCGCAACAATGGCAGATGAAGCATGGATTGTCCTTGATCGAAAGGCACTGGGAACAATCCGGTTAAGCTTGGCATCAACGGTGGCCTTCAATGTTTCGGAGATGAAGACCACGGAGGACTTGATGAAGTCACTTGACGACTTTTACGAGAAACCATCGGCATCCAATAAGGTATTTCTTATGAAGCGCTTGTTCAATCTAAAGATGGCAGAGAATGGTTCAGTTGGAGAACACCTAAATGACTTTAACACAAACATAAGTCAACTTCGATCGGTGAAAATCAATTTCGATGACAAAGTGTGAGCTCTTCTTATACTATCATCTCTACCGGATAATTGGAACAGCCTTGTCATGACCGTAAGTAATTCTATTTCTGGCACAAATACTCTTAAGTTTGATGATGTTGTGGGTATTCTCCTAAGCGAGGAAATACGAAGGAGAAGCACAGGAGAATCATCAAGTGCTACGCTGTCAGTGGAAACAAGAGGAAGGCCTAAGGAGAGGTTCAAAAACCAAAAGGGTCGTGATCGCTCAAAACGGAGGAAGTCACGCACAAAGTCAGTTCTTGAATGTTGGAACTGCGACAAGAAGGGCCACGTCAAGAAGGATTGCTGGTCCAAGAAGAAGAAGGAGACTGAGTCTCAAGACAACAAGCCAACATCGGAGGCCAATGTGGCAGGTAAAGTAGAGCAAGATGCTCTAATTCTCTCATTAGACAATGTGTGTAATTCCTGGATAGTAGATTCCGGGGCTTCATTCCATGTGACAGCACACAAGCAACATTTCCAAGACTACACCAAAGGTAATTTTGGGTATGTATAATTGGGAGATGATGAAGCTTGTGAGATTGTCGGCAAAGGTACAGTTTCTGTCAAAACTGCTAACGAAAATGAATGGAAGGTTAAAGATGTTAGGCATGTTCCTTCTCTTCGCAAAAAATTGATCTCTACAGGACAATTGGACAATGAAGGTCACAACATTGCATTCGGAAACAAACGGTGGAAGATCTCAAAGGGATCTTTGGTGGTTGCTAAGGGAGAAAAGGTCGGTACACTTTACTTGTGTACTGTTAGCATGCAACCTTCAGCTTGTGCAACAACTACAGAAGTTGACAGTGCGGTGTGGCACTACCGACTTGGACATATGAGTGCCAAAGGAATGCAAATCCTTCAAACAAAGAAGCTTCTACTAGGTTTGAAAGAAGTGGACTTAGAGTTCTGTGAAGATTGTGTTTATGGTAAACAAAAGAGGGTAAAATTTCAAAAATCAGGAAATGAAAGAAAAAATAAAAAACTTGAGTTGGTTCATTCTGATGTTTGGGGTCCTACAAGTACACCATCACTTGGTGGCTCATTGTATTATGTAACATTCATAGACGATGCGACTAGAAAAACATGGGTTTATGTCATGAAGAATAAATCCGATGTATTTTCCATATTTCAAAGGTGGAAAGCCTTTGTGGAGAATAAAACAGGTACCAAGGTTAAATGTGTTGGGGTATAAAGCCCACTGTGGTCGCCCAGGTAAGTGTGCGGGCCGCCAGGTATGTACACATATTCTTTTGTAAGAACCTAATAAGAACTCACTATGCTCTACACATTACAGTAGAGCGAGTTGACCATATCGTCATGCTCTTCTTCTCGCACTCTCTCTCGCGTCACACTTCCGCTTGTACTCCTTCAAAATGCCTCAGATCCGACAATGGAGGTGAATATTGCAGCCAAGCTTTTGTGCTAGCAATGGCATTCAGAGGCAAAGGACAACCCCAAGGACACCTCAACAAAATGGGATTTCAAAAAGGATGAATAGGAAAATCATGGAGCGAGCACGAAGCATGCGGCTACATGCAGGCCTACCGCTTGAGCTTTGGGCGGAAGTTGTAAGTACGTCTGTGTACTTAATCAACCGGTCACCCTCAACGGCATTGGATGGGGGAGTTCCAGAAGAGGCATGGACAGGTAAATTGATGATTATGCATTTCTCAAAGTGTTTGGGTGTGAGGCTTTCATGCACATAGATAGAAGCCTAAGATCAAAAAGCTAGATGCAAAGTCCAAAAGGTGTTTCTTCATTGGCTATGGAGAAGGTGACTTTGGGTATCGCCTATGGAATCCTGAAGATGGTAAAATCTTAAGGAGTAGGGATGTAATTTTTAACGAACAAAATATGTACAAAGATTACTTGGAAAGAAAACAAACAAAAGAAACAGGTGATGAGTACATGGAGCTTGAGGATAGTGAAGACTCAAGGACTGCAAACGGTGAAAATGTGCAACAACGTCAACCAAATGAGGAGCCTCAACCTATTCCCCGAAGATCTACAAGAGCAAGTAGACCTCCAAAAAGGTTTTTTCCTTCCTTCAACCATCTCTTGATCTCAGATTCTGGAGAGCCGGAATCATACGAAGAAGCTATGCAACATGAATCCAAAGAAGAATGGACGAAGAGCATGCAAGTGGAGATGGACTCACTACATAGCAACCAAACATGGGAGTTGGTTGAGTTGCCTAAAGGTAAGCGGGCACTTCAAAACAAATGGGTGTACAAGCTGAAGGAAGAAGAAGGTGGGAAGAAAAGGTACAAGTCTAGGCTTGTGGTAAAAGGGTTTTCTCAAAAGAAAGGTATTGACTTCAATGAAATATTTTCTCCTGTTGTAAAAATGAACTCAATTAGGCTTGTCTTAAGCCTTGTGGCTGCTCATGATCTAAATCTCGAGCAAATGGATGTAAATACGGCATTCCCTCATGGTGACTTAGAGGAGGAAATCTACATGCTTCAACCAAAGGGGTATGAAGCAAAAGGTAAGGAGAAAATGATTTGCAGATTAAAGAAAAGCTTGTATGGTTTAAAGCAAGCATCAAGACAATGGTACTTGAAGTTTGATCGATGGATGTTGGATCATGGATTCACAAGATGCAACTTAGATCACTGCGTCTACACGAAGAATTTGGGAGATGGGAAATTCATCATCCTAATGCTGTATGTTGATGACATGTTGATTGCAAGTGCTAACATGCAGGACATCAAAGACCTAAAAGAGGAGCTGTCGAAATATTTTTCAATGAAAGATTTAGGTGCTGCAAAGAGGATACTTGGTATGAAAATATCAAGGGACAGGACGAAGAAGACAATAAAGCTATCCCAAGCAGATTACATCAAGAAGGTACTAGAAAGGTTTGCAATGAAAAATGCAAAACCAGTTTCTACACCTTTGGCTGGTCATTTTAAACTAACGAAGGATATGTGTCCAAAGACACAAGAGGAGATAGCCTATATGTCTAAAGTTCCATATGCTGCAGCTATAGGTTCTCTAATGTATACTATGGTCTGGACAAGGCTAGACATTGCACATGCAGTGGGAGTTGTGAGTAGGTTCATGGACAACCCAATTAAAGAGCATTGGCAAGCTGTGAAGTGGATACTTAGGTATCTAAAAGGGACAACAACAAATGCTTTGTATTTTGGAGGAACTGATATTTTTCTAGAAGGGTATGTTGATGCAGATATGGCAGGTGACAAAGATACTCGAAGGAGCACTACTGGCTATGTGTTCACGATTGGAGGCACAACAGTAAGCTGGGCTTCAAAGCTACAAAAAGTGGTCTCACTTTCTACCACGAAAGCAGAGTATGTAGCAATGACGGAGGCAAGCAAAGAAATTCTGTGGCTTCATAGATTCTTAGAAGAGCTTGGATTCAAACAAGACAATTGTGTCTTGTACAGTGATAGCCAAAGGGCTATCCATCTTGCGAAGAACTCAGCCTTTCACTCAAGGACAAAGCACATTGAGGTGAGATATCACTTCATACGCACTCTTTTGGAAGAGGGCCAGCTAAAGCTAGGAAAGGTGCATACAAGTGAAAATCCTGCAAACATGTTTACAAAGGTGGTCAACAAGGAGAAGTTGAGCTTTTGCTCATCTTCAATCGGCATTCAAGGATAAGAAGCCAGGATGGAAAGCAGTCACAGGTTTGGTTTGGAGATCAGTCTCCAAGTGGGAGATTGTTAAGTATGGAGCCTGATTTACCCTTGTAATTTTCTGTGGTAAAAGCGCACATTTGTAAGGCCCCCATTATGAGGAAAAGCCATCGTGCGTGAAGGTAAATCACTCACCGAAAACCAAAATTTTCACATTTTTCCCCTTGCCGGAATATTCCTTTTCGCCAGAATATTATGGCCGGACGGCGGCCGAAAAGTGGTCGGAAAACAACCGTCGGTTGGCCGGTGGCCGGTAGTCAATGGGCGATGGCCGGTGGTCGGAAGTCAATGGCCGGTGGTCGGTGGCCGAATTCAAAAGCGGACTTGTCTTCTCAAGGGTGGCTACACATGGGCGGATTAGAGGGTCCGATTTGGACTTATTCACACAAGGGCGGCTACACATGGCTGCCTCTCATAAGAGAGGGCAGCCCATTTGGCCTATAAAAGGAGTCCATTTCTACACACATTTCATAGTGTGAAGTTGATGCAACAAGGTGAGTGTGAGGTGGTGAGAGTGAAGCAAGGCGGGAGCTCCATAAAGGGTATAATCCCTTTGTAAACCACTTCTTGTTTTGAAGTACTAAAGCCATTGAGTGGCTGCTTTCCCGTGGACGTAGCCCACATTGGGTGAACCACGTATATCGTGTGTACTCTCTCTCTCTCTCTCTACTCTATAATCTCATGTATGTAAATCTGTCTCTCTCCATTAAGTAATCTACTCAATTATCTATTTAGCTACGTCTTATTTCCTAACAATCTTGACATTAGCAAAACACCAGTTTTGGTAGCATTAACCTCACACTAGCCACCCGAACCATTAACAACACGCATAGTAAATGCCCCGATATCCATTCATCTCTAATAACCTAGCCAATGGCTAGTGAATTGTTAAAAAACTCCCGACCCCACTCTTACCTCCCTTCTCTCTATCTCTACCTTCTCTCCCTCTCTAGCTCTATCACTAAAGAGGCATCTAGACTCTCTACAGTGACCAGTGGATATTTGCAAGGACCATTAGGTAAGAACCACCTCCTAGGCCAATATAAAGAGGCCTCCACTAAGAATAAAAGGGGGAGAAAACAACACAATTGAGGCACCACCTAGGATCCATGCACTCTACATTCCATACACCACTAAGCACATAATGCACTTCACAAGCTAGGGAGCTCACGGTGTCATGCTTGTTGAAAGCATGGGCGTTCTAAGCATTCGCAACATCACCACCACCATCAATCTCCACACACACCATGGATGATTTACTAATCATGGCCACCCCATGCACATAAGGCACTCATTATCACCCTGCAAGGAAACATGACCATGCTAGGATTGAATGCACCGACACCATGCTACCCTGGGCTTCTCTTGATGCTAGTGATTCGTGTTGCCAATGGCCCGGGGGATTCACTCTATATACAAAACGGGATGCCACCTGCGAGCGGACAACTTTGATAAAACCTCTATATACGACTCATATTAGTAAAATATGACCCCCCTTTCTACGCTTATACGACAATCAATGAAGAAAACTATCATATCCCTATCTTACATATAAAATTTAGGTCTCACATGATCAAACTAAGTAAAACTAGTCAAAGATTGTATAGCATAGTGGCTGGCATGTACTAAGGAACCACTTCCATTGATAACTAGATGTACCCTCAATGTGTCTTAGTTTGACTTTAAAAGTATGTGCCCGATCAGCCTGCACTCAGGCTACTCATCCAATTTTGACCCATCCAAAGCTGGTGTAAATCAACCCTTGAACTGCTCCAAATCAGCCCTTATCTATGACCGGCTTGATGCAAAATTTGATGTGTGACCTGGTTAAAAAATTTCCCAAAATTTATCCAAGTTCTAGTGCAGACCGATGACCAATCATTTTACAAGTAATCAACCGAAGTCAATCCACCCCTCCTCGAATATGATACCCCCCTCCCTTATTTTTAAGCTTGGGAGACAAATTATTGGGGGCTTGCCCCTAACTTATACGCTTATGTAACTTGTAAAAAAACCCCCCTCCCCTGCACTTACGTGGTGCGATAAGTTTTCCATGGTGAATCCCCCGAAGCTGACGGCTGCATCGTATTGATGTTTTGCTCAACTAACCTCTCACTAATGTGCTAACACAACTAACTCCAAAGTTCGCCATGCACCATATGGCGCTTGCATTCCATCATGTGTCCCCAGTGTCAGAATGTAAGGTCTCCGACCCCGAGCTAAAAGAGCACCCTTGTACTATGGAATGAACATAATGGAAAAAGTTACTATTTTTAGCGGTTTTCAAAATTCTGTCGGGGCCATGATGTTTAGAATGTTATAAAGCTTCCAAAAGTGAATTAAAATAATTTTTGTGAAAAAATCATAAAATAGTAAGTTTTTGGTCACCCGACCCGTCTAGTTTTGGCCGTCTCGAAAAATTGCATTCGTACCCCGAATTTGAAAAAAATGCATTACACCTTAGTTAGAGCTTAGTATAGCAATCTACGGCATAAAATTCCGACTCGTATGGACCGTTTTAGCCTAAAACCAAAATTTCCTAAGGTTGTGCGGGGAGGCACCGGGGATCGGGAGCTGTGTAGGAACCAACCCCAGGCCACTGGAGGCTAATCTTAGCAGCAAGGGGTGCTCTCTCTCACAAGGAAAACTCGTGGGGGCTCATCCATGCAAGGGAGAGAGAGCATGAGTGATTACCAAGCAAGTTGGACACTTGGTAAGTGTGCAACTGAACTTACCATGCATGAAGTAAGTGCTCTCCAGATGCATATAGCAGCTTGGTTCCAATTTTAAGCTTGGAGAGCCTATATAAGAGTGTGGTCACACACACACATATGCTCACACACCCACTCAGTACACACACACACACACACACACACACACACACACACACACACACACACACACACACACACACACACACACACACACACACACACACACACACACACACACACACACACACACACTTGCACACACACCTTGGGGAGGTGCTGCCGGCACACATAGTTTTTGGAAAAGAAGCAAAGGAGGGAAGTGCTGCCCGATTCTCGTCTTGAGAACTCCATTGGATCAGAATTTCGAGTAGAATTCAACCCCTAATCACCGTAATATCAATTTATTTCATGCTTTGTTGCAAACCTCTCCATCATTCTCTTAATTCCTCTACTATTATGCTTAATCATAGCTAAATTACTCAATAGTACTCTCTAATTTTCCATATCATTAGTCTATTACATAATCATCATCTAATTGTTAATTATGCAAGCAATTAACCTCTCCTAATCATAGATTAAAGCATGATTAGTAAGAAGAAATCTCCCGCTAGTCATCATAGTAAATAATTATCAAGCCGGTAATGATGTGGGATTGGTCATTTTCATCCTATTACCACACAATGTTTGAGTAGCTAAATTAGATTCAATCTGTTCATAGATTAGGAAGTAATTAAAGAAAATTAATCCGTCATTAATCCACTAGGAAGGGAATTTTCTCTCACCTATGCATACGGTAAGTTTGCATCTACTTACACTAGGAAGGTGATTGAGCACGTCTAATTTACCCCTCTAGTAAATTGATTAAGAAAAATATGAAAATTCTAATTACCTAGGCCAAGTGCTTAACTTCAGAGCCAATTCCCATAGAACAAGTAAGGTACTATCCATAATTTACTATGCCTTGAAGGAAATCTAACCCCTCGTATAGAATGAAATTTTCAGTGATTCTAATTTGTCATCTTGATTGTTATGGTACTCTCGGACATAGTTATTTTCTCCAAGTTTGTCAATTAAGTAGTGAGTATAAAATGGCCCCGATAAAGAGAACTCGCTTTGGTGGTGCCCACGATCGCAAGGCGGGAACAAGCAACGTGAACGGGAAAGGGAAAGCTCCCATGGACGACCAAGTACCGGCAATCTCACGGGCTAATGACGAGGAAATGGAGGAGGTAGGTCACATTTTAAATTCAAGTCGTTTAATTTAACATTGCATACGATAAGTTAGGAAAGAACATATCCCTAAACATGTTGGAGAAATCCTACGGAAACCTCGGCATTTGAATTCAATTGTATATTAAGTTCTAAGTAGGAAAGAATGGTTGATGGATATACTGTTTGAAATAGGAAAGAATGTCTGCTAGTAAAAATTTAGCTCGGCCTGTTCATTTCTATTTCCAATGTTGATAGTAGTCCGAACCCCCTCCTGAACACAGGGGAAAGAGTTTCTGGTTAAGGGCTCTTGAATCCACGTCTACAGGTTAAGCGGTGGATACCCACGTCTACTGGTTAAGCGGTGGGAACCCACGTCTTGCTTTCTATGCGATGGGAATGTCCATGTCGTGCTTTCTATGCGGTGGACATACCTAGTTCTATGGGCAGCTAGGCGACAACGGGAGGAGTAAACTCTCGCTGGAGGGGGATGTTGTACCTCGAGAACATTGGAATTTAAATGAATAAGTTTGAGTAGAATTTTTACTAGAGTTACTGTCTTGGTGCCGCTGTGAAATACTGTTTGAAGAGCTGTCTTAACGAACATTGTGAATCGAAATCTAATCAAGGAACTTATATGTTGAACAACTTCGTGGTAGTAATTAGGACACACGAGGAAAGTGTGAGTGTGGGGGTGGAAAGTGGGGGCTTGGCTCAGGTTGCCAATGCCTATGAGAAGGGTGGTTCTGATTGGTCGGGAACTCTCCATCCCCATAGTGTTTAAATCAACACTAGTATTACTCATTGCCCCTAGAGCGGTGAATTCTCTAGTGTACGTGCCTCCGAAACATGGAAAAAAAGGCACTTGCGATTTTTCTCTTCTTGGAAGGTGGGTCTTAGGATCGCTAGATAAGTTAAGTGCGCTTCCCCTGCGAGGTGGAGCTAGATTTTATTTCTAGTAGGCTCGAACTCGACTTACTTGGTGATGAGAGATTCTCCGCTAGATGAACCCTGAACCACTTTGTTTACTTCCGCTATAGATCTAGTGGCCACAAGGTTTACCATCAAATCCGCCGTTTGAGACGGCGGGGTGGGGACCTCACACCTGGTATCAGAGCTATAGGTTTACGAACTGGAGAATGATGTTGTTTGAATTTTTTTAAAAGAATAAGGGATAATAGGATAGCTCATACTCAAAGCTTGAGCATGATGTTTCCCAGAATAATGACATTGGATTTGTCTAGTGGATTGTCTCTTGAGTGATGTTAAAGATTTTTACTCGTTGAGCTTGTTGGGATTCAGTGGGTTCCACATGATGTTTTTTGAGAAGTTGTTGGTGCGACTAGTGTTGCGGACGCGTAGCCTGTTGATGCACATAAAGTTATAAGTATGGATCAAAGCTCTCAAGTAAAGTTTTTACCATTATTTATCGGACAATTTTGGATGTATTCAATGGAATTTAAACTAATGGTGGAATGGTTAAATCCTTTGTGATAGCTGTACAGATTAAGTAGGCTGCCCAAAAAGTTAAATTTTTTCTTGAGTATGGAAAAGCATAGGTTCATTTGAGAAGAGTGCTATAGTAATGAGTTTTATACCATTGGATAGGTACCGTCTACTGTGCTATATACCGCCGTTCAAGAGAAAAAGCTTCTCCTTAAGCAAGCTCAGCCTCCAATCTTTAAAGGCGAAGGGGTTAATGTGGAGAGAGATGCGACAGTATGGATGGAAGCAATGGACGACTATTTCGAAGCTGCGGGAACCCAACCCATGAATCAAACCATGCTTGCGATGTTCCGCTTGTCTGGCGATGCCAAGATATGGTGGAAGCAACATTGCAGGGACTTGGATATCAAGGGATCTTCCCAGTCATGGGAAGACATCCAAGCTGCTGTGATGGAGCGATACTTACGACCCGTCTATAAAACCTTGAAGATGAACAAGTTCTTTTCCCTTCGTCAGTTGACTTCTTCAGTCGAGGAGTATTACTCTAAGTTTGTTACTCTTTGAAGATATGCTCCTAGGATGACATTGGAACAACAAGTAGCCCGGTTGTGCCAAGGACTCATCGACCCCTTGAACAACCGACTAGAAGATCTCAGGCCAGCAACTCTGCAAGATGCCTTGCTAAGGGCCATACCGTTAGCTAAAGAGATTCAGAGGACTACCCAAGATAGTCAATACTATTTGTCAAAGAGGGCCAGGACAGAAAACTGGAGTAACGGACCAATCAACCCTGCATATGACCATCGTCCTGTAGTAGCTACTACGACAGCTACCGGGTTTCCCAATATAAAATGTTTTGAATGTCAGGAGTATGGACATTACAAAAGTCGATGTCCAAAAAAGATTTCCCAAACATCCGGTGCTAATAATGTACCTCTGAATGTCAACGGGCGAGGTCAATCAAACGGAAGAGGAGGCCGAGGAAGAGGAAACATAGGACAAGGAAGCGGAGCTTTTGCTAATTCCGCAGTGATACAACCAACTGTGGGTGACGAAGTTGATGAGAGAGCAGCTCTGTATGCTGTAATTGCTAATCCTAGGGAGCAATAATTCAACCACCAGGATCTCATCAAAGTTCAACAGAATAAGATGCATAAAGCTAAAGACTATTCTATTATCAAAGGATGTCTTTACTTTAGACAAAGGATATATGTACCTAAGTAGTTAGCATAGAGTTTATCCAGATGTATTCTTGAGATGAGGACATCTCAAATTTTTCACGTTAGGGAGGACGTAAGGTCTCCGACCCCGAGCTAAAAGAGCACCCTTGTACCATGGAATGAACATAATGGAAAAAGTTACTATTTTTAGCAATTTTTCAAATTCTGTCGGTGCCATGATGTTTAGAATGTTATAAAGCTTCCAAAAGTGAATTAAAATAATTTTTGTGGAAAAATTCCAAAAATAGTAAGTTTTTGGTTACCCAACCCGTCTAGTTTTGATCGTCTCGAAAAACTGCACCCGTACCCCGAATTTGAAAAAAATGCATTTTCGCACCCCGAGGGATGCTAAATATGGCAGGTACTCAGACATATACACCTTAGATAGAGCTTAGTATAGCAATTTACGGCATAAAATTCCGACTCGTATGGCCCGTTTTAGCCTAAAACCAAAATTTCCTAAGGTTGTGCGGGGAGGCACCGGGGCTCGGGAGCTGTGCGGGAACCAATCCCAGGCCATTGGAGGCTAGTCTTAGCAGCAGGGGGCGCTCTCTCTCACAAGGAGAACTCGTGGGGGCTCATCCATGCAAGGGAGAGAGAGCATGAGTGATTACCAAGCAGGTTGGGCACTTGGTAAGTGTGCAACTGAACTTACCATGCATGAAGTAAGTGCTCTCCAGATGCATATAGCAGCTTGGTTCGAATTTTCAGCTTGGAGAGCCTATATAGGAGTGTGCTCACACACACACACACACACACACACACACACACACACACACACACACACACACACACACACACACACACACACACACACACATATGCTCACACACCCACTCAGTACACACACACACACACACACACACACACACACACACACACACACACACACACACACTCACTTGCACACACACCTTGGGGAGGTGCTCCGGGCACACATAGTTTTTGGAGAAGAAGCAAAGGAGGGAAGTGTTGCCCGATTCTCGTCTTGAGAACTCCATTGGATCAGAATTTTGAGTAGAATTCAGCCCCTAATCACGATAATATCAATTTATTTCATGCTTTGCTACAAACCTCTCCATCATTCTCTTAATTCCTTTACTATTATGATTAATCATAGCTAAATTACTCAATAGCTACTCTCTAATTTTCCATATCATTAGTCTATTACGTAATCATCATCCAATTGTTAATTATGCAAGCAATTAACCTCTCCTAATCATAGATTAAAGCATGATTAGTAAGGAGAAATCTCTCGCTAGTCATCATAGTAAATAATTGTCAAGCCGGTAATGATGTGGGATTGGTCATTTTCATCCTATTACCACACAATGTTTGAGTAGCTAAATTAGATTCAATCTGTTCATAGATTAGGAAGTAATTAAGGAAAATTAATCTGTCATTAATCCACTAGGAAGGGAATTTTCTCTCACCTATGCATACAGTAAGTCTTCATCTACTTACACTAGGAAGGTGATTGAGCACGTCTAATTTACCCCTCTAGTAAATTGATTAAGAAAAATATGAAAATTCTAATTACCTAGGCCAAGTGCTTAACTTCAGAGCCAATTCCCATAGAACAAGTAAGGTACTATCCATAATTTACTATGCCTTGAAGGAAATCTAACCCCTCGTATAGAATGAATTGTTCAGTGATTCTAATTTGTCATCTTGATTGTTATGGTACTCTCGGACATTAGTTATTTTCTCCAAGTTTGTCAATTAAGTAGTGAGTATAAAATGGCCCCGGTAAAGAGAACTCGCTTCGGTGGTGCCCACGACCGCGAGGCGGGAACAAGCAACGTGAACGGGAAAGGGAAAGCTCCCATGGACAACCAAGTACCGGCCATTTCACGGGCCAATGACGAGGAAATGAAGGAGGTAGGTCACATTTTAAATTCAAGTCGTTTAATTTAACATTGCATACGATAAGTTAGGAAAGAACATATCCCTAAACATGTTGGAGAAATCCTACGAAAACCTCGGCATTTGAATTCAATTGTATATTAAGTTCTAAGTAGGAAAGAATGGTTGATGGATATACTGTTTGAAATAGGAAAGAATGTCTGCTAGGGAAAATTTAGCTCGGCTTGCTCATTTCTATTTCCAATGTTGATACTACTCCGAACCCCCTCCTGATCACAAGGGACAGAGTTCTTGGTTAAGGGCTCTTGAAATACGTATGCTAGTTAAGCGGTGGATACCCACATCTGCTGGTTAAGCAGTGGGAACCCACGTCTTGCTTTCTATGCGGTGGGAATGTCCATGTCGTGCTTTCTATGCGGTGGACATACCTAGTTGTATGGGCAGCTAGGTGAAAACGGGAGGAGTAAACTCTCGCTGGAGGGGGATGTTGTACCTCTAGAACATTGAAATTTAAATGAATAAGTTTGAGTAGAATTTTTATTAGAGTTACTGTCTTGGTGCCGCTTTGCAATACTGCTTGAAGGGTTGTCTTAACGAACATTGTGAATCGGAATCTAATCAAGGAACTTATATGTCGAACAACTTCGTGGTAGTAATTAGGACACACGAGGAAGTGTGAGTGTGGGGGTGGAAAGTGGGGGCTTGGCTCAGGTTTCCAATGCCTATGAGAAGGGTGGTCCCGATTGGTCGGGAACTCTCCGTCCCCATAGTGTTTAAATCAACACTAGTATTACTCATTGCCCCTAGAGCGGCGAAGTCTCAAGTGTATGTGCCTCTGAAACATGGGGATAAAGGCACTCGGGATTTCTCTCCTCTTGGAAGGTGGGTCTTAGGATCGCTAGATAAGTTAAGTGCGCTTCCCCTACGAGGTGGAGCTAGATCTCATTGCTAGTAGGCTCGAACTAATCTCACTTTGTGATGAGAGATCGTCCCCTAGATGAACCCTGAAGCACTTTGTTTGCTTCCGCTATAGATCTAGTGGCCACCAGGTTTACCATCACATCCGCCGTTTGAGACGGCGGGGTGGGGACCTCACACAGAAGCAAGGTTGGTAACAGCCAAGGCCACCGTTTGTAAGTATCATCATTATCAAATAAAAAGTGTGCAATTCTATCATGATCTTTGAGTCCATTCTCTCTTCTCCTTAGCTTTGTTCTCCCCATATCCGTGGGATGGTTTTTCCCTTGTATATCACTCTGCTTGTGCTTCCTCAAGTGCACCATCACCTATCAGTCACACTCCATTCTGACCTTTATCACATACCTTTCTTGAGCACACAATCCTAATTGTTGACTAGGCATTCTCTGTATCCGGACGTTGCTATCTCATCCTCTCATGTTGGGTACCTAGTTGGCATCTCACTCCTGCCACCCTAGGTCACCTTTTTCTGCGTCCTAGACACATTTATGCGAGGTGGTGCCCCTTACAATTATAGGATAACCCCTGGTTTGAGATGATGGTTGAGGAATTCAAGCTATGTGTGGTGTAGAGGCCACCCCACCTAGCATGTCATTTCCGAACATCATTTTCTTGGCGCCCCCATGGAGGATCCTTTCATGAAACCCTTCAGTTTACAAGACTGAAAGCCCTAACCTTTTGTGGATGGGTGCATGGTTAACAGGGTTTGCTAACTGGACGACATAAGAAGAAGAGCGCCAAGCACATGTGGATGAACTTTGCATCTCCATTGAGGCTTGAGTTCCAGGAGTAACGGTGATAGATTTGCAGTGGGAAAGACAACTAGCGTGTCAAACTCAACGGATATACATAGCCCGGATGCCAAGGAGAAGAAGGAAGAGGACGAGACCATGCCCACAACCCACGACCAACTCACAAAAACAAGATGGAGAGAGCTCAACACAGTAGAGATTCAACACCATTCTACTTTGAGAATCGGTTAACTCAAGTCACCGAGATAATTATCACAGTGAGTTTCCAAGTCGCACATGATGCTGCAGCACAGATAACGGAAGCACATGCTCATGCTCTCACTAGAGAGACTAGGGATCTACTAAGTCTGTCTCAGGAAAGAACACCACTCTCTCCCACAAGTTTTGGCAGCAACTAAGTACCTCTAAGCTTCACATGAGTCAGTGCAACCTACCTCAAGGCAGATCACACATTCCGATACAAGTACGTTCAATCAAGGTAATACTGGATTGAAAGGCTCACTACCAACACATCACCAACACTATGCTGGGGGGGCGCTTCTTTGAGGTTCTGGCATCAGATCAACCATTTGTCCTACCTTTGGTACAAGGCAATGAACCATTTGAGATTTTAATCTATGTTCTAGTATAGAAAGGGTATACACGCCTCCTTGTAAAAATAAAAATAAAAAAAATCTTTTGGTTGTAAGCTAAGTAGTGTATCTTTCTAGCTCTCTCTCTCTCTCTCTCTCTCTCTCTCTCTCTCTTAGTAATCATGGCAAGTGGATTTCCAACATTTAAAGGAAAGAAGGGGGAGGATTTGGTAACAAATTTCTTAGATGACTTTGAAGTAGCATGTGTAGTAAGCAACAAAGAAACAGATGAGTCCTAGGTTAGAATCTTTAAGCATCTCATGAAGCTAGAGGCTAGGTCATGGTACAACGCACTCCCACAAGCAACTAAGGATAACTAGGAGCTCCTAAAAACTGCTTTTAAGAGGCGCTTTGGGGGAGGTACCACTTTAGAGAAGATGTGAGACAAGTTGAGAGACTTGAAGCAGGAGGGTCTTTTAGAGTATGCCAACTATGAGTCCAAGTTTGTGGATTTGTGGGAACGGTGGGTTAAGTCACTGGCAAGAGGAGAAGCTGTACTTGATTTCCTAAAAAAGGACCGGTTCACACACGGCTTGTGGCCGCCACTCAAGGAGAAGATGAAGGTTAGATTCCCGGCTACGTATGAGTTAGCCGTGGAGATTGCTTGCCTTAAGGACAAGAAGTTGCGGATAAAAGCCAAGGAAACCAAGTCAAAAAAATCAGGATCATCACGTCAACCGCCAACTATGAAAACCACCACTCCACCACCACTAGCTCCTCCTGGGGTACGAAATGACCAACAAGATATGTTGACCCACATTACTGATCAACTGCAGAATTTGTCTGTCCACTTGATACAACAAGGAAGGAATCAAGAGAGAGATCAATACCCGGGAAGAGCACGACGACAAAATAGGGAGTATCACTGCTACAACTGTGGAGAAGATGGTCACGACATGTCTTACTTCCCCCAACCGTAACAACCCTATAATAGAGGAGGTAGGAGAAACCAACTGTCACCCCCTAGAGAGAGAGCACCTTCACCCCGAGCATCGGCCCCACCAAAACAAATTCTATGTCCACCCTAGGCACCACCACAAGCACCCATTCCACCGCTTCCACCGGCACCACCACCTGATTGCACTGTAAGCATCATAAGCTTAGAGGAGAAAGGAAAGGCTGTAGTAGTGGATCCACCCAGAGTGAAGGAGAAAGACAAGGGTAAGGAGAAGGTAACCTTTGTAGAACCATTTTGAAAACATGACTGTAAAGAGAGCTAGGAGGGAGAAAACTGCACAAGCTGATGATAAGAGAAGCATGAAGGGAGTGACTAGTAAAAGGTCATCAAGGCCACGATGGAAAATAGGCATCACCCACTTTCAATTAGAGGAGAGTTCTAGGCCCTATGATCTAACATTGGATGTGGCAGAGCAAGGACCAAAGGTTACATGGCCACAACTGCTACATCTCGCACCAAAGGTAAGGTGGTAATGGTCTAAAATGGTAAGTACAAGGCGCTCCAAAGCAAAGGTAGCCGGAGCAATTTTGGGTTGCAACATGGATGACATCCTTCTAGTCGTCGATGTCAAGAGAAAGGGTAAGAGGGTTGGAAACACCTACATTGATGGTGGTGCAAAATGTGATGAGTGAAGCTATGATGCTTCAGCTACTAGGGCTCGAGGTTGACCGGCCTTCTCCATGCAAGTCAAAGATGGAAAACAACAAAAAAGTAAAATGTGTGGGTGTGGTAAGTGTCGTGAAGGTAAAAAGCCTTCAACACTGAGGTAGAAGTAAATATCTTTGTGATGCCAACTAAGGGGAAGGTCTATCCATTGATCTTGGGAAGGCCATGGTTGATGGACATGAAGGCAAAGCAAGACTGGGGCATTGGTATTCTATGTATGACTCGTGAGAAGGGGGAAACAATCTACTACGACATGAGAACCGGCAAGCAGAAACAAATGGACCTAGAGGCATCAACATATGAAACCACTAGTGAGTCTTCCACTTCTGAGGAGGAGACCACTTCCATCAATGAGAGTGATAGTTCCATTGATGTGATGGGCATTATCATGAAGGATCTACAAAGGGTAAGCATGACTGGCAACCCGTCACCAGGAGGGCAAAACAACAAAGAGGAAAATAAATCACCTGACCTAGGAGAGGGTAGGTTGAAGAGTATGCTGTCTATGGAATTAACAAGTGAAGAGAAGGATTAATTTTTGCAAATGTTAATGGGATTTCCTGCTCTTTTCATTGACAACTATGAAAGAATCATAGGTATTACAACGGTGGAGCATCACATTAAGTTGAAGGAAGGGGTAAAGCCAATCGTGCAGAAACTACAACAGTTGGGGTTCATACAAGGAAAGGCACTCCTTGCCGAGGTAAGGAAGCTACTGGAAGCAAGGTTCATTTATCCTATGGAAAACTCAGAGTGGGTGTCACCCGTAGTGGTGACACCTAAGAAGAATGGCAAGTGGAGAGTCTGCGTTGACCACAAACCACTAAATGCAGCCACAAAGAGGGCTCATTTCCCTCTCCCTTTCTTGGATGAAGTCCTGAATGAAGTAGTTGGTTTTGAATGCTACAAAGTCTGTGACGGGTATTCTGGCTATTTTCAAATACGCATAGCTTTTGAAGATCAACTAAAAACCACTTTCATTACACCATGGGATTGTTTTGCTTATAGAGTTATGCCATTTGGTCTCACAAATGCACCTCCCACATTCTAGAGATATGTCACACATGTCTTTCAATCGTTCTTTGGAACTTCCACAAGAGTGTTCATTGATGATTTTTGTATATATAGTCCTCGCATCTCACACTTAGAAAAAGTGACTGAGGGTCTAGCAAGGCTGCAAAGCCTAGGAGGGCACTTAAATGTAGACAAGTGCCACATTCCGAAAAGTAGAGTCATTCTCTTAGGACATGATATTTCAGCTGAAGGTATCAATGCCAATCCAAGTAAGGTGTTCTCACTCATCGCATTACCTTCACCAACAACCACACGGTAGTCTCTTTTCAACATAAGGTAAGGTACTTGAATTGATTCATACATCACAACTTGTTCTACCACTGCATCATCTCACACAATGATTGACTTTCACATGGGATGAGGAGAGTGAGCATCACTACAACAATGTAAAGGAAATCTTAGCCACCCTACCAACTATCTCACCGCCTAAGTGGGACGAAAAGTTCTATGTCACCTCAAGTGTGGGTGATGACTCCTTGGGGGCAGTGCTACTCCAAAAGGACGCAATGACATCTTTCATGAGGCCAATCTACTTCTCCACTCGCATGATGACAGAGGCAGTGAAAGGTTTCACCCATGTGGAACACCTAGTCCTAGCTCTTAAATTTGCAGCTACAAATTTTCAATCATATTTGCTGCCTAGGCAATTTGTAATCTTAACCATGGATGAAATGTTTCTCTATGTGGTACAACACATGGATGTTTTTGTTAGAATTACTAAATGGATAATTCGTATGCAAGAGTTTGACTACATGGTATAGGTAGAAAGCACCACAAGGGCCAGCTTGGGGGTGTTGGAATTAGGGTTGCAGAGAAACGCGCACAGCTTGGAGAAGACGAAGGAAGCTAGTGTGTTACTTAGTGTGCAATGGAAAGATAGATAACCCTAGATTGATGGGCGTACATACAATGCTCGGGGGAAAAACCTCCTAAAGAGGGAAAAAATGCCCTAGCAGTCCTAGTGTGTTCACACACATCACTACCACATGTATATGGTAACAAATCCCCCTTGCAGTGATGCGGTGAACAAGAGTTGGCACATGAGTAAAGGGAAGTGCCATGCCCTGAGGACATGATCAGTCCACAAAGGGGAGTAAGCCCAAAGCTTTACAAAAAGCTTCAAGCTTCTCACGAGACAGTGCCTTTGTGAAAAGATCTGCAAGGTTGTCTTGTGTTGGCACATAAGCCAAGCCGGTCTCTCCTGTTGAGAGCCTCTCCCTGACATAGTGGTAATGCACCTCAATGTGCTTTGTGCGAGCATGAAAAACTGGGTTCCTCGCAACTACCAGTGCGCTCTGACTATCAGTGTACATAGTGTTGGCAGTGTCCTTCAACACCCAAATCAGCCATAAGGCATCTGAGCCATACATTTTCAACCGTAGCTGTGAATACTGCTCTGTACTCGGCCTCGCAACTCGAAGTGGCCACAGTAGGTTGCTTCTTGCTCAACCATGATATACATGAACTACCAAGCATGAAACAAAAACCAGTTGTGGACACTCGCGTGTCAAAACAACCAGCCCAATCTGAGTCCGAAAAAGCATGTAGGTCTGGTGTCAATGATCCCCCCTTGGGATAAAACAAGCCGAGATGTAAAGTGCCACTAAGGTCGTAAAAAATCCTCTTGACAGCCTGCCAATGCTTAGACCCTGGGCTATGCATAAATCTGCTGACCTGTGAGACTGCAAACTGAATATTTGGCCTCCTGTTGCATACGTAAATGAGGCAGCCAACAATAGTTAGGTAAAGAGTGACATCAGTAGGATCGCCAGCATCATGTAGACTCAACTTCAAACCTGTTTCCTTGGGAGTGGCAATAGGTTTGCAATCCTCAAGTCCAAACCTACATAGTGATAGCCGTTTTTTCGGCTCTTTGTAATTACCACAGTGAGTTACCTCACCCTACCAAAATCACCCAAACACTGTGGCTATCCCTACCATTTCACTGTACATAGGCGTGCGTAAGTCACGGGACTTTTCCCATATCTTCTTAAAAAACCCTCAATTAGCTAGTCATTGGGCTAGTTGAGCCAAAAAAAATAAAAAATAAAATAAAAAATATAAGTATATTATGGCCCATGCGTATGTAAATATTTCTTTATATATAGGGCCTAAATAAAAGATTTTTTCATAATTATTTTGGTATTTATTTAAATATTTCTACCTAGGTGTGTATTATTTATGCTCTGTACATTGCCTCACCATTACCACAATTTTTTCTTACCATTTTTCATACTCTTTATTCCATATAGAAATATTTTCATGTAAGCTTCTCTTATATTTGGTGTAACTCCACCCCAACGAAAATCCAAAAAAACTAGTTTTATTTATGTGTATATTTTTTCACTATTTTGATTTTTCCCTTCCTACATCTATTTTGTTTTTTTCTAAAAAATTAGAACACCAAAAATATTTATCTTTTTATGGTAGCCTCATAATGAGAGATTTCTTTTGACCCCTTTATATTTTTTCCACTTATATTATTTATATTTGACATGTACATATTTTTTAGACCCCTCAATATTTGATTTTCTTAGTTGTACTATTCACTTATATCCTAATCTCAACAATATCTTCAATTATAGACCTACCAAATAAGGTCAAGGGTAGGTGGCATGCATACATGCACTATGGAGGGCTCACTCTTGGAGGTATTCAAAAGAATCATCCAAAGAAGGACCCCACAAGGACCTTGCAGTGGAAAAAAACGGTCGGTTTTGCTGAATTTTTAAAGTTCACTTGCTCTCCGAATTTGAAAAGGTGATACAAACAAAAGTTGTAGCTCGTGGGCTAAACTTTTGTCTCAAATTTTTTCATATTTTTTTGAGCTACGAGCTGTGAGCTATGATTTTTTTAGTGGACTCCAGTTTTCCCATGCTATGCAGCCACACTCTCTCTTCCACTTTATCATTTTCCTCTTTCACACACACTTCTCCACTCATCATCCCCATCTCTCTCACCACTCCTCTCTGCACACTACTCACCTTCTCCTCAACCTTGAAGAATAAGAGAAACCATGGTGAACTCATACCTCCCACACACAATTCCATTCCAAAATTGACCACCTAGTCTCATTTTTCCTCCTCCAATTTACCCATATCTATCAAAAAAACCACAAAATTCAGCCTCTTCTCTTAAAAGACAGCATCATGGTGGTTGATTACTCAGCTTCAATTATCTTGTCTCTCAAGGAAGGTCAAGAGTGGAGAAAAAATGTACCGTCAAAGCTAGTGGACCGTCAACAGGCGTCAAAATCGGCCCTACTCAAGACACTTGGAGCATCAACCTTGTAAGAAAGCCACCTTTTCTTACCTCTTAAGAGTTTTTTTCTTCCTTATTTGTATCCTACATGGATACTCCCATTGTAAATATCCAATTCCATTTGTAAATTAATACTAACTCTACTAACACTAACCCACTATGAAAAGTCCTATCACCTCCATTTCTCTCCTCTCTCTTTCCTCACCAACTTCTTGATAATTCCAAGCAAAAGAAATTAGATAAATTGCTGAAAATCTAACCCAACCATGGTTAGAGGAGTAACCCTAGCTTTCAAAATTGCTATAAAAGGAGGGTGTAGCTAGCACAAAGGGGGAGCCATAAGCAAGAGCACTATGCTATAGCTTGAGAAGCCAAGCTCAACCTCTTTAGAAGGAGCTCTTGAGTGGAAGCTCATTGTCTTATGCATGTGCATGTGTTGTAATAGGGGATTAGCAAGGGAACTCTATGCCATTGTAAGAGAGAGAGTGATCATTCAATTGAGAGTAGGAAATCTATCATTTCTCCTACTAGTGTAAGCCCAACATTCGCTGAATCAAGGAGGGTGGATTTGGACTAAGCTTGGATACTTTGTCTCCCTTCCAACGTGAAGTAATGGACAACAATGATGCGTAAGTGTCTTGGTGTTTTTTTGTTAAGTTCTTGATAGCTTGTCTCTGGTGTTGTCATCAATCTAGCCATAAATCCCACATACTGTAAGAGGGCGACAGGGTGGAGAGGACTCCCCTGGCCTTAAGACAGTGATTGGGGTGGCTTTTCTTGTGATGTGTTGTGGTGAAATTTACGCAAGCTATGTTGAACAAGTACTAATCTCACTTTGATTTGTCATGACAGATTTGTAAGAAGGTATTAATGCAACAAGCACCCCCTCCCCCTTTCTCTCTCTTTCTTAAATATATAGTTGTGTTTGCTTGATCATTGCCGATACGTTTCAAAGCAGCCTGAGCACTATCTCTCTCTCTCTCTCTCTCTCTCTCTCTCTCTCTTGTTTTAGGGTGTGAGAGTATTCCATTGGTGTTAGGGTTAGTGTAAATTCCTTGCTTGTTTGTGGGTTGCTCTAACGATTCTCCTCTTTTGCGTCCTAGTTCGCTCTTGAACTAGGTGGTGCCCCTTGTGTAGTTGGGATTTGGCTGTGGGTTTGTTGTTTTGGTTTGTGTTGTGTTGTGCCCCAGCCCCATTGAGCAGCACGGGAGCCTTGAAGGGTGTCTAGAGGCCACTCTTCTTGTTGCCCGCCCCGGACCGCCTCAAATTGGTGCCCCCACTGAGGACGGCTTGTGTATTTTTGTGTAAAATCAACCTTTAGCATAGTCAAGTAGTTTGCATGAATCACGAAGATTTGTATGATCCCTTCATTCCCATTGCAAGGCAAAAGGTACACATAATTGTTAGTACTAAGTTGCAATTTCAACGTGTCATTCGTAGAATTTTAGGTCCTCTTAGGTTGGCCGAGATAAACGCTTCAGTAAATCCTTTTATTTTGCCTCTCATTAGGTACGACCTTAGTTTGGACGTCTATATTTTTGTTTTGTTTTAAGCATTAGGACATGCATAGGCCATGGATAATGGCCCAGGAATAGAGGTTTTTCCCTTTCATTTTACTCCACACATTAGAATAAACGTTGCAATTAGTAGAAAGATCCATTTTCAACAACGAATGGTGTTCATGTTTGGTGCCCAAAGAGCAGGAGAAATTCTTGCATCACCAAACCCTGTCATTCTACCTCTCATCAACTACCACACTTCTTTTGATGTACATGTGTTCATTTTATTTTAAAATGAAGTGCAGCCCGGCAGAATAGTGTGTATGTTTGTTTTTTCTTTGTCCAAGTTGTTACAAGAAACAAAAAAAACGATCATTTGTTCTAACTGGGAATGTGTGTGCAGTGAAAGTTCAATCCTTAGAGATCTAGCTCTATTACCAATTGAGTTGCAGGAGCAAGTAGTAAGGCGTCTCCCTCATAACAAGAGGGTGGTGAAGTTAAGACGGAAGGTCCTACGCGTGGATTCCATTTTCCTCTTGTTGTTGGGCACTAAGGAAGACCGCGCATTCATCCAACTAGTGTGTGCCCTAAGATTGGTAAATAGAGTGAAATTTGGCGTTTGGCGAGTGCATTTCACCATTGAGGAAGACTCTTCAGGAAACTTGCGGCCAGAGTTCATGCTTCATAGACTCACATTTGGTGAATTTTTCCCTCATTTGCGTCTTATTAATAGTCTTCCTTTCGCTTTCAACAAAGGAGATAGGGAGCTATTCAGAGCTTGTCTTAATAAAGAGAGCATAGAGAAGATTGCAAATTTGTATAAATTCTCATCCTTCTCTACTTTCTATGACACTTTGTTCATAGAGACATTGTAAATCTCTTTATGCTTTTGAATGATTTAACCATAATCCTAAGGAGTTTTTGTCCAGGAATTTTGTAGCACAAGTGGAGTCTTTAAATCTTGCAAACTTGATTGGACTTGATGAGGATGTTCTTTATGAAATTGTGAGAAGGTTGCCTCACTCCGACTATGTGGAACTCGAAGGAAAGGAGCTCCTAGTCAATTGCTACTTTCTCACGGCCTTCGACGAGCATGAAGATCTAGTTTTTATACAAACCGCTTGTGCATTGGGAATTGTAGAGCAAGTGCAATTTATCACTTGGGACGTGGTTGCTCTTTTGGATCCAGAAAATGAAGTTCTAGAGATTTCTGTTTATCGCCTTAGCTTTGAAGAATTTCAACCCTTCTTAGAGCTCATCAATAGTCTACCCTTTTGTTTTGATCAAACAAATCGAGACCTTATTGAAGCTTGGATGGCTGAAGAAGAAAACCTAGAGTGGTATTTTCTCACTTCTTCATTTGCAGGCGAGTGGTTCTAAATCTCTATTGTATCCCTTATTGTAACTCGTGTTGTAATCTTTCATAATAATGGAGAGCCAACGCCAAATATCTGGATATCCTCTTTTCTTTGGAGAGCCTGGAGAGGATGCAGAATTATTTTTAGCAAATTTCAAGATGTCTTGCCGTATCAAGAGGATAGTAACCGATCAAGAACGTGTAGAAATGTTTGAGGTGGTCCTTAGGAAAGATGCTAGTACTTGGTTTGACTCTTTGCCTGAGGAAGTTAAGGGGAATTACACAGAAGTTTTGAATCGTTTTAAGAGATACTTCTTTGATCCCCAAAACACTCAAAAACTATGGCAAGACATTGTTTCTCATAAGCAAAAAGACTTAGATGACTACTACTTGTACAAGCAAGAGTTTCTACGTCTTTGGGCTCTATGGATACGAAATGTTGCTAACCCTGGTGATGGTGCAGAATTTTTAAAGAAGGAGAGGTTCATAGCCGGACTCTTTCCTGACCTTAAGGTAAAAGTTGAGGCGGGTGCACCTACTACTTTTGATGCAGCTGAAACTAGGGCTGCTGAGAAATATAGGAAACTCAAGTGCTTAAGGGGAGAGGTTCCAATAGAAGGTCTTAGACCCAAAGGTAAGTCACAAGCATCAACATCGAGGGAGCTTCCTGAGGTAACGGCGGAAGTAATTGAGAAGTTAAACGAATCTTTAAGCAGCCTGTCAATTCACCTTGCACAAGCTGTAGGTCCAAAGGGACAAGCAAAGAAGTCTGAAGAGCAAGATCCACGACCTAGGAGAGTCTTGCAATGTTGGAATTGCGGAGAGTCTGGACATGGGATGTATAATTGTCCTTGGCCCCGTGGGGAGCCAGGGAGACCTAACTTGAATTACCCAGTGATGAATGCAGGTGGAGGAACTTGTCAACAACCAAGGCTTCTACAAAGACCAAATGGACCAAGACCACCTCCACAAGGGGTAGAAGGAGTTCCACCTTTGCCAGATCCAAATGTGCATGTGGTAGAGGTGACAAACTCAAATGAGGTTGACATGGAAGCAAATGGCATTAAGCATGGCCGAGGAAAAGGTAAAGAGAAAGAGGGTGTCCCATCACAGAGTGACCATGGACAAGGCAAGAAGGCAAAGGAGACCAAGGAAGCTAAGAGGACTCGACGTCGTATCAATCTCCAAGACTTCCCTCTTGGACATGGTATGGCTCCATACAACCTGTTGGAAGACATGCGAGGTAAGGGTCCTGATATCTCATGGCCTCAGTTTCTTGCATTATGCCCACAAGTTAGGAGGGATTTAACAAAGGCAGTTATTACTAGGAGAAAGGTAAAAGATAGTTTTCCTGTTGTAAAAATTGCACATGCTAAAATGAACGAGGATATTACACCTGTGCTAGATTGTTACATAAAAGGAAAATTGGTTAGGAAAGGTCTAGTGGATGGGGGTGCACAAATTTGCATTATGACAGAAGGGCTCATGCAAAGACTAGGCATTGCACATCCATGAGACACTTGAAATCAAAGTGAAAATGGCAAACAATAGCAAGGCTAGGTGCGTAGGCATTTGTAAAAATGTTTTTGTGGAGGCCTTTGGCATTAAGAAGGCAGTGGATTTCTATGTCATGTCTACCAAGGGAAATGGTTACCCATTTATCCTAGGAAGACCATGGCTAATGAAAATGCGAGCTTTGCAGGATTGGGAGAGTGGGAAATTAATTTTCAGGAATGACAATCATAAGAAGGTTGTCTTTGACATGAAGGAGCAACGCCAAGAGGAGCTCCATGAAGAATCATCTCAAAGTGAGACGGAAGAAGGTTGGACCGATAGCACTTCAGAAGAAGAAAGTAGCGGCAGCATTACTGAAGAGGAGTCTTCCATCGAAGTCATGGGGGTAAGGTTTAAGCCAAGCAACCAAGAGACCTCTTGTCAAGGCTTGGAGGAGGTAGGTCCTCAAGAGAACCAAAAGGTGGAAGATGAAGGAATGTTAGAAGGTATGTTGTCTACAACACTTACAAAGGATGAGAGAGAGGAGTTCAAATGTGTGGTAAGGAAATTTCCGAGGCTTTTTGCTAAAGACTACACCGATGTGCGTGGAGTAGATGTTGTTCAACACAAGATTGAGTTGAAGCCAGAGGCCACACCTAAGGCTCAAAAGCTACGAAGGCTAGGAGTCATTAAGGAGCAGGCTCTACTCAAGGAGGTAAGAAAGCTTCTAGCAGCAGGTTTCATTTATCCAGTGGAGAATTCAGAGTGGGTCTCTCCCGTTGTTGTCACTCCTAAGAAAAACGGCAAGTGGAGGGTGCGTGTGGATTATCGTCCACTTAATGAGGCAACAAAAAGAGATCACTTTCCCCTCCCATTTCAGGATGAGATACTAAATGAAGTAGCTGGTCATGAGAAGTACACTGTGTGTGCTGGCTACTCGGGTTACTTTCAAATAGGTATCGCATTGGAGGATCAATTGAAAACAACCTTTATCACTCCTTGGGGTTGTTATGCTTTTAGAGTCATGCCATTTGGCCTGACAAATGCTCCTGCAACTTTCCAACGCTTCATGAACATGGTGTTTCAAGCATTCTTTGGAAAGTCCATTAGGGTTTTTATTGATGATTTTTGCATTTATAGCTCAAAATCATTGCATCTACAAAGGGTAGAAGAAGGTTTAAAGAAGCTCTATGACATGGGAGGTCAACTCAACCCCGACAAGTGTCACATAGCTGAGGATGAAGTGATCTTGCTTGGTCACAAGGTTTCCTATAAAGGCATTGAGGTGGATCCTTCAAAGGCAAAGGCTCTTATTGAGCTCCCCTCACCCAAGAATCTCAAAGAGGTCATATCATTCATTCAAAAAGTGAAGTATATGTCACGCTTTATTCACTTAGCTTCGGAGTTGCTTCATCCTTTGCAAAAGTTGACACAACAAGTAGAATTTGCATGGTCTGATGAGCTTGAAGAGTATTTTTGTAACATTAAAGTCATTTTGTCAGAGCTACCAACACTCATGCCTCCTTGTTGGGAGTACACATTCTTTGTTAGCTCTAGTGTTGGAAGGGAAACAATTGGTGCTGTGTTGCTACAACAAGATCCCCACAGTACAAGGATGCGACCCATCTACTTTGCTAGTAGGGTCATGAATGCTTTGGAGAGAGACTACACAGAAGCAGAACTCATGATGCTTTCTCTCATGTTTGCGGTGAGAAAGTTTAGATCCTACCTGCTACCAAAACCTTTTGTAATTCTCACTGCAGAGAATTTGTTCCCTTGGGTGTCATCTCAAATGAATCTTAGTACTAAGATCTCAAAGTGGATTATGGAGTTGCAAGAGTTTCAATACTCCTTCAAGGTAGAAGATAGTGTGCGTGCACAATTGGCAGGGATTCTCACTTATAGGGTGCATGAAAAGGAGATTAAGGTGCCTGAAGTAAAGACCCTACCATTACCACCACCAAAAAGTATTCCTAATGCTTTTACCTTGTTCTTTGATGGAGCTTTTCGTCGAGCCACAGGAAAAGCAGGGGGAGGGCTAGTGTTGCTCAACCCAAGTGGAGAGGTGGTCATGAAAGAGAAGGTCAATCTACCAGGTTCAACTAGCAACAATGAAGCAGAATACGACACACTACTTCATGGTTTGAAGATGTGCATTGGCCAAGGGATAAAACGTCTCATGGTAAAGGGAGATGCACTTCTCATTGTTAAACAGATTTTAGGCATTTGGGCATGCAAGAATGAAAGCTTAAGGACAAAATTTCATGCCATTCGTAAGATGTTTAATCAGTTTGAAGAAGTGCAACTATATCATATTCCTAGGAAACAGAATGAAGATGCCGATTTACTTGCACAGTAAGTAGTTACATGTGTTGAGAAAGAAGTGCAGGTCATCATGGTGGCAGCAACAGTCAAGCAACGGAGATACCAGGGATTGGAGTCATTGACTCCCATTATTAGCTACATTTTGGAGGGCGAGTTTCCACAAGACTTCACGAAGGCTCAGAAGAGGAGACTCATGAAGAACGCAAGCGCATATCTCTTCCTAGAAGGCTCCCTCTATCAAAGAGGGAGGGATCAAGTATGCAGAAGAGTACCAACTATTGAGGAAATTCCAGCCATTCTAAAAGGTTTGCATGAAGAAGCATGTGTTGGTCATTTTGCCCAAGAATTAACTGTGAAGAAGATTTTTCTTGCGGGGTATGTTTGGCCAAGTCTGCATGTGGATGTCCAACATTGGTGTAAAAGTTGTCACAATTGTCAGGTAAATGGGAATAGAAGATTGGTTTATGGTCCAAGGCAAATTGTGCTTGCAAATGGACCGTTTGAAAAGTGGGGCATTGATGCTATGGGTCCTCTGCCTAGGACAAAAAATGGTAAACTCTACATTCTAGTGGCTGTAGGCTATATGACTAGGTGGGTGGAAGCACAAAGTGTGGCAAAGGTAAATGAGAGGACAGTGAGCAAATTCGTCTACACTCACATTTGTTGTAGATTTGGCACACCTTTGGAGATTGTTTCTGATAATGGTCCAGGGTTTAGAAAGGGATTGCTCACAGAAGTCTGTGAAGAACTTCACATTCTACATCATCACAGTACACCCTACTATCCCCAATCAAATGGTTTGGTAGAAAAAGCTAATGGTGTCATTGCAGGCATCATTAGAAAGATGGTGAAAAACAAGACAAAGTTGTGGGATGACTTCTTGGATGGTGCCTTGTGGGCGTATCGAACCACATATAGGGAAGCCACGGAGTTCACACCATTTCACTTGGTCTATGGTCAAGAGGCTTTAAAGCCAATTGAACTAAACATTCCAACAATGCGACTTCATGGCAAATCAGCACAAGATGATCAAGAAGCATGGATGGATCGACTTCTTACCTTAGCTGAGCTTGAGTGGAAAAGAGAAGCAGCATATGAGTGCTACAAGAGGAAAGCCACACAAGCGAAAGAAACGCACGACAAAAAACT
Organism: Adiantum capillus-veneris; assembly: GCF_014529385.1. Classification (NCBI taxonomy): domain Eukaryota; kingdom Viridiplantae; phylum Streptophyta; class Polypodiopsida; order Polypodiales; family Pteridaceae; genus Adiantum; species Adiantum capillus-veneris. The sequence goes on from NC_140945.1 coordinate 92,938,848, forward strand.
GAAGGACAAAGGCATCAAGGAAGGAGAGCTTGTGCTAAGGTATGACAATCGACTTGACAATCGTTTTGATGCCAAGTTTGAAACTAGATGGCAAGGGCCATGCATAGTCAAGAAGGCTTTCAATTCAAGTTACTATCAGCTTATGGACTTAAATGGTAAAGAGCACTCCAGGAAGGTAAACGGGTATCGCTTGAAGCCCTATTTGAGTCGCCTTCTACCAAAGGATCTACCAAAGATCTGTCCAAAGGCCGCTGTCTCATGTAAGTATTGTTACATGAAGCATGAGTGTAACTCCAGCCAAAATTCTGAGGGGCCAAACAATGAAGATCTTGTCAAGGACTCTGAAGCACTCTCTTTGGAAAAGATGCTCTATGATGGTACATGAATATACCATCATCCAGGGGGAGGGCTAATGATAGCCGTTTTTTCGGCTCTTTGTAATTACCACAGTGAGTTACCTCACCCTACCAAAATCACCCAAACACTGTGGCTATCCCTACCATTTCACTGTACATAGGCGTGCGTGAGTCACGGGACTTTTTCCATATCTTCTTAAAAAACCCTCAATTAGCTAGTCATTGGGCTAGTTGAGCCAAAAAAAATAAAAAATAAAATAAAAAATATAAGTATATTATGGCCCATGCGTATGTAAATATTTCTTTATATATAGGGCCTAAATAAAAGATTTTTTCATAATTATTTTGGTATTTATTTAAATATTTCTACCTAGGTGTGTGTTATTTATGCTCTGTACATTGCCTCACCATTACCACAATTTTTTCTTACCATTTTTCATACTCTTTATTCCATATAGAAATATTTTCATGTAAGCTTCTCTTATATTTGGTGTAACTCCACCCCAACAAAAATCCAAAAAAACTAGTTTTATTTATGTGTATATTTTTTCACTATTTTGATTTTTCCCTTCCTACATCTATTTTGTTTTTTTCTAAAAAATTAGAACACCAAAAATATTTATCTTTTTATGGTAGCCTCATAATGAGAGAGATTTCTTTTGACCCCTTTATATTCTTTCCACTTATATTATTTATATTTGACATGTACATATTTTTTAGACCCCTCAATATTTGATTTTCTTAGTTGTACTATTCACTTATATCCTAATCTCAACAATATCTTCAATTATAGACCTACCAAATAAGGTCAAGGGTAGGTGGCATGCATACATGCACTATGGAGGGCTCACTCTTGGAGGTATTCAAAAGAATCATCCAAAGAAGGACCCCACAAGGACCTTGCAGTGGAAAAAAACGGTCGGTTTTGCTGAATTTTTAAAGTTCACTTGCTCTCCGAATTTGAAAAGGTGATACAAACAAAAGTTGTAGCTCGTGGGCTGAACTTTTGCCTCAAATTTTTTCATATTTTTTTAAGCTACGAGCTGTGAGCTATGATTTTTTTAGTGGACTCCAGTTTTCCCATGCTATGCAGCCACACTCTCTCTTCCACTTTATCATTTTCCTCTTTCACACACACTTCTCCACTCATCATCCCCATCTCTCTCACCACTCCTCTCTGCACACTACTCACCTTCTCCTCAACCTTGAAGAATAAGAGAAACCATGGTGAACTCATACCTCCCACACACAATTCCATTCCAAAATTGACCACCTAGTCTCATTTTTCCTCCTCCAATTTACCCATATCTATCAAAAAAACCACAAAATTCAGCCTCTTCTCTTAAAAGACAGCATCATGGTGGTTGATTACTCAGCTTCAATTATCTTGTCTCTCAAGGAAGGTCAAGAGTGGAGAAAAAATGTACCGTCAAAGCTAGTGGACCGTCAACAGGCGTCAAAATCGGCCCTACTCAAGACACTTGGAGCATCAACCTTGTAAGAAAGCCACCTTTTCTTACCTCTTAAGAGTTTTTTTCTTCCTTATTTGTATCCTACATGGATACTCCCATTGTAAATATCCAATTCCATTTGTAAATTAATACTAACTCTACTAACACTAACCCACTATGAAAAGTCCTATCACCTCCATTTCTCTCCTCTCTCTTTCCTCACCAACTTCTTGATAATTCCAAGCAAAAGAAATTAGATAAATTGCTGAAAATCTAACCCAACCATGGTTAGAGGAGTAACCCTAGCCTTCAAAATTGCTATAAAAGGAGGGTGTAGCTAGCACAAAGGGGGAGCCCTAAGCAAGAGCACTATGCTATAGCTTGAGAAGCCAAGCTCAACCTCTCTAGAAGGAGCTCTTGAGTGGAAGCTCATTGTTAGGTGGATTCAATTCTACCACCTCATGAATTACGCTTCCGCTATCACAGTTGCAACCCTGTCATGGACATACTAAAAAAGGGATTGTTTAATATGATTGTTGGTTGCTGTCAACACACAACAACACTAAAAGGAACCTAAAATTTGGACTTCATTCCTAGGAAAAGTGCCAATGCTAAGTCATTCTCATACAATCACGACCCCTGCATGGTAGGTAGGTCAAGATGTGTTTGTGTTTTTTTTACCCTTTCTTGGTGAGAGAGTCATACCAGAAAACTATGAATTGCTTATAGGATAAGCTACAAGTCAGACATAAGATGTGTAACACACAGATTGGGCATACACACTCTAGAAATTTAAGGAAAGTTCCTCAGCCCAGCATGCTCTTCTTTTCTCTCTTTCTTATTTCTATCAAAGAATAATGAAAATTTTTAAAGAATATTTTGATATGTGTTTTGCTAGTGAGTCAGCTTGAGCCAAGGTGCTCTAACTCTCAGCTAGGAATGGCCAAGACGCCACTCCAATTAGTCTTCATCGGTTTCTCAATTGAGAACTATTTTGTTATTAGGGCTATGAGCCACACAGGCTAAGAGCCATTGTCAGACCTCGGGTAAGACCCAATGTTGGTATTTTTGGTGATTGTTATCCAGCTTGAACAGATCTATCCCATGGAGTTTCCATTGATGTTAATGGCCAAGCAAGATCTTGCCATTGTGGATATTTGGGGTATTCTGTACGCACTACATGTTTTTAGTACGACGCTTGAATTGAGTTTCTGATAATCTTAAACTCACATCAGTTGATCTCTACCATGGAGTATAGATGCAACAAAAAATTGAGACAGTATGGCAGTCCATAAGAGCTAGGAATCTCCCTTGTGTAGATCTCTTGCTCTCTCTAGAGCACTACGAGTGTCTATGGCAGCATTGCTTTGGGGTAAGACCCCGTAGGTGCTTACTAAATCACCCCATAGTCATGGAGGATCACAGTTGATCTATTATCGCTATACTTTCAAGGAAAGAAGTCCACAATATACCACGTGGTAGCAGACGGATTCACCTTCTCAAGTTGATTCCAATCATTCTATACACGGTTGACTATGTTGGTTACCGTTACCTCCTAGTCAAGCAGTTTCTACAACGTGTCTTACCAAAGGGTTTGACTACGTAGATTCTAATTGAAGGGTTTGGATTGCAAAGGCAACACCCAGGGTTCCAATGCAATGTTGCTTGTTTTTTCACAAGTGGACGACGTGTTGTTTTGTATTTGAATATGGGTAAGGTTTACATTTAGTTCAATCTCTAGGTACACATCTATTGATTTGGTGTTTTTCCAATTTTTAGTATGCATTGCTTGGTTTTTTCAAGTCGTTTAAATACACTTGAATATTTCAGGGCCATGCCAAGGGCATGTCGAAACAAGTATTTTGGGCCGTAGTGTCCACTATACATTATGCTGTTATGAACCCACTTGTCGGGTTCGATTTGGCACATGTTGTCACATGGGATACAACATGGTCTAGGGACTCAAGGAGTTTGGTTTAGCCAGTGTGGAGAAAAGCTAATGAGGGTCTCTCCCGCTCCCGTCGTAGAGTATTTGCAGTTATCTCCACACACAAGTACATCTTGTACTTGTAGGATGTTCTTTTTTCAGACATCCTTAGTTGAGACCTATTTCACCTGTGGTGAATGTGAGTCTCTGGGACTGACACTAGCATCACTATTTCAAATATATGTCATGACAAAGTCCCTAGGTGCTGGTCAAATCTGTTTTCTAGACCATTTTCAGCACGACGTATCAGGAGCAATTTCAATGGCCAAAAATTGTCGGATACTTAGAATGACTTGTTCAGCTACAAGTATTGCTAAACAACCTTACAGATGATTGTTTATACATATAGCAAGGCTATAAGTTGTCAATGAAAAAGTTTCATTGTTTGTACCTAGAAGTGATCACTGTTTCACCTTCTATTATGGTTCAGACACTTCAGCAAGGCTTGCAAAAGATTGCAACTGAAAGTATTTAGTTTCTTTTCAGAACTATTTACATTCCTTTTAATGTGTGCTAGGCGCATCACATTTGCCATAGAAAAAGTTTCATTGTTTGTACCTAGAAGTGATCACTGTTTCACCTTCTATTATGGTTCAAACGCTTCAGCAAGGCTTGCAAAAGATTGCAACTGAAAGTATTTAGTTTCTTTTTAGAACTATTTACATTCTTTTTAATGTGTACTAGGCGCATCACATTTGCCATAAGTATTGGCAAGGATTACCATGGATATACAGGTTTGGATCTGTTTTTTGCTAAATGCATGCACACTAGGGGTTATGGGCCCTAGTGTTTAGCAAAGGCTGATTTGGAATGGCATGCGTATTCATCAAGTTGTTGCTTATGAAGTATTTTGCACTCGATGTGCATTATCTCAATGAGTTTACTTTTCGGTCTACCAATCACCAATAGAGGTCATGGCTCGGTTTGGGTGCTTGTGGATCTTTCATGTTAACCACAATGGTTATTCAACCAATTGTTGATTCCTTAGCAATGTGGTACGATATTGTGATCCCCGTTTACCAGCCATCTGGCAAGACTGTTTATAAATCGTGGGGGCAACACACCTCAGTACTGTCAGTTATCCAAGGGGATAAGTAGATTACAAAGTGTAATCTTGTGCTAAAGGATATGCAACTGCGTACGTTAGCACCACACGATCCAATTAGTAAGCATTTAATGCTCTGTTTGGAGTTTGATTACCATAAGTTAAAGCATGTTTGCGACGGTGTAGTCTCTTCATGTATAAATCAAGTTCTCAACCTTGAACACTAGTTATGGTGGGGTTGTTTACTACTGAAATTGGAAAACAAGTCAAGGAATTAAACTTGGCTGATGAGTATGTTAGCAAGCTACTTTCATGGAAAGTGAAAAGAGGTACTCTTTAGGGTACATCTTTGTGTGATAACTCGTTTTGAATACTCATGTGTGTTCTAAATGGAGTCTACACACAATGACAGGATAGGAATCGGTAACACAAGCTGGTTGCAAATAGACAACAGTGTGGAAAATCAAGATGTTACTCTTGGTTTCATTAAACCTCCTGCGGAACCATGTTCTGGTCAACCAAACAACTGGATCCATGAAGGATGCCACTTGGGAAAACATTAGTGTTCTTAAGAAGAAGTTCCCCACTTTTGTTTTCAAGGACGAAAAATCTTCTTTAAGGGGGGAGTAATGTCAGGACAAGGGCAAGGCCGGACTAGACAAGGGCAAGGGCGGGGCTAGGCAGTGTGGAAAGGGAGTCCAACTAGGGCAAAGGTCTAGGAGCCATGCTATATAGTGGGTGGTTGGGAGGTGGACTCCTAGGTTTTAGTTCCCCTTGTCTAACACTAGAGTGATGGGGGTACACAATGCTTGGGGGGAAAAACCTCCTAAAGAGGGAAAAAATGGCCCGACGGTCCTAGTGTGTTCACACACATCACTACCACATGTATATGGTAACAGGGGGGACTCATGACCTACCAACACTTTGAGAAGAAGGTAAAGCAAACTAAAGGGGTGGGAACTCAACCACTTCCAGAGCCACCGGTGATAATTTGATGGAGCCTACAAGCGAGCATCCGATAAAACAACTGCAGGCATATTGGTCTTTGATGACAAAGGTATCAAGGTATTTTTGCTTGGCCATTAGTTAGAATTACATTCCAACAATGAAGCTAAGTATGTAGCACTGATAAAGGGATTACAATGGTGCATCTCACAAGGGGTAAAATGCCTTAATGTATTTGGGGATGCTCTACTTTTGGTAAGGCAAGTAAATGGAGCATGGACATGTAAGATCCTAGCTTGAGGACTCACTTAAGCTGTGTAAAAACTTTGTTGGGTAAGTTTGAAGCAGTTCAATTACACCACATTCCAAGGACTCAAGACCATGAAGCTGATGCCTTAGTAAGTGAAAGGCTGCAAGAAATGGTAGTTTGGGCCATAAAGCTAAAGCTCCCTCTATTTCAAGGTAGTGACGCCTTACCCGGCATAATGCATTTCTTGGAAACAGGGGAATGTCCACCAAATCTGACAAAAGGGAAAAAGCAATGCCTCACCAGGAAGGCAACAAGGTATCGACTTATCAATGATGGTCTGTACTGTAAGGGTAAGGACCAAGTACTCAGGAAGGCCCCTCTCTCTAATGAAATTAATGGGATAATTACATGATGGTGTTTGTGGCGGTCACTCTACCCTCAATATAACAAGCAGTAAAATCTTGTCATGATGGTGTTTGTAGCGGTCACTCTGCCCTAGATATAACAAGCAGGAAAATCTTGTAGGCTGGTTCTGTATGGCCTAGCCTCAATTGTGATGTACACCACTGTGTAAGACATGTAAGTTGTGTCAAAAGACCGGCACCAGGTCACTCATGCCCGAACCACAAACACCTATTCTTTTATATGGGCCATTTGAGAAATGAGGCATAGATGCCATAGGACCATCGCCTAGGGCCAACTCCGAGAAGTTCTACATCATCATGGGAGTCAACTATATGACTAGATGGACGGAAGCTACAGCCACAACTAGGATAGCAACTATAGAGGTAGCCAAGTTTGTCTATGAGAACATCTGTTGTAGGTTTGGCACACCCTTAGAAATCATCTCTAATAGAGGGCCAGGTTTCAGAGCAGACTTGGTAGGAGAGTTAATGCAAAAACTAGGCATTACAAGGAGGCACTCCTCACCATATTACCCTCAATGTAACGGCCTAGTTGAAAAAGTGAATGGAATGGTTTGTAAGATTATCACCAAGCAGGTTAAAAATCATCCTAGGGATTCGGATAAGTATCTACTCCCAGCTTTGTGAGCCTACCGAATCTTGCTCCGCACATCTTTGGGGTTCAACCCATATCATTTGGTATTTGGTAAGGAGGAAATCTTACCTATTGAGGTGCAACTAGCAAGTCTCAGAGTGAAGGCAAGCCAGTTTCAACAAACCAACATGCATTTGAGAGATCACATCTTTGACTTGGAACGACTACAACTAGACAGAGAAGAAGCAATCAATCATTATGCAGCACAAGCAGAACACAGAAGTCTTAGTTTCAATCAACATCTTCAGTGCAAAGATTTAAAGAAGGGCATGTTGGTGCTCCGCTATGACAATCGCTTCAACACATGCAAAGATAGGAAGTTCTTACTCTAATGGGAAGGACCTTTCATCATCAGGAAGAAATATGCCAATGGGAGCTATGAGCTCATGGAAGCTGATGATAAGCTTCATAAGACGAGAGTCAATGGATGGAGGCTTAAACCTTATTTTCTATGATTTGATCAAACTCCACCTATTGACATTCCTGATGGGGATACACTATCAACCCCCACCTCTGATGACTACGACCCAAAAAATGAGTTAGAGGCATAAATGCCCCGAACCTTAGGGGGAGGGCTAATGACACCGGGTTAGCCACACCACCCTCTAGCCACCCGGAGAAGCTGATCATGGCCGGCCTTTGGAGCCAAGGCCGTGGGAATCGACCCCATTCGCGGAGCATAGAGTAAAACACAACAAAAAAACTGTTTTTTCTATTGCTACCACCAAACCACCTCCCCTCCCTTGCTCACATGCGTGCAATGGGCCACTGTGTCTCCCTCTCCTCCATTATTGCCACCCCACTCCCTCAGCTACTCTCTTTCTCTCTCTCTCTCTCTCTCTCTCTCTCTCTCTCTCTCTCTCTCTCTCTCTCTCTCTCTCTCTCTCCCCCATCTCTCACTCATTGTCTCCCTCTCGGCCTTGTTCAGACTCACGCTCTTCCTCTCTCTCCTGTCCTTTGTCACCACCAGCCCGCAGGGCGCAGAATCTCTCTCCCTCTTTTATTATTCTCTCTCTCTCTCTCTCTCTCTCTCTCTCTCTCTCTCTCTCTCTCTCTCTCACACACACACACACACACACACACACACACACACACACACACACACACACACACACACACACACACCCTCGTCCACATACACCCTCTCTCACTATGGGATGGGTGTCTAACCTCACTCCTATCTTATTGCAGACATAGCGAGAACCACATATAAATTGTTAATCCATGGGACGAAGCTGACTTGACTAGTGTATAGAGGCTACAAGAGGTTGTCAATCTCTTGGAAAACAACAAACAACTTGCATCTAACTCAGGCTACACTCAAGTGAATGGAATCACCAGAAGCCAATCTCTAATCAGCAAACAAATCACATTCATTACAGCATCAAACGACATCCAAATGTAGCAAAAATTCTAGAACATGTTTATAAGACCTAAGCACACATGCTTATGGTCTCAAATCTCACTTTAGGTCAAGTGCAAAAATCGCGATTATTAACAGCAGCAGTGGATTTTTGACCTAGTCGTTTTCAACCTAGAATGCATCTAAATGCTTAGCAATGATGTCCCAATACCCCACCTATGCTTAGTTTTTGATTTTGAAGTGTAAATTTCTACTTATGATGAGATTAGGCTGCAGATCAGCGATGCCAAAAGCTACAAAATACTGTGAAATGCTTACGTCAATCTGTAGAGCTCTTACGTGTGTTTGCAACACAACAGACGTGACTGTAATGTGACAATCAGGGAGGGAGTAGGAAGCACGAGAAGGAGAGAAGTGAGCACTGCTAGCTCACGCTGTGTATTTCATTATCCAAAACTTATCAAAAACTTACAAAAATTGGCTTTTATACCTTAGCCAAGGTTTTTGGTGGTGAAAACTAATAATATGGGAGCTCTAACTAAAGACAGGTTATTACAATCCCGAACCTTGTAGCCTCGGCTCATCAATTACAGAGTTTATCCATAAAGTGGAAGTTAAAATATTCTCGATTCATCAAAATAATAAATGTTTTTACAATGGAAGCTCCAAAAAATGGTATCCGAGTTAGCTTGCTGCTAACATTCCCCCCCCCTCCTCGCCCGTGTCGTCCCTTGACACAACTTTATGGGCTGAAGTAATCTTTGGGTTGACGGCTGGTGAGGCGGTCTTTAAGTGCATGGAGTGCCTTCTCATATCTGATCTTTCTTTCTTTGTCTGGAACCTGCAAGAATTGCATGGTGACCCTGTTTTGAGCTCAATAGCTGAGTAGCCAACAAATTTGGAGGTGAGATTCCTGATCACTGGCCCAAAAATCTTCGTTCACCAAGTGAAGAACCCTGTATAAAATGCTTTCTCAAACGCCAACATATTGTTAGATGGCAAGAACATGCATCGGGCGTTGAAGCCATAAAGGACTTCTTCGAAAGGTTGACCACTTAGGTCATAGCAAAGACCCTTATTGCCCTTGAGGAATGATATCCACGGTGCTCCTGCTTGCTCTGGCTCATGAAAAGCTTCAACGCATGTGAGAACCATTCGAAAAATTTTGTAGAGCATAGCACATGAGAGATCTGAGAGACTTTTAAAGAATGCCATGGCGCTCGTTAGGGTTTTCACCATGGATTCCTCTGTCGGTGTTCCCTTTTTTGGAGCTAGCAATCTTGGATAATTCAGGCATGTAGGCCGCTGCTTTGTCATTGCTTCATGTGCTTGCCACGTCCTTACTCTTGGTACTGGACAAAAGTTGGGTCTTTCTGAAGTGCTACATGTGCTCTTGTGACTAGAATCAAGTATCTGGGATTCTTGTTCAGCCATCTCTTTTTCCACTTGGAGTGGACTTCCGTTGTGCCTTCTGCCTGCATGTCTTTGTATAATCTTTCCTTAACCTGTAGATAGCAACTCTACCTTGATCAAGGGATATGGTAGTGATTGTGGATGCCATTGTGCATTGGTTTGGTTGGGTGTGAGTTAGTAACATTGATTGAATGGAGAACTCTCAACTCCCAATCCCTCATTGCTTTCCATTGTTCATCTATCTCCTGAGCAACCTGCTCCTTGAAGGCATCTTCTTCAGCTTTTGACAGCTGGACCATTGGCACTTGCTCAACATCTATTAGTGGTACCTGTAAATCTTCCTCTCCTCCTAGCCCTTCTATCGACTGTGTTTCCATCTCAGCAAAAGAAACTGATGGAATTTCAATGCTTGGTTGCTCTGAGGTACTAGCTTCTTCTTGCATCTCTGGCTATCTGTCTCGTAGCAGCTGATTGGCTCTCTCTAGCTTGTATGTCTCCTTGAGTAGCTGTACTTCTCTTTGTACCCGCATCAATGCAAGGTCTCTTTGGCGTGACTGCTCTAGATTTATCTCTAGCTCAAGATCTTTATTCTTCTTTTCCAATGCCTTATATACTTCATTGATACCTTTTGATCAAGGCAACTGCGGGAGTTTCCCGTATCTGTCTCAAGAAAGCTACCTGATCATCGATCCTTTGCTCTGAATATAGCAGTGAAGCATTTGCTACATCAAGCTGCACTTGGATCTTTTGTACTGACAGAGTTGTAGTTAAAAGCTCATTGGTAACCTCTATCAGTTGTTTGTCTTTGGTCTTGCAAGCATCTGTTAATTTATTGAGAAGTTCACCGAGCTCCTCCATTTCGTTTTCTTTTCTTTTGCTAGCTAGTGTTGTTCAGCTTCAGCTTGTAGCTCTTGGATTTGTCTTTGTAGATCTGAGATGACATTCATTTTGTCATCTAATTATCCTTGTAGAGCATCAATAACCATCTCCAGATCTCTAGCCTTAGCATTATGGATAAGTGCAGCTGTTCAAAATTTCTCAGTCATTTCCTGTATCTGCTTGGCATATTCATTAACTTGCAGGATGACTTCGTCATTCATTTGCCAATCCTCATGTTCAGTAGGCTGCCTAGATGTTTCAACCATTTTTGTGTGTTCCTTGGGTAGTTCTATAGCGGCTGTTTGTGGTTGCGATGGGGGTTCTACCTCTCCTCGAAGCTGTGCGGTTGCCTCTACTACTCATGTTCAGTAGGCTGCCTAGATGTTTCAACCATTTTTGTGTGTTCCTTGGGTAGTTCTATAGCGGCTGCTTGTGGTTGTGATGGGGGTTCTACCTCTCCTCGAGGCTGTGCGGTTGCCTTTACTACTTCGTCTTCTTGAGGCTTCGTGGATGCCTCTGCCATTTCCTGTTGGGTGGTTGTAGAAGGTATGGAATCTATTTGGTCAGTTGTTCTTGGTTGCTCAAAATATGCTGCCTCCTGTGGTTCAGCACTTGCTGTTCTTTTTTATTATGGCTCTTTTGCTTTGGCTTGCTCACCCTCAAAGGGTCTAATTGTTGGTGATGGGGGAGGGCTTGCAATCGGGTGGTCTTATTGTCCCTTAGCAGGTGAGGTAGGTTTAGGAGACATCTCTTCTTGATTGTGATGTGTCTATCCTTGCTCCGTTGCCTCTGCCTGTCTTTCTTGCTCTGCCACTTCTTCTCTAGCTTTTCTCTCAACCTCTTAATCTTCTTTTAGTTTGAGGGCTTCTGCCTCTATATATATTCTTTCTAGAAAATCAGTGGAGTCCTCTGCCTCTTTCCTTGTAGGGTTCTTTGTTCTGGGTTCCTTTATCTCTTTTGATACCCACTTTTAAGGGTCCTCTCCTGCAGCTTGGTGGCTTCTTTCATAGGTTTTTTTTTCCCTTTCAAACCTTGCCTTTTTTTGCTGAAGTTCCTCTTGGTGTGCGGCCACTACTTTTCTCTTCATCTCTTCACCTCTTCTTTCCTCGTTGTCTGAGCTTTCATTGCTATGTGCTTCAAGAGAGCTCTCTGCAGATTCTTCATCGGATTTGTAAACCCTTTTTGTTCATCTTGTGGTTTGAGGAGATGGCTATGCACACACAATCCATGTGTTCAATACACCTAAAATTGTGACTAAATGGCTTGTGGGGTTGGTTAGTCACTCTTGAAGCTATGGACTTGTCCGCTACATAGTCCTGAAGCTACTCATCCAATTTTGGCCCATTTGGAGTCAGTTTGACTTCGTATGTCAAATTTGACGCTTTGTAGCCTTCGAGCTGTTTTTTGCTTTTCAAAAGCTTACCATGATTGATTTTATGAAACCAACCATATACATTGTGTATAGACCCAATCTATAAGCTGTCTGTGGAGTCATAGTTTAATTTTGGCATTTGCCAAAAACCTAGCTTTTCTACTTGGGACCCCCCTCGACCCCTGCCAAATGGTCAACTATTGATATAGAAGTGTTCTATTATGTAGGAGCATGCTACACTTCAAGTTTTATCCGATTTGGTTGAGCTAGCAGACCGCTATGGTCAATTTTTGGTCGTAGGACTTCGTGCACTGCTCAAATTCTAGGGTTTTTTCTTGGTGTTTAGACTAGCTACCGATCGTACATAATGGATCATTGATAAGTATAGAACTTACCTCTGATGTCTCGTGTGAGATGACACTGTAAACAGGCAATTGTGGACTCCGGAAAATGCACGCAAAGAAGGTCGAAAGCTCTCTTTCCAAAGGCGACAAGTGGAAATGAGTTGGTTTTAGACTACCCTGGATATCTATACTTGGACTTCCTGAACTTGAGGCTCCGCACATCCAAATAGGTGTATCTTTGTTCAACCAAGATGTAAGCTTAGTTTCAGCTGAAGAGACTGAATCAAACTCTTGTATGGGTGTTTTCATGACATCTCTATAAGTGTGTTCTTTTAGATTAACCCTTGTTATTGATCCCACTTGCTTCAAGTACATATAATTTTTTTCCCAATCTTGGATGAGTTGTACTTGTCACATGAAAGTTCTTCCCAAGATGATTTCGTAATTGAGTTTCTTTGCAAAGTCTACTACGGCAAAAGTGTGTTGATATTCAATCCCATAGGAATTAACTATCACTTTTTCAAGCAGTCCTAAGGGTCTTTCAATGTGTCCATCAGTCAATTGCAATTTCATTTGTGTTTATCTAATGGCTGGTTGTCCCCAAGATTCCCATCTTGATTTTGTGGCTATGGTTATGCCTGCCCCACTATCCAGTATTGCCATGGTTTCTATATCATTATATCTCACTAGAAGGGTTGTGTTTCCTTCTTCCCCTTGTAGTATTCTCCAACTTTGTTCATTGGAACATATCAAATCTCTTTGTTATCCAATTTGTGTTTCAATTTTTCTAATTTTTTTGCGATTAGCCCTATTATCCCCACCTTCTCCAGAGTTTTCTGTAGATCATTCCATAAATATGGTTTGATTTTTTACAATCCTCCTAAAGTAAGAGTGCATTGAACAGGTGTAGACATGATTGAATGGATGTTGTCTACCTCTAGGGTCTGTTCTGCTCTTTTTACCTGAGTGGTTTTACATACTATGGATTCATCTTTGTTATCTCTCAAGTAAGAGGGCAGTGTTTTCAAAGTCAACGGTTTAGAAATTCCTGAAGCTTCAGATTCGCAATCCCCATACAAGGATTGTACATCCATGTCCATATCAGGAGGTAGGTTGTCTAACCAAACTTCCTCTATAGGAGCTGACTTCAAAGTTAGGCTCCCATCATTAATCTCTCTAAGTTTTTTCCATAAGTGTCCTGGCTAGTCTTGTTCTACGAATGGAATTCCATCTAAGGCATCTTCGCTGTCCGACACTATAAGTTCTGGCTCTTTTGTTTCAAGGTGGGGTTCTACCACCACTTTGGATTTTTCTTTATAGGTTCCTACCACAAGCTCCTCAAGTTTTACCATATTCTCAAGCTTAGGTTTTTGTTTTTCCAGCATCTCTTGAGTAATTCTTACCAAATTTTGATAAGCTTCAAGCTTAGTTGCTTCCATGTCTGGAGAAGGATAGTTTTTCCATTTGTTTTCCATGTTTTGGCCTGCTTTAAGTCACGCTTGGTAAGCTTCCAAAGCTGCATAAATAGGCTCAAAAATTTTGTCTACCAAAATTAATCCTCCCGATTTCACTCTAATTTCCTTGATTTCGCTTCCAGTTTCTTTCACCTTTTCTTGGAATAGTTTCTTTGCTTTCTCCTCGATTTGAGCCCTTTGTTTCTTTTTTCTAATCTCATACGTTTTGTCTCTGCTTCTTTTGGTCTTTTGGGAGGAAATTTTTGTACTCTCCGAATCATTAGAGGAGTTATGTTTCTTTTTCTTAGCTTGGGCTCTGGTGATTACCTTGATTGGAACAATTTCTTAACTCTCCAATGAGCTACTAGGTATCACTTGGACTACGTTCACTACCCTTGCTTAAAGGAATGTTTGGACAATCTTCAGGGAAGTGTCCTCCCCTTTTGCAACATTGTATGCAATAAGCTTCAAGTGGCTTGAGGTTCTTGTCAGGCTCTAGGCATTCATTTTTCCAATGACTATCTGCACCACAATTATGACAGTTTCCAATTCTTGGCTTAATCATGGGTCTTACCATAGGAGCTCTAACACCTTGATTAGCTACATAGTACATCAGTGCAAGATCTGGAGTAGCATAAGTCACAGGTCTTCCATTGGTGGTGGATGTGAATTATACTAATCTCCTTCTACCATTACTGTAGATGGACTAGGCTCTCCATAGGGTGTAACATGCACTAGTGCTTGTTCATCTATGACTCCCTCTGGATGCATGTAATTTATAGGCATTGCATTATGTCCCAGATATGCAGGTTGTTGAACCAACACGGGTTGAGGTCTTTCCATACCCATCGGTGGTCTTTGAGTTGGGGCCATATTAGGATGATATTTGTACATGGGTTGTCCTTGTGGCCTCATAGGCACATATTGAACATTCCCATCATACTTTGGTCGGTAATAGCACTCATTGGTCTCATGGTTGGTTCATTTACCCTTGATTGCACACCAGATCTATGGCCTAATTGGTTGTCCCTATTGAGGTATCCCTTGCTGTGGTCCCCTCATATGTGCTTTTTGCATGTTATTCATTATGTCATTCATCCTTTTGAGCATGTCTTCTATGGCTAAAAGTGGTGCTACAACAGCCATTTCCACTTGTGCTGGTTTGGTGAATGCTGTTTTCTCGCTTTGGTTATCCTTAGGGACATCCTCCTTGTTGAAAATATCACAATTGTCTCCTAAGTCAATAGCATCTGACACACAATGTTCTAGGGTTGTATGCTTCTTGCTATACAATATAACATGAAGTTCTTTGTTTAGCAGTCCCTCTAGAAACAATGATACTAGTCATTCTTCTACAGGTATCTCTAGCTCTGAGCATCTTGCAATGTATTGCTTCATTCGAGCTGCACAATCCCTAATAGACTCACCTTGTCTCTGTTTAAAGATATAGATTGGAGCCACAATATTATGTTTGATCTCCGTTTTGGAACAAGCAGCTACAAATCCTTGAGCTAATGTATTTAAGTCCATGATTGATCTTGGTGGAATGTTTTGGAACCATGTCAGTGCTTTTCCTTCTAATGTCATTCCAAACCCCTCGAATTGAGTATGGAAGTCAAATATGAGTTCTGCTCTGCTGTTAGCACTTGCTTAAAGCTTGCTAAGTGGTCATACACATCCCCATATCCATTGTATTTTTTGACCCATTTTTGAAAATCAGCTGGTCTAACATGTCTATTTGATTCAACTCTGGAAGTTGGTCCTGTTCCGATTCCTTCAAACCAGTCTGTTGGAAATAGTGACTCATGTAGCCCTGGACTGGCCTTAGTGTCACCCGGTTTTCTTCGTGATGAGGTGTTTTTTAGTTTCTTAATAGTACTCGCAAAATATCTCTCGTAGTGTTCATCTCTTGGAATAGTTTATGGTCCTTGGCCTAATATCCAATCCCTTATAGAGTGCCCTTGGTATTTGGTTTATTCCACCTCCTCAGGAGTCATCACCCTAAACAGGTAGGTTGGTAGATCTGGTGATCCCTTGTCCTTGATTTTGTAGATATCAATGATCTTCATAGGTGTTAGCTATCCTGATTTGGCATGAGAAGTCCATAGAAGATCTTTTACGTTTCGATCCTCCCAACAATAGACTCCGATACTAGGATTATTCATACTAAGCCGTTTCAAAGGCTTCAAGTCAACTTGATAGTATCCCTTGAATTCTAAAGTTGATGGTCCTTCTTTTGCTGCCATATCTGAAATTATGGTATTTACTTCTAACCCCATTTGTCTATCACGTCACGGTTTTCAACTTATAAATACCAAGTTTCGTTTCTATCCATGTACATTTTTCCTTGTTTGTTTGCCCTGATTTCCTCTTCAAACTCTATACCATGGTCATCAATGCAAATAGCATACTCCTCATTAGGATTTAGGTAAATCTGAGCTCCATGGAGATTAGTCTTATAAAAAGAGAGTATATGCTTATAGTGCACTATCGTTCCCATTTCTGAATGAGTCGAATAGGAAGACATTTCAGATATTGAGTCGAAAAAAGTGTCAGAGACTTCTTCAAGGATAGTGTGCAAGGGATTGCCTTGATTCACGATTTCTTCGATGGATACTCTACTATCGGTCTCTCCAAATATGCCTTGATTTGCTAGTATACAACCAGATCTAAGATTCATATGGACTCGTGAAGCCCTAGATAGAGTACTTACCGTAGGATTGACTTGTTGTCAATTTCTTCCACTTGACTTGATTGCAACTTCTGTCAAGCTGTCAATTCCTTGTCTGCAACTTGGTTGCTGTATCAATTTAAATCAAGTTAGCTATTCTTTCACAAAGACTGTACAATTCTTGCTAGCTATTGTGACTGGTCTATGTATATCACTTCAAATTGAGCTAAGTGAGTCAGGAGTTGAGACTTTCAAATTCCACTTTTGCAAAAAGCCAAAGGACTAATCTGCAACCTGAAAACTGAGTGAACATGTACCATTTTGGATCCGATTGAACCCACAATTGCTTGGTGGCCTTGTATTATGTTGGTCTAACATTGTACAAGGTCAAAAGTAAAAAATGGTGTCTCTATGTAGCAGTAGTAAATAATTGAAATTATTTACTTTTCTCAAATTTTTACACTTTTTGGCTTGATTTTCCAAGTCTACAACTTGTTAAGGTCTCTGGAAATTTTTCACTAAGTTTGGATAAAATTTGTTCAAGTTGTCATATGTTTCGTGTTCGCAGACTCGGTTTTTAAGAATCTGGCTTAAGTCTGACTTTTGTGATCCAAATTTCACAAAAATTGATTTGTGTTGTCTACTTGATATGCTTGACCATGTGGTATACTCAAATATGCAAGATTATCAATTTTTGTAGCAAATGTTAATAATCACGATTATTTACTCCAGCTATTATTTTGCAAGTTTTTGTCCCAATTTTAACACAAGTCTATTGAGCAGCTTAAGTTAAGGTCTCTAGCTAAGTTTCATCAAGTTTAGAAAATTTTTGCTCAAATGGTCATCAGTTTTTTATTTGCAGACTGACTTTGCAAATTTGGTCACAATTTCCAATCCAATGATCCAAATCTTACCAAATGTGGTTTCTGGGCTTATTATGACATGGTAAAGTTGGTGGTATGCAGACTTGGTCAAAAAAGTTGAAAAATACTTTTAACAAAATTAGTTCATCTTTTTGGTCAAGTGAGCATGTACACTTGTCTATCACATCAATATAAGTCTATGAATCAAGTTTTATTGAGTTTGAATAATATTTTCCTAATTTACACTCAAGTTCTCGAAAGTCAATACAGACTTTAGTTTTTACCCAGTTTTTGGTCAATTTGGTGATCCAAATTCTATGGTCCTTTACAAAAGTTGTTTCTACACATGCATAGAGTCTCTGGTATCAACCTTGGTCACTTTTGAGCTGAAAGTAAATAATCATGATTATTTACTTTAGGCTTAAAATGAACACTTTTTTGAACTTTTTCATTGGACAGTCTTTTCATGAGCTATTTTAAGCCTTTGAGTCAAGTCAAAACTTAATTTGGCTTAAAATATCAAGAAAAAGTAAATAATTTGAGCTTTTGCAAACTCTTGAAATTTTTACCTCAATGTGTCCTTGAGCTTACCCACTGGTTCATACAACTTCTAAGCATACTCTCCAGTCGGATTGAGTGGTTGACAGTCTTTTGGTGCTATTTATAGCCGTAGACCTGACAATTGATTCTTTCGAAGAGAGAAATGTTTTGAAACCCACCTCGGATTCTACTTACCCTACTCCTAAGTTGTATTGCAATGGGGTTGTGGAAAGTGTCTACAAACACTCGTTTTCTTGTTTTTTATGGTTTTCTAAGCCTTGATCTTAAGATTTGTCTCGTCCATCAATCATTCTCAAAATCCTTATGTGATTCTACAATCCTTCAATCCTACAATCCTTCAATCCTACAATCCTAAAGACACTTAGCAAGTACGACTTACTTCCAAGCTACCTCTATAGAGCAAAAGATGACAATCTTAAGCTATGCGGTCAAAAAGAAGGTTTTTACTCTAGGAGATCCTAAAGGAAGTTAAAGGATAACTTCACAAGACACTCGTGTTTTTCCCTAGTTTAGGTCTCTTCGATCCCCGGTAGCGGCACCAAATGTGGGATGGCTGTCTAACCTCACTCCTATCTTATTGCAGACAAAATAGCGAGAACCACGAATAGATTGTCAATCCACAGAACAAAGCTGACTCAACTAGTGCATAGAGGCTACAAGAGGTTGTCAATATCTTGGAAAACAACAAACAACTCGCATCTAACTCAGGCTACACTCAAGCGACTGAAATCACCAAAAGCCAATCGCTCATCCGGCAAACAAATCACATCCGTTACAGTATCAAACGACATCCAAACGTAACGAAACTTCTAGGACATGTTTATAAGACCTAAGCACACATGCTTATGGTCTCAAATCTCACTTTAGGTCAAGTGCAAAAATCGCAATTATTAACAGTAGTGGATTTTTGACCTAGTCGTTTTTGACCTAAAATGTATCTAAATGCTTAGTAATGATGCCCCTATATCCCGCCCATGCTTAGTTTTTGATTTTGAAGTGTAAATTCTTACTTATGATGAGATTAGACCGCGGGTCGTTGATGCCAAAAGCTACGAAATACTGTGAAATGCTTACGTCAATGTGTAGATCTCTTACCTACAGTTGCAACGCAACAGACATGACTGCAATGTGACAAACGGGGAGGGAATAAGAAGCGCGAGAAGGAGAAAAGTGAGCGTCGTGAGCTCACGCTGTGTATTTCATTATCAAAAACTTACAAAAATTGGCTTCTATACCTTAGCCAAGGTTTTTGGTGGTCAAAACTAATACTCTGGGAGCTCTAACTAAAGACAGGTTGATACAATCTAGAAGCTTGTAGCCCCGGCTCATCAATTACAAAGTTTATCTGGAAAATAGGACTTACAATTTTCTCGATTCATCAAAATAATAAATGTTTTTACAATGGAAGCTCCGAAAAATGGTATCCGAGTTAGCGTGCTACTAACACTCACCCTCTCTCTCTCCCTCACGCTCTCTCCCCCTCTATGTCGTTTCTGTGCAGTCTGCGAGCCATGAACATAAAAAAAATAAAAACTTCTCTTATACTCTCGTTCCCACACACACACTTGCTGAAACATTCATCCACTCACACACACACACATACACACACACACACAACCCCATACACATTGCTCCCACACACACTTCCTTGGCCTCTCTCTCACCCATCTCTCGCTCTCTTTTCTCAAATATACACACACACCCACACGCTTTGCGCACACACAACAGGACTTACACGCATGAAAAAGGCACTTACTTACGTGCTCACACACATAAAACACCTACACGCACACACGCATAAGCACATGTGTACAAACATCTAAAGTGAAGAAGGAAACGAGCGCCACACCATTGACAAAAGGAGAAAGACAACCAAAAGCCACGAAAGCAACACCAAATCAAAGATTGACGTCGAAGGCATGCCCCGAACGGCCCCGAAAGTGATGAACTTAGCATCTTGACATCAACAAAACACCAGTTCTGAGAGCATTAACCTCACACCAACCACCTGAACCATCAGCAAAATCCATAGTAAATGCCTTGATCTCCACTCATCTCTAATAACCTAGCCAATGGCTAGTGAATTATAAAAGAACTCCCCACCCCACTCTTACCTCCCTTCTCTCTATCTCTACCTTCTCTCCCTCTCTAGCTCTATCACTAACGAGGCATCTAGACTCTCTACAGTGACCAGTGGATATTTGAAAGGACCATTAGGTAAGAACCACCTCCCATGCCTATATAAAGAGGCATCCACTAAGCATAAAAGAGGGAGAAAACAATATATTGGAGGCACCACTCATGCTCCATGCACTTTACATTCCATACACCACTAAGCACATAATGCACCTCACAAGCTAGGGAGCTCATGGTGTCATGCTTGTTGAAAGCATAGGTGTTCTAAGCATTCACAACATGACCACCACCACCACCACCACAATCTCCACCCATACCATGGCTGATTTACTAATCATGGCCACCCCATGCACATAAGGCATTCATTATCACCCCACAAGGCAACATGACCATGCTAGGATTGAATGCACCGACACCATGCTACCCTCGGTTACTCTTGATGCTAGTGATTGATGTCACTGGCAGCTTCATTGTATTGATTTTTTGCTCAACAAACCTCTCACTAACGTGCTAACACCGCTAACTCCAAAGTTCGCCATGCACCATATGGTGCTCGCATTCCATCATGTATCCCCAGTGTCAGGAGCAAGGTTGGTAATAGCCAAGACCATCGTTTGTAAGTATCATCATCATCAATAAAAAGTGTGCAATCCTATCATGATCTTTGAGTGCCTTCTCCATTCTCCTTAGCTTTGTTCTCCCCATATCCGTGAGATGATTCTTCCCTTGTATATCACTATGCTTGTGCTTCCTCAAGTGCACCATCACTAGTCAGTCACGCTCCATTTTGACCTTTATCACATACCTTTCTCGAGCATACACTCCTGATTGTTGACTAGGAATTCTCCTCTCTATCTAAGCGTTGCTATCTCATCGTCTCATGTTGGCTACCTAGATGGCATCTCAATACTGCCACCCTAGGTCATCTATGTCTGCGTTCTAGCTGCACTTATGATAGATGGTGCCCTTTACAATTATAGAATAATCCTCATTTGAGATGATGCTTGAAGAATTCAGGCTATGTGTGGTGTAGAGGCCACCCCACCTGGCACGTCATTTCTGAACATCACAAGCTTCTTGCTTTCAAATGCAATTAGGCTTCCCTCCTGTAGAAGTACTGCTTCAATAGCACAATTAGTGGCATCCATTTCTAAACAAATGGATTCAAAGGATCCACAATAGCTAGAATAGTAGCTGTAGCTAATGCGTCCTTGAGAGCATCAAAACTTTGCTATTGAGTGGCATCCCACTAAAAGGTTTTCCCCTTGGCTTTCAACTGATCCGTCATCGGCACATCAATGTGAGCATACTTTTAACAAACCTTTGATAAAAACTTGCAAATCCCAAGAAAATTTGTAATGCTTCCAAATCTCTAGGAGAAGGCCACCGCCAAATGGCAACCACTTTGGATTGATCCATGTGTAGCCGATCAGCTAAGATTACATGCTCGAGATAGTGAATTTCCTACTTGAGAAAATCACACTTTGATTCTTTGGCATATAACTTATTTTCTCGTAACAATTCAACACGTCCCTCAGATGTTTCAATTGCTTTGCTTTAGAGGCATTGTACATGAGAATGTCAACGATAAAGATGATAAAAAACTTGCCCAAATACAATCTCAAAACACTATCCATGAGCGTCATCAAAGTTGCGGGAGTATTTGTTAACCCAAAGGACATAACCACAAACTCATAATGTCTAAACCTTGTTTGGAACACATTTTTGGGTATAATAGCAAGTCGAATATGCACTTTTTGATATCCCAACCATAAATCTACCTTAGTAAAAATACAAGCTTGAGTGATCTTGTCAAACAACTCATCTACTCGTGGTAGTGGGTACTTGTTCTTATTACTTACTGCATTTAAACCACGGTAGTCAATGAACAAGCGCATGCAACCATCCTTTTTATTCACCAATAGGATAGGAGAAGCCCATTGTGAAGAACTAGGCTGAGTAAACCCTCTACTGAGATAGTGAGCATGCCATAAATTCTAATATCTACCTATTCCAAAAAGACTTTCTCATATTGATCAGATCATTTTATATGGGAGAGATAATTGGGAACAAGAGATAGAATATAGACATGTGCAACTAATGGAGCTTAAAAAACCTTAGGGTTAGCTTCATTAAAGACCTCCAAAGGTTAGTGTTAAAAGTTCTTGGACCTAGGACCATAGACAAGCTAGGGATGATGAGCTTGAGGTGGGAACCCGGATACCCGTTGCAGGAAAGAGAATTAAGGTATTCAAAAGAAGAGAGGATAGTCATCCGGCTGATCAAGTAAGCGAGAATGAAGTCTTGGAATCACCCAGTGAAGATGAAGAAGAAGAAACTCCAAGAGAGTCGAACCTGCAAACATTGGTTGTGGCACATACCGGAGGATGTGCAGGTTTAGAGGGGGTGGATGTCGTGCCGTGGCACATGCATGGTGGGAACGGAAGCTAAGCCCTACAATATTATGGATTTTATGTGTATACCTTAAGTATGCATAATTATATGCATTTTCTATTTAGCATGCAAAAAGCTAGTCGAAGTCTGCTGATGTGTCACTCTTGTTGGGAATGGGCTTCGCTCCCGGGCTTCTTTGTGAACGTCTTCTTGGAGCCATGATGAAATGAGCCTATAAAACTTACCTCCTATATACTAGGCATCCTAGGTGGCATATGACATCTATAGCATGGCCAAAAGTGGCCTTAGTCATAGTATACCCCATGAGGTGTCATTCTACACATAGTAGATGCACTTTGGAGTGATTATGGACCTAAAAAAATGCCTTAGAAAAGTGGTTACGAGTTTTTTTGATGTCATCCATGATGTATGCCAAGCTCTCTCTCAATTTTTTATAAAGCTACTCTTGGAGGATTATGGAGGCAAGGAGAAGATATTTGGAGAAAAATCTAGAAGAACCTCTAAATAATTCTTAAAGAGAAAGATTTAGAAGAACCTCTAGATATTTCTTGAAGAGAAAGATCTAGAAGAACCTCTAGATATTTCTTGATGAGAAAGATCTAGAAACTTTGAAGATAATTTCAAGATATTTTTGAATCCCTTAGATATTTCTAAGCAAATATCTTCTTCAAGAGGCAACTTCACCTATAAATAGAGCCTCTTGCTCCTCACTTGGGCATCAACCAAACCATCAAGCAATCAAGCGCTCAAGCAATTCCCATAATCAAGCCACTCTATCAAGCCATCACCCAACCTCCTAGCCATCTCCTTGAGGAAAACTTTCTCTCAATTTCAGCCCGACACATCTTGAGCTTGCTACTTCATGCCTCAAGCCTTCTATCTTCTCACTTGTAATGCTCATACACTCTATGTAACCCTCTTTCATCAATAAAGACGCATTGTTGGTGGCTTGCAAACAGTGTTGGGGACTACTACACATCATCTACTTCATCAAGTTGGCTACAATACCACAAAGTCTTGAGGTGTGCTTCACTTCTTTGGCTTGAGCTTGTGTGGGTCTTTGTGTGTTGGTTGTCTCTCCTATCTCTTTCCTCCATTGTTTGACTGCTTTCTGAGCTTTCTTAGATGAATAACCCCAATGGTGTAACTTTTCAACCCTTTCACTTTGTGCAACATATTAGAATTAACGTTTGTATTAGCCGTAAAATCCACTTCCAACAAAGAATTTTGTTACTCTTTGGGCCGGAAAGACTGCAAGAAATTCTTCTTTCTCCAGGTCCTCTTATTTTGCCACTATTAGACTACTCTAATTCTTTCGATGTGCACATATTTATTCTCCTCTAGGGGTTGAGTCTTGCTTTCTTAATATTACTATGAACCAAGAAGACTTGTATACACGGCTCATTCCTATCGCTAGGCAAAATATCTACATCTTTGTAAGCACTAAGTTACAGTTTCAAAGAACCATTCGCAGTCTATTTGGAGCACAACGACTTGCTGTCATAAATGCATCAGTGAACCCTTTCGTCCTACCTTTGATTAGATACGATCAAAGCCTTGATGTTTTTATCTTTGTCTTGTTTTGAGGGTTTCACGTGTGTGTATGTGTGTGTCTGCGTGTAAGATCCCAATGGCTACACACAATGTATTTGCTATAAACACTAAGCTCGCTTAAGTGAAAAGCTTCACAGTCTCCCCACAAACCCTTACAGTTAGAGGCCCGGCGCCTTCCTGGCAAGACCGCCAACTCTTTGACAACGCGCTACACCAACGCAGCATCAAAGCCCTCCATTCATCGTCATCTCGTCCATGACGCATCTCCACAGTAACATCCGTAAGGTATTATTATTTTCCGGTTTCAAGCCACAATATTGTATAGAAAAACCCATTGTAAATTGCCACCTCTCTCTAGGTGATGGTCACGAAGGCCCACCTAGGAGATATAATTTTAAAAATTCTCCTAAGACAAAGCAAGGGTCAACCATTTGGGACCCAACTCCTTGCTTTGTTTCTCCTGAATAGGGCCCTAACCTAATTGGATTATCCAAAACTAATGCAGCCTACACCTATAAAAGGGCATTGAGAGGTCACTATCAAGGGGGGCAGCATTTTGGGAGAGCACCCTAGGAGAGTGGTGTAGCATTTTGGGTGGTACTTGAGCACTGGGGTTTGGGAAGTTAGCACTATGAGAAGGAAGCCATGTCCACACCCTGACTCCAGGGGTTGCCACACACACACAAGAGTAGAATCTCCGTGCTTATGAAATCACCTCTGGAGAACGCACTACAGGCTCTCTATCTCTCTCTATCACCACAATCGCCATCTCAGTGAAGCTAAGGTTTTTGTAAATATTGCATTGAATCAAGTTTCCCTCACATCTCAAGGGGTTTTCATCACCTACGTCTCTCTCTCTCTCTCTCTCTCTCTCTCTCTCTCTCTCTCTCTCTCTCTCTCTTGAGCAATCAAGACTTTTCAAGGACACCAAAATGTGGTTTGTAGAAGACCTTACACCCGCTCAACTCAGGCAAAAGAAGTCAGAACTACAAAAGATGCAAGAAGCGAGCACATTAGGGAAATGGGCAGTCTACCGAGGAGGTAAATCCATTATTCAAGAGTTTCGAACTCCCAAACCGGCTCCCTCCTCACCCCCTTCTACATAGCTTTTGGTCATTTTGTTCATCTTATCTGATCTTTTCTGGACCCTCAGTCCTTAACTGAGATGTATTCCACAATCCCCCTACGTTTGTAATGTTTTGCCTTTGGTCCCATAGGTCATATCTGACCTCCGTGGACGATAATACAATCTATCTATCTATCTCTCTCTCTCTATGTGTGTGTGTGTGTGTGTGTGTGCAGTGTTTGTGTTATTTTAAATCATCGTTGTCCGCATCCTAGCAGCTCAAAGCTAGGTGGTGCCCCCTATCCACTTTTCGTGGCAAGCTCGGCGTACACGGTCCTGGCGTAGAGACTGTCGAGGCTCGTGTCGTGCTTTGTGCCCATCACCATCTTGAGAGATAATGTGACCTAAGTATTGAATATATTGAAGTGTTGAGCCAGCAGAGGATCACACCCACATTTTTGCTCACACTCATCATTTTTGTAACCATTGATTGTAATAAATGTCTTTTCGACATTGATTTTGAATTGAGCCATTCATTAAGTAACGGGACTCAATTGAGTGTCCAGCTTGTAATCCCGAAGTAATTTCACTTGCTGATGTAATTAGTTAGAGATGTTCTCACCTCCAAGGCTGAGGTATATAAGCCAAAGTTTTGTAACCTAAAGGGATTCAGATTATTAATCAAAGTGAGTTTTTGAGCGCCGTGACTGTGTCTGAGAGAGAGTGAGAGAGAGAGAGAGAGAGTCTTATCTACTTGCTACGCGAGCTACGGAGCCGCCATTGGAGAAGCGACACCGCCATTGTGTTAGCAACGGCGAGAGCTACGCACTGATACCAAGAGTGCGCGCTATCGGCTTCTATGTGTGGTAAGTTCCTACGAGCTTCGGTGTGAGTCTTCTTCCAACTCGTGTGTCGGAATAGAGCGTGCAGCATATCTATAGAACCACAACGAGTAGAGCTACACATTAGTACCATCGGGGTCAAGTTTCGGTCACCTGTATTTTTCGGCCTGTCTTCATACGCGTTTACCGCACGGAGTGATTATAGGTTGATTTTGCAGTTCAAGTCTTTAGGGTGTTGTTCTTACCTAGTGCATAGACTTCCCCTTGAGTTTGAGATCGATTCAATGATTCTAGATCCTGTTTCGTATAGCATTCGTTCGTAGTACGGATTTCAGTCACTTGCGTATTTTAGAACTTAGATTTGATTTCCTTAGTAGTGATTGTCATTAGAAGGTCGAGTAGGTGATTTGACACCCACCTAGTTGTTTCCATGCGCCTGCGGGTCAAGCTTCGTCCTCGTCTGACAAATTCTGTTGTTGGTTGAGTTCTCGCTATTTAGCTTCCGCTAGCAGCGTAACCGCCTTAACATTTGGCGCCGCTGCCGGGGACGAGAGCCCTAAGTAGGTGACCTTAGACTAATCCTACGAGGTGAGTCGTATAAACTACTTTGTATACTTTAGTTAGAAAAGATCTAGGAGTGGTGGACTCCGAAGATCTCGAGAGATACTAGGAAGTGGGGTATTCCTGGGTCTTCCGTGTTGACAATATTTTTAGTTTAGCTTAGATTTGTTTGTTGTTTTGTTGGTGTTGAGTAGTTGTTGATAGAAGAAGAATTTGCTAGTCTGTGAGTGGCAGTGGATCTCTTTAAAATCACAATTACCAAACCCATTTTATGATTAGGAATAGCTTAGGTAGGACTTCATTTGATCCTGATCTAGAGCTAATAATCATTGGAGTAATTGCTTGATATGGTTGATTGCATGTTAGATCACTAAACCGTCGAGTTAGTAGTGAAACTTGCAATAAACAAAAGTCAGAGAAATTTTTTGTGTATCTGGGAGTTGCTGAGCACTTGAGGAAGCTTTAGGAAGGATTCTGTGCCAAAAAACTGGAAATCTGCAACTTTAGACATCATACGCGTATGATGTCTAAATGACCAAACAGAGACCAAAACAGAAATTTTGACTTTACCAGAGTGTTCAAAAGGGGGGTTATACCCTAATTTCAACTTAAAACAAGAGCATTAACACTCAAAGAAACCCAAAAAGACAAGTCGGAGTCCAAGAAACGCAAAGAATAGGAAGTTTTGGATTCAGATCTTGTTTTTACATACAAACCTGACAAAAACACTTGAAACTCAATTATAAACATTGGAGAAGGCTTAAAACCAAGAATAGTCAAAATCTGGGACAAAAGACATCATACGCGTATAATGTCTTTTGGCACATCCACTGCTTATTTTTGATATCTGACCTGGCAAGATTGTTACAAGCACTGTAGGAAGCATAAATATCAAGTTTTGACCTAAATTGATGAAAAAGACATCATACGCGTATGATGTCTTTGACCTAATTTTGGACATATTTTGATACTTTGCTAACACAGATCCATTGTAATAGCTGTCTAGAGGTTATATTTCAAGTTTCATCCCATTTGGATCACAATTGACCCAAAAAACAAGTCAAAAGCGGAAAATTGCCAAGAAAAGCCTAAATTAGCCATAACTTGCTCAAACAGAGTTCAAACTGAATTTTGTGAGTGGAAAGAGCATAAGGGGGCTACTAAGAGTGAGCATAACCAAAATAGTCTAAATCTGTGAAAAAAGACATCATACGCGTATAATGTCTTTTTCAGCATAACTGCAACAAAATTCTCACTTGATGAAACAGAAGTTGTCCAACTGACAAGATTAAACAATTGACCAAGTATCAGTCAGTTTGGATCAATTCTGACCACAAAAACTTGGGGAAAACAAATTGCCGAGACGGAAAAGTTAAAGTCCTTTAGGGGAATTGATGAATTTGAGATCGGGCAGGAACCTCCAGAATAACCAACCAAAACAAGGGGAACCAGCAAGTGTCATATCAACCGAAGGAAGTGTAAACCAAAGTTGGGTGCAACCATTAGAGCCGATCTTTGAAGGAAGTGTCTTTGATACTTCTTCGGAGAGATCTTACGAGATTTTCACCGAACACGTGGAACACCTGAACCTGAACAACAGAAAAAATATGGCAGCAGGATCATCAAACCCTTCCGCCACCATGAAGCTATTGTTCATAAAATACCAGTACGACAATGAGCAAGGTGCCAAGATCTACAAAGATGGAATGGACCGCTATTGTGTAAAGATAGAGGAGAGACCTAGTGAGTTCAAGGACTTAGTGCCTGTGAGCTATAGCGGAGATAGATATCTAGATGACGAGGGTACCATGTACTTGGTAGTCCTAAACCCTAACATTGTGGACAAGTGGGGATTGATGGGCACCAAAGCCAAAGTAGATGAAGAACTTGAGGAGAAGGCACCAATAATGAACTTCCCTGATGCGAGGTTAAGAAGACAGAATGAAACTACAAGGATCAACACTGATAACATCTATGTGGGGCTATACAAATATAATAATGGGGAGCAGGATCTCTATTATAGATGTGAAGAACCCTACACTGGAGAGTTGACAGACCGAAAAAGACTTTATGTCTTTACCTACACAGAGGGATCGGAAGTGAAAATTGCCGCTTACGACAAGTATGGCAGGCAATACTCAACAATGGGCAAGAAAGAATTAGAAGGATATACATACTTTGGGGGACCTCTACATCAGTATTATGTTACTTCTAGCTCACAAAGACCAGCACCAACAAATGGAGTGCAAAACCCAATGACGACAGGAGGACAAAGAACTCAGGCTACTGACTCTTTCAGTCAACCTCAGTACTCGAAGCCCGGACCAATGGGATCATTACATTCCAGAGAGTCAATGGATACGAATCGAGGTAGTGCAGTTCCAATCCCCACGTATACCACTCCAGGTCCAAGGTTCGAAGCGGAACCATCACATTTACCTCCTAGTAGTAGATTCAGGGCAGGGGAACCGACAAGGGTAACCCATGAAGTCCATGATGCTAGAGAAAGCTTTAGCCGGGACACAGGAGCAATGAGATTGGTAGCAGACCATAGACGTATGAGACCATCTCAAGTAGCGAAGTGTATGCCAAAGAAGTATGGTGGTTCAGGAGATCCGTATGCACATGTGTCACTCTTTAAGCAAGTCTTAAGAGCTGAGCAGATAACAGATTTCCATACACAATACGAGGGATTTGGTCTTACTCTAGAAGGTACGGCATTGACATGGTTTCAACCACTGAACATAGGGGGATTCCATGACATTGACCATTTGCTAAGAGAGTTTGCTGAGGAATTCTCAAAACGAGGGATTAAGCACAATACGGTCTCACAAATATATGCTTTTAAACAGAGAGAACACGAAAAAGTGAAGGAAGCTTCACTTCGCTTCAAACAATACATTGAGAGATGTCCAGTACGTGAACGACCACAAGATGACAGACTATCTGTTCTCTTTATTGAGGGACTGAGGAACGACACTCTCAAGAAGGACTTGCACTTGAAAGCTTGTACAAGTTTCGAGCAAGTAACGAGAGAGGCATTGTACTTAGTGGATAACTGTACGGTTTATGGAGAGGTGTCAGCGGATACAGATTTTGCATCCAGTAGCTCTTCCTCCGTAGCGAGCGAGACTACCACTAAAAAGAATGTTCAAACAACAACCATGCCAAATGTAGAGCAAATGATAGAAGATGCTCTAAAAAGGATGGCACCATACCAAAAACCATTGCCAAAAACACTGAAATGGTGTGCTATTGAACAAAAATGGACAAACCATCCAACAGAGGAGTGCTATTACAACAAAGGGTATGTAAGGGAGCGTCAGTATGCACCTCCTGCTCAATTAGCACCACCTCAAGTACATCCAGTACCTCGATACCCAACGGGAAATGTACCAGGACCTATGGGGATAGAAAGACCGCAACCGGTATTGGGACAACAACCACCTTTACCAGGAGCAAGACCAGTAGGCATTAGATATGCACCAACCTTAGAGAATCAGGAAGAACAAGCCTTAGTGCCTGTTCAAGCCTATTATGAAGAATCTGGTGCACACATGTCTCCAACTGTGTATTACCCACCAGAAGAACCCAAACAACCAGAACCATGGGGCATGATTGGGAATGTTGGAATACCAACAGTTACAAGTGCTTCTGATGAAGAGAGATACAATTTGGACGCAAGAACATTGATGTTCATAGCTCATGGAGGGTTAACAGGACAAAGACCATCCTATCCACAAAGGACGAATCAAATGGGACCAAGACCAGCACTAGGACCCTGTTACAAGTGTGGAGGTGACCATCTGATGAATGTTTGCCCACATACGGAAATCATTAGAATTAACGCTTATTGCACTGAGTGTGGGGTTACTCACTTCATTGAGGATTGTTCAAAGAATCCAAACAAAGTGCAAAAGACGACATTGAATATGCTAGAAACTATTCCTACCAGCAGTGGGTCTGAAAATGAAACTCTGATACCAACGCAAGTTGTTACTAGAGCTCAAGCTAAGAAAACCACTAGAGAACCTGAGAATGGAAAGTTAGCGACTGAAATGGTTAGTCCAGGACCGCGGAGTCAGAAAAACACATGGAAAGCTAGAAAAGCACGCATGAAGTTGAGAAAAGAACGTGAAGACGCTATTCTAGCTGAGGAACTAAAGCGAACTAAAGATAGATTAGAAAAACTTGAGAGTCAAAACGGGAAACGAGAGATGAGCCCGGAAAGAACGAAACAAAAGAGTATCAAAGAAACAACGAGCTTAAGCTCAGGGGGATCAGTGCTAGTCGACAAAGTACACGAACCATTGGACGCACTGATGAGAGCTTACGAAGCTAGGTTAAAGAACAACCAAACACAAGAACAGAGGTGGATGACATACCCAAACGCGGAATTGGAAAAGCAGAGACTTGAAATGTGCCAGAGAATGATCGAGACTGCACAAGCCTTATTAGAACCACCAAAAGAAACAATGAATTGTGGAACAGAAAACCCAATTCAGCAAGAGACTATCGTTTCACGGGTAGCTGAAAAGACTCCCAGTGCACAAAAGCCTGAAAATACACACAAGGATGACCGCATAGTATTGAACACAACCGATCAGGAGATAGAGAGTTTTCATCCAGTCATACAGAGGTCTTACGGAAGAGATGAGGATTACAATGAATTTTGGAAACAAGTGAGAGAGGCAAACTTTGCAAACGAGCTAAGTTGCCAAGCTAATCAGACAAATTGGGAAAAGGACATCAGGAATCCTCCCATAGTGGAATTTGAGGCAGGATCTCAAGTGGACTTGGATCTGCAATCTTACTGGGGAGATGGGGGCTCTGTTAGAACAATGGAGAGCAAACCTCATTCACTGAATACCTTACCTTCATACTTAGGAGAGTATGAAGCAAAATCCGAGATTAGAGCACTTCCCTCACGAAGAATCTCATCAGAAAAAGTCATGGACTCGCAAGGATTGATAGAGATCTTGTCAACACCAGTGACATGCACTATCACTCTAGCTGAGCTTTTGA
Organism: Adiantum capillus-veneris; assembly: GCF_014529385.1. Lineage (NCBI taxonomy): Eukaryota > Viridiplantae > Streptophyta > Polypodiopsida > Polypodiales > Pteridaceae > Adiantum > Adiantum capillus-veneris. The sequence goes on from NC_140945.1 coordinate 92,970,460, forward strand.
GGCTAAGACCACATATGTGGACCACTGTAGGAAAATGCTTGGAGAAATTCGGGATAAAAGACCCAACATCGAGACTGAAAGAGGGTATACAAGAGCTGAGCAAACCACAAAAGAACGCTAAGCCTGTACCCTTAAACAAGGTCGGAGAGTATTGCGAAGGTGAAGAGGGGAATACAACCTTACCAGTTGAATTCCAAGGAGTAAACACGATGGCAATACTAGACAGCGGAGCTGGGGTAGCCATTGCTACAAAAGAAATCTGGAAAAAATGGGGGAAACCAGCAATAAGGAAGACTAGGTTGAAACTCCAATTAGCAGATGGACACATGGAGAAACCTATGGGGTTATTAGAGAAAGTTGTAGTGACTTCTTGCGGCATTGAATACGAACATACTTTTGCTATTGTCGATTTTGGCAAGGAGAATAACTATGATATCATACTGGGAAGACCATTCATGAGACAGTTGAAAATGGTCCAGGATTGGGGCTACGATCACATATACCTGAGAAATATGGAAACCACTACACGTGTGAACCTGAAAGACCATAGCTACAAAGATGTGAACCGAACACCGGTAGAGGAGTTTGATTCAGCTACTTTGGCGGGATCCGAATTTCCAGCTTGGTTAGGTAAACCCAAGGAGTTATGGATGTGTGGAGCCTCGAAATGTGGAAGTCTGAAACGAGAAGAATGTGTTTTAGAAAGGGCTATCGAAGACGAAACTTATATAGGAGAACCCTTTCCAGAGGACACGCTTGAACCATTAGAATGGACACACATTCTAGCAACCCTAGATGTTTGTGCAATTCCGGATGGTCCCACAACGAAATTTTGCGACAAGGACGGGTACGACGTGGTTCCGTACTTCATGTTGAGAACTGTACTCGAAAAAGAAACTGAAAAGAACGATACACTGGAAAAGGAAGATGAAGAGGAGGTGTTTCACGACATTCCCGATCATCCAGAGTGGGGAAATGAAGCAGACAACGAGTCAACGGACAATTCAAGCGGAAACGAAGAAACTATAACGGATGTCCGATTTTATGATTTTCCGAACCAAACTAAACAACGCCAGAAACGCTCTAGAGCAAAGAGAAAAACAAAGGGGGTTAGAACCAATCCGATGCCTAGAATAAGAGGAAAAAATCAATTCCTAATGCTAGTAAAGGCGGAAGATTGTGTTAAGGACAAGATTTCTGGAAGAATGAGAGGCAATGATCAAAAGAGCTTACGAAAAGACAAAAAAGGCTCAAGAAATCAAGTTCAAAGGAATGGAACGAAAACAGAAACAGAAAAATCAGAAAAGAACAAGCGCAACAGAGAACACACGGAGTCCAAGTTAGAACGTAGAAACAAGTACAAAGAGCTCAAGAAAACTCTGAAAGAAGTTTGGATGACAGAAATTGAGAGTGGAGGGGACGAAAACGCCAAAATCAAGGAAAACATGGATGTTAGCTCCAGGTGAGCCACCTAGACCGGTGTACATAGCCACAGATTTGTCTCCAGGCGAGGAAGAGAGACTTTTGAGTCTTCTCAGAGAGTATAGGGATGTGTTTGCATGGTCTTATAAGGACTTAAAGGGAGTTGACCCATCGATATGCCAACACACAATCCCACTGAAACAAGACGCAAAGCCTAGCAGACAGAGACCATACACATATAATGATACTTTTGCTAAGCGAATCAAAGAAGAGATAGATAAGCTAATGGAAGCTGAATTCATATACGAGATTGAACACACCGATTGGGTATCTCCAATTGTGGTGGTACCCAAGAAGAACGGAAAACTCCGAGTGTGTGTCAACTTAAAGAAAGTGAATGCTGCAACAATCAGGGACAATTATCCCCTGCCGATAACTGATCATGTTCTAGAGCGTGTATCAGGGAAAACAGCATACTCTTTTCTTGATGGTTTTTCAGGATATAACCAGCTAGCCATAGCACTGAAAGATCAACATAAAACAGCTTTTGCAACGGAGTGGGGAATTTATGCTTATCGGGTTATGCCTTTTGGTCTAACCAATGCTCCCGCAACCTTCCAGAGGCTGATGACGCATGCTTTCAAAGAATACTTAAGGTTGTTTCTAGAAATATACATGGATGACTTATGTGTACATTCTCTTCTGAGAGATGAGCATCTAGAACACCTAAGAAAAGTATTTGAGAAATGTAGGACATATCGCATTTGTCTCAATCCTGAGAAATGTGTGTTTATGGTCCGACAGGGCAGAATTCTGGGACATATTGTCTCACAAAACGGAATATCCACGGATTTAGAGAAGATAAAAGTTATAGTGGATATGCCTAGACCAACCAATGCGAAACAAGTACAGAGCTTTATGGGACATTGCGGATATTATAGACGATTCATTTACATGTACGCTATAATAGGCCAACCACTTTACAGGCTAATAGTGAACTTTGAATGGACAGAGGAGTGTGAGGAATCGTTCAAGAAATTGAAAGAGGCACTCATTACTGCTCCAGTCTTGAAATCACCAGATTGGGAGAAGATATTCCATGTGCATATAGATGCTTCGGCATATGCAATAGGATGCATTCTGGCTCAGCCAGAAGAAGGAAACATGGATTTTCCTATCTGTTACGCCAGTCGACAGCTCAACAATGCAGAGAAGAATTACACCACAACAGAGCGAGAAGGATTAGGAATGATATATGCTGTGAAGAAATTTCGGCATTATCTTCTAGCCAACAAGTTTGTGTTTTTTACGGATCACCAAGCCTTGCTCTACCTAGTGAATAAACCATGCAATACGGGAGAATAGTGAGATGGTTCATTATCTTACTGGAATTCGACTTCACGGTAGTAGTAAAGAAAGGAAAAACACATCTTAGAGCTGATCATCTTTCGCGATTGACGAATGGAGAAGACCCTATAGGAGTAGATGACGACATGCCAGACGCGTACTTGTTCAACATAGAAATGATACCGAAGTGGTCTCAAAATGTCGTTAACCTATTAACCTATGGAGGAGAGTTCGATAGAAGAGAATACAACCAGAAACATATTGCTATTCAGCAATCCAAGAATCTTCAATTGGTTGCAGGAAGGTTGTATCAATTGGGAAATGATCATGTTTTACGACTATGCATCAATCCTGAGGAATATAATATATATCTGCGCGAAGCACATGTTCAGGAATGTGCATTTCATTGTTCAAGAAGGAACACATATAGGAATTTGTTACAATTGGGAGTCTATTGGCCAGGAATGAAAAAAGCGTACATGAATATGTCACTGTATGTATTGTATGTTCATCAAAACCGCCAGCAGAGTATTCGACATTATATCAGATAATGATCGCTCCAGAATGGAGTCAGTATATTGTTGAATATCTCACAAATAGAACTTTCCCAGAAGGAACGTCAAAAGCTCGTCAGAAATCTGTAGAGACAGAAGCTAGAGATTACGCTTTAATAGGAGATCAACTCTATAAGAGAGGTAAAGACAACCAGCTTAGGATTTGCGCATCAGAGTCTGAGTATGTGATAATCCTGGAGCAAGCTCATGGAGGAGTAGGTGGAGGCCATTTCTCAGGTGATAAGACAACAAAACTTGTCTTAGCCGCAGGAATATGGTGGCCAACATTACATATGGACGCTGAGGAATACGTTAAACGGTGTGATGACTGTCAGCGGACCAAAGTACCACTTAAAAGAGATGATATGCCGCTTAGACCAATGATGGGGGCAAGAGCTTTTGCAAAATGGGGGATTGATTATGTCGGACCCATTTCACCTCCTGCATATAAGACTCATGCACAATACATCGTTGTGGCTACAGACTATCTAACAAAGTGGGTCGAAGCAAAGGCAACTCAAAAAGCAGATGCCAGGACCACGGCACAATTTCTATATGAATACGTCTTTGTACGATATGGATTGCCAATAGAAATTGTGAGTGATCGAGGCACACATTTTATAAATGAAGTGATAAAGATCCTTCTAGATGAATTCATGGTAATCCATAGGAAATCAGCCCCGTATCATCCACAAGCAAACGGACAAGCTGAAGCAACAAACAAAACCATATGCACGGTCCTCACGAAGATTGTATCTGAGTCGAGAACTGACTGGGACCAGAAGTTGCATTCAACATTATGGGCATATAGGGTAGCATATAAAACATCAATAGGAACGACCCCATATAACATGGTTTTTGGGCTAAATGCTATCTTACCAATAGAATTCTTGATTTCAACCTTAAGGGTGGCTAAGGATCTAGAGTGGACAGGGCACGAGCTTTCTGATAGAATAGATGACCTGGAAAAGCTAGATGAGCTTCGCCTAAAAGCAGTAGCTTCTATCTACGCTCAAAAAAGGCGACAAAAAGAATTTTTTGATAAACATGTGCGGACTAAAGAGTTTAAGGTTGGGGACTATGTCCTCGTTTACACTCAGAAACAACATGCTAAGAAGCTTAAAAAGCGAGGGATGGGACCTCTGGTGATTAAAGATCTATCACCAAGTGGAGTCGTCAAGCTTGCTACATTAGACGGAGAAGAAATGCCCAATTGGATTAGTGGATGCAGAGTGAAAAAGTATCTTTTGCCGCTAACCCAAGACATGCTTCTCAAAATACATCAAGAAAAGCTGCGTGTCCAGAAAAAGAAAAAGATTGAGGAGGAAGCGCAAGTCGAGGCGAAGGAAAGAATGGAGAAAAGAAGACTACTGCGTCAGAAACATCGCAATGAAGGAGCAATACGAATAAACGCAGTCAGTATAACAGAAATGGATAATGACAAAGAAGAACCCATCATTGAATGCAAAGTAGGAACCAACCAAATCAAAGCCAGAGCACTATTGGATTCAGGAGCTCAAGCTAACCTACTCTATTGGATTCAGGAGCTCAAGCTAACCTACTGTCACTCAGTTTGTATAGACAATTGACAAATGACACTAAACTACAAACTGCCAAGCAAGAGTTAAAGAGTTACTCTGAGAATTCAATCAAAACTGTCGGATGCACAATTTTACATATACAGATTAACCATTATGTGTATCCTCATATGTTTTACGTGGTTGAAGACCAAGCTACACAACATCCATTATTGCTAGGACAACCATGGCAGAAGCAATACAATGCAATGATTGACTGGAGTTCTAAATCAGTGCTTATAAAATACGAAGGTGAAAGTCAATCAGTTAAGTTCACCAAAGGATCAGAGACAACTCCAAAGGAAGAATCCAAGAACAAAGGTAAACAGCAACCAGAGAAAAAGAAGAAGCAATGGCAACCAAAAGTTTCTATACAACCGGATTACTCTTCGACGAGGAATTCTCAACAGTGGATAAGGAAGACAAGCAATAATATAACAGCTCAACCTTGGGAAAAAACGGAGTCAAAGTTGGTATGGAGACCAAAAAAGGTTGTGCCAGAGAACACAAAGGTGGAAAGCAGAGTCTTCAATACCAGACAACAGAGTGATTCCAGACAATCAAGGACAGTGAAACAGATCTGGATTCCAAAGAAGTTCATGACGGCACAAAGCTATAGCAAGCAAATTTGGATCCCAAAGATTTGTAAACAGGAACTCCCTTCAGTACAATCAACGGACACTCCTAGGTATTTCAAGGCGAGGAAATCAACACAAAGGACAAAGCAGGTTTGGGTCGCAAAGAGTTTGTGGCAACCACAAGCAAAGCGGAAGCAGATTTGGATAGTGCAAAAGAACAACAGGGTAAAGATGAATCCATCTACTGATTCTACTACTGAAGTATCACCAACCCAAAACCCGACCACCAATCCTTCAATCAAACAAAGAGCAGCTTTATTGGAAAGACTGTTGTATCATCGCTCTACAATTGCATTGGAAATTTATGACCAAAACAACTACAATGCTTCGCCCACACGCACTTCATAGTCATCCGAGAGGACTCAGACTAGGAGGGGGGGAGGTATACAGGCATACAGGAGTTACAAAGCAGCTACAAGCGCCGAAAACAAAGAAAAACAAAAATTATATTACAAGGACAGTGTCTTACATGATTTTGCAATTTTTATGTTTGATTGCGGATATTGATAATATTTATGCCCTTATATACCTTGTTTTGCAACAAGAAGAGATCAAATGATGAATTTGGGTCTCTAGACGTGTAAATATCACTAAATAAGAGTGTTTTTGGAGCTAAAAAGTGGTAATCCAAGTCCAGAAATCACAAATAAGTGTATATTCATATACACAGGGTTACCAGCTATTTATTGTGTATGTTTGGAATTTTTTGGCTTCAATTTGCTATTTTCCTTTATTTTTTATGATTTTCTTAATAAAAGTAAAAGAAAAATAAAAAAGCAGGTGAAATGAGATCGGAAAAAAGAAAAGAATAGACGGTGATGGTCCTAATGACAAGGGCAACCCATGGTAAAAATTAGGTACAATTCTGAAAAAGTTGCGGAAAGCCCGAAATGACAGAATTTTGGCAAAGTGGACAGATTTCTCAGAAACAGGTCAAACGGAGTCCAAATTGAGAAATTTCAAATCCTAAAGTGCATTTCACGACGAGATATGAGCACATGTCAAATTTGGTAACAAGTGATCCGGGAAGTCCGAAGTTAAGTATTTTTCACATCACTTTCAAGCTCATTTCCACTATTACCTTCTTGGAGAGAGCAAAGAGCACACAGGAGCATCCGACCTTCTACCGCCTTCTACGACTGCTACGAGAGCTCAGAGGACACCAGACATGAGAGGTAGACTCGTTGCCATAAGCTTTTGATGTTTATCGTTAACTTTTGTCGCGAAAACTGACCAAAACCAAGAAACAAGAGCAGACGGGGAATGGGGAGGAACGCTAGGTAGGGGCACAACCGCCTAACCAAACCTTGCAAGAACTTAGAGGTGGGTTACCCTAACATAGAAGATGGGTTTCTAACACTCAAAGCTCGAGAAAGAACGACTTGAAAAACCCTAGGTCAACAGAGCCTGCAAGAGGCAAACAGAAAAAAAGTTGTCGAAACAACACAAAACTTCTCAGGAAGCTTAACAACATCGAGGGCAATGCAACCATGGAGTATCTCCGGGTTTGGATCACCAAAAGTAGGTCGGAACAACTGATTCGGCGGCGGACACACAAAGCGTCATTTTGGCATAACGGCTAAAATTGACGACCAAATGATATGAAACTTCACAAGCAGCTTCAAATATACATGGATGACTTATAATTGCAAGCAAAACCCAAAAGAAAGCTGATTCACTTACCGATGGTGAAAAAGACGCTTTCGGGCAACCAAATGGAGAAAGATGGAGAACGGGGAGCCAAAGTCAAGTTCAACCAAATAGGTGGCTTCACAACATATCCAATGAGCTGGAAATGCAACTCTCGAGAAGAAAAGTTGAAGAAATTCAACTCCAAGGCAAAAAGACGACTTCGGAGACTGAAATGCCTAAAGGGGGCTTTTTAGCTAAACTAATGACTTTTTAAGTTGAAAACTAGTTAGCAGGGCTTAGGGCACTAGCACAAAGCATTCTTTGTACAAAAAGACCAACATTTCAAGAAAAGACATCATACGCGTATGATGTCTCACAGCATGATTTTCACATCCATTTCAACATTTGAGTGCATAGCCTCATTCCACATGTTAATCACATCCTATGAACCAAGTATCATGAGAATTGGAGTTAGAAAACCCAAGGAAAACCAAAAAGACGCAAAGTAGGCCATAAAATTGATTTTTGGTCCTAATTTTGTCAAAATAACTCCAAACTCATTGAAACTTTGTAGGATTGTTGATTAACACATCTACAAGCTATCTGGAACCAAAAAGCACCATTTTGACACAAAAGACATTATACGCGTATGATGTCTATTTGCACTTACAGAGCCAAAATTGCTCATTTGTCATCATACATCCATTATATATATCTAATACCTGCTACATATGAAGTTTGGAACCATTTGGTCAAGTGGATCACCCCATTAGCCCAATTGAGGAAAAATCCTTCATCCAAAGCCTATTTTTGGCCCAAATCCAACATACTCAAGTCCAAACCAAGATTTGAGTAGAGACAATCCTTCACTAGTACATGGGGAGTCCACAGAATCAATCCCATGAAAAATTGATGAAAAAGACATCATACGCGTATGATGTCTTTAGAGCCATTTTTAGCCCAAAATATATCCAAAATTCATAAATCCACTGAATAAGCCTATCTAAAGCCATATCCAAGCTTATAGAGGAATTTGGTCCAAAAATACACTAAAAGACATCATACGCGTATGATGTCTCACTATGTGATTTTGGCACCTCAGGGCTTCAACCACCAAACAGAAGTGATCTACATGCCATATGAAGGTGAACCACCAAGTTTTATCCAATTTGGATCATAAAATCCATTTCTCTTTCAAAATTTTGCCAAGAGCCTGAACTGGACTAAACTGGCCAAAACTTGACCAAATGGGATCCAAACTCAAATCCAAGCATATGATACTCATGTATACACTATCAGCTACAAGCACAACCAATATGAAGTCATTTTGACACAAAAGACATCATACGCGTATGATGTCTCCAGCATGATTCTGAGCCCAGTTTGCATATTTTTTCACCTACCCTGCATCCTTAGGCCCTGAATAGCTCATGTTTCAATTTTCAAGTCATTTGAATAGTTAAAAGCTTCATTTCGGCTTTCAGTACTAAAAAGACGCTAACTTCTGAAATTGGAGTTACAGGATCCATGGATTCCGCCAAGTTATCGGCAACGAAGAGAAAAAGACCGACAATCAAAGATGCTCTTGCAAAAGCGGAACCCTTTGACATTCCAGCAGAAACCCTCAAGCCAACCAAAACTTGGGTGGAGGAAGCAGTACTGGAACAAGAGGGAATAAAGATCTACCAGGGGACTTTCAGAGACCCTCAAGGGCAAGCGGTGGATATACCGATGATCCCACAAGAGTTGGTGGATTATAGCAGGTCAGAGAACATCAGCAGGTACTTGGAAAGGGCAGACTTGCACAGATTCTTCACCTCGAGACCATCAGGTGTAGATACAAGAAGAGTGTATGAGTTGGCAACCTCCATTCAGAAGGATGGGAAAGCCACATTGACAGCAATAGATGGAGAGAAAGTAGAGGTACAGATCACTCCACAGCTCATTGCAGATGCATTGAAGCTGAACAACAAAGGGAGCTCTGTCAGGGAAAGAAGGGAGGCTATAGAGGTTTATGGGTCCAAGAAACAGAATGCAACTTATGGAGATATGGCAGACCAAAGAGCGGCAACCCTTTGCCGATTGTACAACCAATTTCTCCATATTTGCAATAAAAGACCGCAAAAGTATACGACACCGCCCCATGCCATTGCAACTACCATCACATGGGCATTGAAGAGCAATATGCCAAAAGAGGTGAATTACGCTCAACACATCCACGAGCAAGTAATTGCCATGCACAACGAGAAGCCAAAGTATATAGGAGGAGGTGAAGTTCTGACAAGAATAGCTTATGAAGCTATTGGAGCCAGAGATCAATGGCCAAAGGTTCCCTCCCGGAATGAGTGGCTTAGAGAAGTAGATGAGGAGGAAGAACAGCCTGAAGTATCCAAGAGGGCGTCCACAAGAGCACGCAGGAAACTAAAAATAGTTTCAGAACCTGAAGAGAATGTGGATAAGCCGATTATGAAGAAAGCAAAGAAGAAGGTTGCTCCCAAGCAAACCAAAAGTCAGAAAGCAGCACGAATGGAAAGACTAGTGGAACAGTTTAGAGCGGAAAGAGCTCTAAAGGGGGACTTTGAAGAAAAGTGGGTGCCAGACCCCACTAAAGTCGGAACTAGCTCAGCCAGGCCACATGTTGATCAATATGATCAATATATTAGAGCTTATGAGCAGTCAGAGGCAATACTGGAGCAGCAACCTGTCGATCCATACACTGAAGAGGAAGTACAGCTTTTAAAAGCTGAGCTGCAAAAGGACGACAAGGGGAAGAAGAAAGTAGATGAGTCTACTGAACCTCAAGAGAAAGACGGGCAAGCAAACAAAGGGAAAGCCAAGATGACTGAGGACAATCAGCCCTCCTTTACTGATGTACCCAGCCCGAAGAAGACGGAAATCATTGTGGAAGAGACCACAATAGAGATGGACACGGCTGGTATGGAAAAGCCGGAGGCCGGGACCAAGGAAAAGGAGATAGATCCAATTCAGCAAAAGAAAAACGATTATGAGGATCTGGTAGCGATAGGGTACACTGAAGAAGAGGCCCTTGAGGCGGTTTATGGGATCACCCTACAGAAACGAGATGATCAGAGAGGGACAGAGGAAAATACAAAGAGTACAAAAGAAAGTGATGAAAAACTGGACGAGCAGAACGTACTAGAAGAGCCGAAGCCAGTGGAGGTGGTGGCCAAAAAAGCTTTAGAGTTGACAGATGAAGATGAAAAAGACATGCACATGGTGCATGAACTGCTCAACAAGATCAAAGAAAGATCCAAGGCAAAGGAAGTGGAGATTGAGACAGCCAAACAAAGGGAAGCCGAGTTGCAGAGGAAATTAGAGGATGCTATGACTGAATCTGAAAGTCATAAAGCATCACTCTACGATGCGGAAAACGAGAGAGATGGCTTGATACTCCAGCTAGCTGAGGCCTCAAGAGAAGTAACAAGTGCACAGGAAGCAAGGGAGCGGATGGAAGACGACTTGGACGCGGCTAAAGATGAGCTCATTGAGCTAAGAGAAAGAGTCGAGCTCCAAGAAAGAACAATCACTAGACTCAGGACTACCCCTAGAGCTAGCAGAGCAGGAACCGAACAAGAGGGAGCTCTTGTACCAGCTCTGGAAGACCAGGTCCGAAGCTTACAAAGAGAGCTAAGATTAGAGCAAGTGCAAAGGTTGCACATTGCGGAGGGATCAGTGGCAGCAGAGGAGAGGCTCACTTTAGAAAATCAAACACTAAGAACAGAGAATGAGACCCTCCGCAAACAGCTCCAAGATCTACAAGAGCAACAAAGAAGAGAGACAGAGACACCGCAAGAAGAATCAGGTGGAGCAGCCATAGAACTACCAGAAACTGGAGAGGCAACCACAATTGAAGATCTAGCCCCAGTTCACGAGGTGACCTCAACTTTAGGAATCTCTGAAGAAGAAGAACAAAGGCTCCATGAACAAATAGAAAAGTCGGCAGAGGAGAGTGCCAAGGCGGAAATGGAATGGGAGAGGAGACTCCTAATCTCCATTAGACTTCAGGGATTAGACACAAAAGTGCTCCATGAAGAGTGGATGCAACCCAGCCTGCCTTTCCCTTTGATGAAGTTTGAAGTGATAAAAACGAAAAAGAGAATAGAGGAGGAGCAGTATGTCGCTCTTTACGAAGGCGACATCACAAAAGAGGAACAATCAAAGAAGATTGTAGATTCGCAGGCTAGATGGAGGAAAGGTTGGCTGAACAAATACCCAGCCTACCTCATCTACTTGGTAGAGGCACCAAAGGAGATTCGGGAGGATGCAACCTTCTGCCCGGTGCCAAGAGTCAGAAGCTGGAAAGAGCATGGCAGGATTGCATAAAACAAGCCAAATTGGCTTAATTACCCAAGGATGCCAGGACCAAAGGCAGGAGAGAGAATAGGTAAAGCCTACATGGTGAAAACCCTAACGGGCACCATCAAGCTCTTTACTGGCTCTCCTGACCTTTCGTGTCAGATGCTCAAGAAAATTTGCAGGACTCTCTTAGCTTGCATTGAAGTGTTCGCGCCAGATAAAGCCACAACCTCGAGTCTACTATCGACGGCCGACACAGTTACTGATATGATGTATGACCTTTCATTGCAGCCTTCTCCAAAAGTGTTGCACCTCCTATACCAGAGGATTATGTTTTTGCCTAGCTTCCACATGCAAACATTCGAAGAAGCTTTCTACACCGGCTTTTTCACCCACGAAAGCAAAATATTCGGCCCAACCTTGACCATCGGCAACCTGCGATACGAATCACATTTGCAGATGCTCAAGACGACAGGACTTTATTGACCAAGCATAAAGGTCATGTCAGGGACGACATGAACGCGGAGGGGGGGGGAGTGTTGAGCCAGCAGAGGATCACACCCACATTTTTGCTCACACTCATCATTTTTGTAACCATTGATTGTAATAAATGTCTTTCCGACATTGATTTTGAATTGAGCCATTCATTAAGTAACGGGACTCAATTGAGTGTCCAGCTTGTAATCCCGAAGTAATTTCACTTGCTGATGTAATTAGTTAGAGATGTTCTCACCTCCAAGGCTGAGGTATATAAGCCAAAGTTTTGTAACCTAAAGGGATTCAGATTATTAATCAAAGTGAGTTTTTGAGCGTCGTGACTGTGTCTGAGAGAGAGTGAGAGAGAGAGAGTGAGAGAGAGAGAGAGAGAGAGTCTTATCTACTTGCTACGCGAGCTACGGAGCCGCCATTGGAGAAGCGACACCGCCATTGTGTTAGCAACGGCGAGAGCTACGCACTGATACCAAGAGTGCGTGCTATCGGCTTCTATGTGTGGTAAGTTCCTACGAGCTTCGGTGTGAGTCTTCTTCCAACTCGTGTGTCGGAATAGAGCGTGCAGCATATCTATAGAACCACAATGAGTAGAGCTACACATTAGTACCATCGGGGTCAAGTTTCGGTCACCTGTATTTTTTGTCCTGTCTTCATACGCATTTACCGCATGGAGTGATTATAGGTTGATTTTGCAGTTCAAGTCTTTAGGGTGTTGTTCTTACTTAGTGGATAGACTTCCCCTTGAGTTTGAGATCGATTCAATGATTCTAGATCCTGTTTCGTATAGCATTCGTTCGTAGTACGGATTTCAGTCACTTGCGTATTTTAGAACTTAGATTTGATTTCCTTAGTAGTGATTGTCATTAGAAGGTCGAGTAGGTGATTTGACACCCACCTAGTTGTTTCCATGCGCCTGCGGGTCAAGCTTCGTCCTCGTCTGACAAATTCTGTTGTTGGTTGAGTTCTTGCTATTTAGCTTCCGCTAGCGGCGTAACCGCCTTAACATGAAGGAAAAAATCACTCTTCTTTTGGTTAATGAAGAGTTTATTCTTCCTCAAAGCTTGAAATATTACTTGTAGATGTTGCTTGTGCTCCTCAATAGACTCGGAGTAGATGATGATATCATCAAAGAACTCTCGGGAAACATACGGTAGGGTCAAAAGATTTTCTCCACTAGGCGGTTGAATGTGGTTGGACCATTTGTCAAGCCAAAAGGCATGACGAGATATTCATAAAGACCAAACATTGTACGAAACATGGTCTTTATGATATCTTCATTCACTATCCTTATTTGATGATAGCCACTTTTAAGGTCAATCCTATTGAAGTAGGTTGAGCCTTGTAGCTTATCAAACAGATATTTCTACCCGCGGTATGGGAAATCTATTTTTGATAGTGATATAATTTAGTGCTCCATAGTCCACACACATGTGGTATGTGCCATCTTTCTTTTGCACTAGAAGGATTGGTGAACAAAAGGAAGAGGAACTAGGCCTCACCATCCCCTTATCTACATCTCATGAACTTGCCTCATAATCTCCTCTTGTTGAGCTTGAGAAACTCTTTAAAGAGGCTTATTAGGTGGTGAGCTCCGAGGTAGAAGCTTTATGCTATGGTCATCATCCCCTCGTTTGGGTGGTAGCTCTTCAGGGATGTCATCAATAAAAACATTTTGGAATCCTTTTAGGAAATTAGACAACTCTACTTTCTCTTGATTGCTGTCATTTTTACTTGAAACGTTAGGGTCATTTGTGGATTCTTTGACAAAAATAATGTACGCAAAAACTGAACTAGCATCTATATACATGCTCTTTTTCCTGTAGGTGAAGTAGATTCTCCTTTCAGGGAAATTCATGTTGGCAGCCATGTGGTTGAACTATGGTGCCCCTAGGATAGCATCCTCATGTTGGAGAGGGAGATGAACAAATCTTCTTTATCAACATAGCTTTGGACATGGAGCCTCAACTTCTCGATTAAGGGCGTGACGGAGGCTTGTTGTCCCTTGAAATCTCCCTCGATAGTGATCGTATCTCCCATCTCAAAATCTTGTATGCCCAGCTTGGTGGCCAACTCCTTGGATATGAAACTGTGAGTAGAGCTAGGGTCAAAGATAATAAGGGAATCATGTTGTCTCACCTTACCCCATGCATACGAAAGGCATGGACCTTTGCAATGAGCATCCTCTTTTGGAGCTTCAACCATGGACGCTCTAGGAGCATCATTACGTACATTTCTCTTGGGGCAAGAACGATAACCATGTCCTTGCTCCCCACACTCAAAACATATATGATCTTTACAAAAGGCCTCTAACTCTTCAGGAGAGAACTTGTTTTTACCTTTGTAAGCTCCTTTCTCCGTGGGCTTACTGTTATTGGTGTTAATATTGCCTTGGGAAAGGTTTTGAGCATTTCTCTTCCCTTTTGCTTCATTTTGATCCTTATTTTCCATGAGCTTGAAATTTCATCTCGCCCCTTATTGGAAATTGATCCTTAAAGCAACCATATATTTGAGACCGTCAGCTTGACCTCGGGTCAGGGCCGAACAGTCCAAAAGAATGTGGTCAATTGATTGTCCGCCCTCCAAGTCATTGCATAGGGGGCATGCACTCCCCCTCGGTAAGACTTTATCTGCCAGTCTTAATCCTCCTACTCGGGCGAGCAGTAAGAGGCGCTCGCTGTCACGCTTCATATTCAGAGATAAGTTACACCAAAAAAGGTACTTGCGCGTGATATTCATCCCACGGAGCTTATGGTTGGGAGTTGTATGCCTTCCGAAAATCGACGAATACTGCATACGTCGGTCTACCATCGAGTCTTTCGTTGTAGGACAATTTCCTTTAGGCACGCGACTTGTCCAATGCACTCCTCACAAAATCGGAAGCCCGCTTGGCCCTTCAAGAAGAAGCCGCGCTCTTCTAGAGTCCTAGCAATGTGTGTTACTAAAATAGTAGTCACGAGCTTAAGTGCTACATTGATGAGAGAGATACCTCGGTAATTATCTGTAACCGTGGGGTCACCCTTCTTCCGGATGGAGATGAGCACCACGACAGCGTGCTCTTCTGGGACCTCCCTGTATCGAAAATAGATTGGACAACTCTCAACAAGTAAACTCTTCCCATAAGTGTTCTAGGCAAACCCCTATCGTTCCGGGCACCTTTGTCCTTAACGAGGAGCTTGAACACTTCCGGCGGGATACCATCCACTCCCGCCGCCTTGTGACGCTTCAGTCCTTGGCAAGCCTACGGACTTCCGACCACGTGAAAGGGTCATTCACCTCCATCATTCTCTACCACATTCTGACAGGCTTGCCCTGTCCGAGAATACTTTGGTATAATGCCTTCGCCAGATTTCAAGAGTTTCCTCTTCGCCTACACTATCCAGAAGGGGCTGCACTGTCTAGCTTTTGGGACCTTTTCCCAACATTCGTTGGTTCAAGCTCCACCACTTCTTGTGCTCTCTTCGGCGCAAGAGCTCGGAGCCTTTCTTTGCTAGTTGTTCCTGGACCAGGCGCTGAGAGTCCTTTTCCGCGGCACGAGCCAGTCCTCGTGCCTGTACAAACGCATTCCACGCATCTCTACCTTGGGTCAACCGCAGGCCTTGCGCTTGTTGTTGATCACGCGCCTAGTCTTGGAATCTAGCCTAGTTCGCTTGTCCACCGATTCGGGATGCCACCTCCCAAAGACCCGGGCCTCCTTTTCTATGGCTTTGACGATAGCCTCAAAACCGTGGATCAATTGATGGGTTATTGTATCCGGGCCCTCAGAGTCGTTCAACTGAAGGAGGAGCTCCCACTTATTGCTATGCAAAAAGAGTCCTGTAGCACCCCTTGACTTTAGTCGCATCGATCCTCGGTCGCCTTTCAACTGCGGGTTTTACCCCTACGCCCGATACGGTGCCTAAGATCTTGCATGACACCGGCCAGTGATCCGAAATGCCCGTGCTCTGCAGGACATAGGATTTATGAAGGGAGGACAACGCCAGACTGTTGACTATAAGAAAATCGATGTCCGATCTTCCCTTATCACGGGGGGAGTGATACATGAGAGGGGAGCCATGACACTGAAGGATTTGATACTTTGGGGCACCTAGACTCTAGCCACTTAGCCATCCTACACTAGGACATGTTCCAATCGCCTCCCACAATGACTAGGACATTCTTTTGGGCCACCTTCACTAGATTTTTCACTAGAGTCTCTAACATATCGATGCGCGCTTCCTTTAGTGCCCTCTGAGGCACGTACACATCCCCGTGGAAACACGGTGCCGTCTGCCCCTCCGGGTGTAGCTGGACGAAGATACCGTTGGGGGAAGACACGCTGAGCTCAAAGGCCTAGCATCGCCGGGAGGTAAGGGAGATCAATCCTCTCTCGCCAGGTTTGTCTGACCCAAGGGACTAAAAGGTATTAAATCCCGATACCTTTAACGGCCAACTACCTAAGAACATTCGCATTTCCTGCAACCCTAGTGTTCCCTTTGAATCAGACACTCAAGTTCAATCCGTTTGTTCCGAAGGCCATTTACGTTCAGTGTGGTCAACGAGTCCCTCCGGGAGGGGCTTCTTACTTGGCGTTACCCCCCTTGAGCGCTGACTATAGGGGACTGACACCTTGGCATGCCATCTGGAGAGGCGGGATTCGCAGTGCAAGCGCTGGACAAGGTCGCTCGCGGCAAGTGGGGACTTCAAGATAACATGAAACCTATTGTTCACGTTGGTAACTCGTAAAATCTATGACTTTCCCACAATCAACTCGAGTTGCCATCTGAAGGTAACCTTAGAGTAGGCCAACGGGAGGCCAACACGTTCCAGACGCATACCTTACACAAGCGGCTTGCCGACACCATACGTCCAAGGGACCTAATTCGGATCATCTCCTTAGCGCGATCCATCCTCCGGACAGATGATGAAGCGTCACTTGCCCCCCCGGGGGGAGGGGCAAGGCCTTGCGAGATAGAGGACACTGCCTTTAAGAGCGTTCTGATATTTGCAAGCTTGCGCTTGATGCCATGGTCCAAACAAAATTGGATGAATGCTTTGGAGGTAAACTCCCCACCTTTGTTTCGAACGAATAGTCTTCAAATCTACATTCTTCTCCTTCTCCACAAGAGCACACAAATTCTTGAGAACATCATATGCCTCTGACTTGTGTTGTCCATCTATTAATCTTGACTCAACTTCCTTCAGAGTTCATATTCTTTTCCTAGCTGCCAGGGGTGTAAATGCTTTGGACACAAGAAGCTACGTCCCATATCTTGTTTTTTGAACAAAAGATCCTTCCATTATTTAAGAAAACTGCCCATTGGACTACAAACTGCCCCTTCAAGAGTTGGCTACACCCTCATCCCTTTGTCGGCCATAGTGTAATCCCGCTTCCTGCACTCTGGGTCTTTACCCAAGACAACCGAGGCTCACTCTTTGAGGAAAAAGTGATTGATATCCTGGCAATGGAACCTTGAAACCAGTTCGTGGGGCGGTAGGCTTTGACTTTCACCCGAAATTCTTTACTTTAGATACACACACAGAGCACTTTGCAAAGAGAACCTGTGACGGGAATTAACACTTGACTACACACACGGCTCAAAAGCTAGAATGCCCCAAGCAGACGCCGACAACCTGTAGGCCCCAAAATTGGCGCCCCTTTCGGTATTCTTTATTCTTTGAGAGGGAAAATTAGAAATTAAGGTCCTAGGAATCCTTTACCTATATCACACTAGATACTACCTGATTTTGCCAAATTTTGACAACATAACAACCCCAAAACTTGCGGGAAATCAATTCCCCTGCTAGATCTCACTTGCACTGGCCTAAACCCTCTGATTCCTGCCCAAAAACAGTAAATTCAGCTTGCCATATTTACTGGTTTTTGCCCTGTTTTCAGCCCCAAACAGTCCCCTAGCTGTTCTCTACTAGTGGGGCACGATTCCCAAGTGTTCTGGCGTCTGTATGGCTGTAAAATAGTCAATTTTTTGCGCATACACAGTGCTGAATTTGCACCTGTACGGTGAGGTTACGACCCTCACCGGTGCCTGCTTTGGATTAGCAGCTATCTACCCCTGTTCCTGCTCAAGGAGGCTCTTGCCTCAACACAAAAGCATGAACCCACACAGTTGTACATCATTCAAATGAAGAGCCCTCTTGTGGGGCATCACATAATTGCACGTAGAGGAGAGAGAGAGCAATGTGTAGCATGTAGGGCATCACTCCTAGCACCACACTGTACATGGGAGGGAAAGAAAGCACTCCATAGCTCTTAACCTATGAAAAACAGCAAAGTGAGGCTCCTCTCAGCTTAAAATTCAGCGCAAAATTTTCTGGATGGGCAAGTTCATGAAATTCTGCCACTTGGCGCATTTACAAGCATTTTCCCGTTTCGGGTTTGCCGCCTAAAAATCTCCCGACTGGTTGCTCAATTGACTTCGCGGCAAAGTTGTAAAGTGTTCCCCTAGTCATACCGGAGGTAATGACGCGAACACATTTCACGGCCCAAAATAGCAGTTCCCTAAATTTTTGGAAATGATTCTGTTGGGCTCCCTGTGGTCATCTGACCATCTATCCTCATTGGGACCGCATCCAAAAATGCAATGTGTCCGAGCTGTGGATATTTTCTGCTGGTAGTCCCACCTTGACTTTATGCCTTTATTGAGTTCACTTCCTAGTATCCACCAACTTGCTAAGTGCGACGGGGGGACCTATATGATCTTGCTCTGAGCCTAGACATCCTCTTACTATACGAATTCAAGTGCCGACAGCACAGAAGATGCCTAATCAACGTATTTACCACGAAGGACATTCACGAGCTTCAACAGCCACACAGATTTTGGACATCCTAGGACAGTCACGGGGATGATGATGTTTCTTACCCTCCTGATCCATCATTAGATTGTATCTTTGTTTCTTGCTAGAGAGACCCAACTCGATCTCTCACACACACACAGTTTTATTTATGTCTCGCAATGAGTTGAAAGATGTTTAAATGAGAGTAGGGCCATTCTAATTCATTGTTGACTACATGTTGTCTTTTACAAATTAGAAAAACAAAATGAAGAATCCAAGTATACACCCAGTTTTACAAATTATAAGATCATCCTCCATGGTTTTCCGAGCTTTAAAATATACTTGATGTCACCACCACTTTAACGCATTTCAACATCAAATGAAAGACCACACACTGATATTTATATTAGTATTGATCATCTTCTCGCAAGGCTCTAAACATTTGGACACAAGCACGATTACTTCATCATCTTCTAAATCTTTTCCTTTGTAAAAGTGATTTTCATTATGATAGGCAAGGATTTGTGCTTCTGCTACTCTTCTTCCCTCTTTTAAAAGATAGTGCCACAACTTCCTTGGCCCATGAGAACTTCAGCAATCCTCGATGCTCGAGCGAAATCTCTTGCATCTCAACCATTGTCCTATTATTCCTCTCCACAACTCCATTCTCTGAGAGCGATCCAAGTATTTGCAAGCTTACGCTTGATGCCATGGTCCAAACAAAATTGGATGAATGCTTTGGAGATAAACTAAACTCCCCACCTTTATTTCGAACGAATAGTCTTCAACTCTGCATTGCTCTCATTTTCCACAAGAGCACAAAAATTCTTGAGGAGATCATATGCCTCTGACTTGTGCTGTCCATCTTTTAATCTTGTGTGTTGTCCATCTTTTAATCTTGATGCAACTTCCTTCGAAGTTCATATTGTTTTCCTAGCAGCCACAGGGTGTAAATGCTTTGGAAACAACGATTGATTTCTCTTTGATCACACAAAATGGACTATGCATATAACACTAGATTGGCTAACATGTCCAAGCCCTTGAGTTCTTCCACCACACGGGAGACTTGGGCGTGACTGATTTGATATAGACCCTTCGGCCACTGGCCATCTTTTCTGTGACGCCTCTTAATAGAGCTTGTAGACACATTGTGGTATATTTGTTTTCAAACACCGAGAGTGCGCCTTGCCATGTATACATACATGAGGATTCCTCGACAAAGGATGTAGCTATAAGGAGTGCACACTCATCTTGGGCACAGGTTGAATAGGCTCTCCACACAAGGGTAGCTCCAATGCAGACTACTCTCCCTCAAGCCGCCATCGAAGACCGCCAAGTTGGCTGCGGCAGCATCACTTCTCGATCACTCACCCCATGAGGATTGTATAACCGATAAGTACACAATAGAGGGCAGTACTAATTCAATACCTACTAATTTCACAGAGAATTGAGAAGAAGAGAGAGCACAGACGCATCCAACAACTAGATTATCACTACGCACACGAAGACTCACAATCCAAGTAAAAGATATCTGTTAGATAACCATAACACCCCTATGAGCATACTTGTCTGGAGAGGTAGGTCTTCAGCTCTCCACCCAACCATTAAGATACACCCAACCATCGAGATAATGAGGAGTGCTCCTCACTAATACAATTACATACTAATTTCACACAAAGGATTAAGAAGAAGAAAGAACATAGATAAATCCATCAACTATATTATCACTACGCACAAGAAGAATGATACTCATAGAGTGAAAGATACCTAAGCATAACACCAATACGAGCGTACCTGCCATATATCATCACTACGCACACGAAGACCGACAATCCGCCGAGTGAAAGATATCTATTAGAATACTATAAGACCCCTACGGGCGTAGTTGCCATGGAGGGATAGGTCGTTAGCTCTATAGGTTACCTGCATTTCCCCTCCTCTCTAAGAAGAGATTCTATCCTCAAAAACCAAATGGAAAAACCTCTTGGAAATTGCACATTGGCGTTCCGAGTGAAAGATATCTTTTAGAATACTATAAAACCACTACGGACGTACTTGCCATGGAGGGATAGGTCGTCAGCTCTCCACCCAACCATTGAAATAATGAGAGAAGTGTCCCTAATTCCCAGACCTTAGAGATATGTGGCCTGCCGTCCACATTGATCTGGCCTCCCAGGCACTACGACCAGACGGTCTCCACCTGAACCCTGTCCTCACAGCTCTATGGCTAGATGACGGTCGACCTCGTCACAGCCATTATAGGCTACTTGACATTGCCCCTCCTCTTTAAGAAGAGTTTCTATCCTCAGAAACCAAATGGAAAAACCTCTTGGAAATTGCACATCGGCGTTCTCAAGTAGCTGTTGCATTGTCTATTCGCCTTCAAGGCATCCTTCTCAGCAATGCTTTTCTTTGATTGTTGTTGCTTGCTTTTGCTCTTACCCTTATCCTTCTTGTTGTTGTTGAAACAACCGGCAAAGGGGGAAACTCCCTTGTTGGGGGAACGCCAAGAAGGGAAGGTTTGCAACGAGAGAGAGCACACGAATGGCCGACGGTACGAACAACGACGACGGCAGGCCCGATCCGGAGTGAGGAGCGTTGACGGTGCGCGACGAAGGGTTGACGCACCGACGTGACTCGAGTAGGTCGATGGAGCTGATAATTTAGGGTTAGATGCGTTGACGGGATGGCATGGGCCGACGGGTGTGGACGGGACTCGTTGACCGGACGGTCGGGCCTGTAGAATTGTCGGGGCCAACAGATGTGCAAGGGACGCGTTCACGGGACAGTGCGGGCCGACGGAGCCGACAGACCGGCGAGGGACGCGTCCGCCAAGACGGCACAGTAGATGAGAGGGCCGGAGTGAAAGGAAACTCCACGTCACGTGGCCGGTCACATCGACGGTGTGCCAGGGAGAAGTTATATTAGCGTTCTTGGAAGACCACCTTTGGATTGGCCCGCTCGAAACTCATTCTTTTGCGGCTGGAAGAAGAGCCCCTCTGGTTTCGGCATGCTCCAAGGGTCCAAGAGGAGAGAAATCATGAGTGCCTTTTTTCCCATGTTTCAGAGGCACGTACACTTGAGGCTTCGCCGCTCTTGGGACAATGAGTAATACTAGTGTCGATTTATAACACTATGGGGACGGAGAGTTCCCGACCAATCGGGACCACCCTTCTCATAGGCATTGGCAACCTGAGCCAAGCCCCCACTTTCCACCCCCACACTCACACTTCTTTGTGTGTCCTAATTACTACCACAATGGTTGTTCAACATATAAGTTCCTTGATTAGATTCCGATTCACAGGGTTCGTTAAGACAGCCCTTCAACCAGTATTGCAAAGCGGCACCAAGACAGTAATTCTGGTAAAAATTCTACTCAAACTTATTCATTAAAATTCCAATGTTGTGGAGGTAGTGGGCCCTTTTAATGTTTTTGTTTTTACAACATCCCCTCACATGCGCACTCGCTGTGAGGGACCGCTCGAAACTCATTCTTTCGTGGCTGGAAGAAGAGGCCCTCTGGTTTCGGCATGCTCCAAGGGTCCAAGAAATTCCACCGCGAAGGTTTTGTAGAAGGGCGCCGACCCACCGACGTCCGTGCATGAAAAGTTCACCTTCACTAGCTTCAAAGAGACATGCCGCGAATCCTGTCGGCTTTTAGACTCCTTATCGGGGAGATCCCGCAGGGCAGCAATGTCTCGCCCACTGTGTCCCGGCTCCAGCATGGGGGCGAGGCGGGGACGGCCGATCCTCTAGGCGCAGCCCCTCGCGTACGTCACGGTTCGCGTCGTTCTACTAGGAGGTGGGTGTCAATGATCCTTCCGCAGGTTCACCTACGGAAACCTTGTTACGACTTCTCCTTCCTCTAAATGATAAGGCTTAATGAACTTCTCACAACGTCGCCGGCGGCGAACCACCAGCGTCGTCGCGATCCGAAAACTTCACGGGACCATTCAATCAGTAGGAGCGATGGGCGGTGTGTATAAAGGGCAGGGACATAGTCAACACGAGCTGATGACTCCCGCTTACTAGAAATTCCTCGTTGAAGATCAATAATTTCAATGATCTATATCCCCATCACGATGAAATTTCAAAAGATTACACGTGCCTATCGGCCCAGGGATCCTTGGCGGACCCCGTTAGGGGCGTGACAGTGCCCAAATGCCTCGTAGGGATCCAGATACTGCGAGACCTTTATGGAATTCAAGTACCGCACGCCCCGCACATCACTTTGAAAAGGAGGGGATGTCACGTGACACATCCAACCCTATGTGTTCGTGGACAAGCTACAGCATGATCGGGGTTAAGTCAACCCAATCAAGTCTAGATTAGCAGTGATCTTGCACTTTTCGTGAGTCTATTTGTAGACCGTGCATGCCCAATCACTTGGTATAGATGCATATCCTCTGGTTGCACACAACATGATCATCAGTATTCCCATCAGAATTCACTAGAATCAGTTACGGGAATTTTCCAGTGCATTTAGCCTATTTTCTCTATTTTTGGTATTTTTCACTTATTACTTTTAAGTGACTTCCCAACAAAAGTAGGTAGGGCAATTTTGCTAAGTTAATATATAAGCAAACCCAAGTTAGCACTTTCTGGCAGAAGAGGCAGCAGGAGCACATGCTCAACATGCACCTTCTCAGCAGAACCCCAACAGGAACCCTTGGCATTTTTGGTTCCCCCATCCTCGCCATAGACTTCAGCCCCATCGTTTTGGTTTGCCATCGCTAGCCTCCACCACAGCCTGGCGTTTTCAGCATTTCCTGACCGCATACGACCCCTACCCCCTAACGTTTGCAGATTCCCCATGATCACCATCAAGTCCCAGATTTTGCTAGCGTTTCCAATTTCATCCATTAGCGTTTTTGGATTCCATCAGCAACAACAGAGCAGCCTCAGCGTTTTTGGTTTTTAGCCCTTATCGCAGCAAAGGCACAACGTTTCAGCCCTACTAGACAGCAGCAGGAGCATCAGCCCTAGTTGGTTGCAGAAGACCCCATTTTCGGCCCATAAAAACGCAGCCAAAACAGTCATTTTCAGCCACCGAAACAGCCCTGAAATTCAGCAGTTAGAAAACCACAGATTTCAGCCCTAAAGTCTTCTTCGTCATCACCGTCGTCGTCATCGGCATAGTCCCAAGTTGCATCAGTCCATTGCATCCGCATTGTACCACTTTATGCAATCATAAGTAGACCACTCTCGTCGACGAGAGTGGGGCCTTCGGAGGAGGGTTTTACAACGTCTATGGTGTCGTATCTCTCTTCTCTCTCTATCTCTCAATCTCATACACTTGCATGCACAATGTCCATTCACTTTGTTTGTGATCATAGCACTTTCCATTAAGAACGGAAGGATCTCCCTTCCATAAGAACTAAAAGGAACCTTGAGCACAGTTCGGAGCACTCATCTTGAGCAAAGCGCAAACAATCATTCCGCTGCACCTAACACAGTGGGACCTTTTAATGTTTTTGTTTTTACAACATCCCCTCACGTGCGCACTCGCCGTGAGGGGGCTGCTCGAAACTCATTCTTTCGCGGCTAGAAGAAGAGCCCCTCTGGTTTCGGCATGCTCCAAGGGTCGAAGAAATTCCACCGCGAAGGTTCTGTAGGAAGGGCACCGACACAACCGACGTCCGTGCATGAAAAGTTCACCTTCACCAACTTCGAAGAGACATACCGCGAGTCCTGTCGGCTTTTAGACTCCTTATCGGGTAGATCCCGTAGGGCAGCACCCCCTCTACTCTCATCACCTAATTGGTTTACTTGCAGGCCGAGGCCAAGTCCTGGGTGCAGGTGACTCGAAAGGAAGAGGTGCATCGTGAAAAAGGAGGGGTGAGGGGAACTCGTCGCCTCACCTCACCCGTCTCCCGTTTCGCAACTCAGCCCCTTTAATACAAGAGTTGGCTTTTGGGTGGAGGATGATATTGGCGTCGGGTCAAGGGAGGGTAAGTTGTGGAAAAGGAAGGGTGCGGGGAACTTGTCGCCCCACCTCACCCGTCCCCCGTTTCACTACTCAACCCCCCGTCTCAAGCATCCACCACCACCCCTTTGGTTCAAGTGAGCTCTTCAAGTGAACATTCTAAACATCATGACACTGACAGCATTGAGAAAACTGCTAAAACTAGTAAATTTTTCCATTATGTTCATTCCATGGTACAAGGGTGCTCCTCTTCATACACTAAGTGCTATCAAAATACCTTATATGTATGATAGCACTTAGTGTATGAAGAATAGCTCTTGAATGTAGATACCTTTACACAACCTCTCGAGCTCTCTCTAGATGTCGAACACTCATTTGTACTTAATACATGTAAAAGATAAGACATAATAGTGATAGCAAGTGTGAATATGTAAAAGGGTAGATTTGTAGCCAAAGGATAACTACTGCCAATCCTATTCGAGTGGTCATGAGGCAATGACTCCATAATCAATGAGACAAAAACTCAACCCATGTACTTGGATGGTCATCACCACCAAGAATAGGCACATCCCATATAGGCTCTCCTTCTCGCTAAATTAGGAGGCTAATAGTATGGCTCCTATAGAAAAGAAGTATCTCCCATAGTATGGCTCGTTAAAACCGATTCGATCCTAAGTATCTCTCA
Organism: Adiantum capillus-veneris; assembly: GCF_014529385.1. Taxonomy (NCBI): domain Eukaryota; kingdom Viridiplantae; phylum Streptophyta; class Polypodiopsida; order Polypodiales; family Pteridaceae; genus Adiantum; species Adiantum capillus-veneris. The sequence goes on from NC_140945.1 coordinate 92,995,821, forward strand.
AATGAGGCTCCATTTTCTTTAGTATCCTCTTGCTCGACTCATATCTTCTTCTCTCTTAAGCTAGTTTATCCAAATCTATGATTCTAGCATGGAGTTACTAAGTTCTAAGAAATCAAGGCGAGATGATTCTTTTTCCTCTTCCTCTCAATGACAAGTTTTGGGTTTCAAAGCTACTCTATGGAAATGGGATAGTATCTCTATGGACTTTACAATCGGATTACCTAGAACACAAAGGGACACGACTCTATATGGACAAAATAACAAAAATAACAAAATTTATTTCAACTAAATCTGATGTTAAAACTCTTGAATTAGTTAGATTATTCATAAAAAATCTCTATCAACCATTTTTAGAGAGCTGTGTTTAAGAGGTTGATAAAGATAAAAAAGCTAGGTGTCATTTAAAAGCGGCTTTACCAGCCTGGCGACCAAACATAATACCTTGTGAATGCATGCACGTGTACACAAGATGTGAGTACACAACGATCATTGTTTGGGATCAATATGCATGACATGGACGCATTAATGACATATAAATGCAAAAGATGTCGTGTTTGAGGTCAAGATATACACCAAGTGTCTTTGTGTTAAACTTGGAGGGAGTAAAGAAGCTCTACTAGTTTCATCTTCGTATGCAAAGCTATGAACTCTCTACAAAAGAAAGTTCCTTTGCTTGCACCTTGAAGGCATGTGACATTATACAAGAACTTGACATGGATAAACCAATTTGGTTTGACATTGTTAAACACAAGTTGTTTCAGAATGCAATGCTTTCATTGATGTGTGTGCCGAGTGTGGTGTACTTCAAAAAATATAATTAGACTTTAAAATGGTGTGTTTCAATCCACGAAAATAGACCTAATGCATCTAATCGAGAGAGAGAGAGAGAGAGAGAGAGAGGAGGGGGAGGAGATTATATTACCCGCTTTGCTATCTATCTACAAAAACAAGACAAATGCATTTGATCACACGCGCGAGAGAGAGAGAGAGAGAGAGAGAGAGAGAGAGAGAGAGAGATTGTATTAAACAAGTAACAAAGGCACATGCTTAAAAGTTGAGACAACTACGTGCAAACGTTCATAAGTTTTGTGCTTAAATTAAGAAAGTTAAGTTGTTAAGCCAAAGGCAAACAAATCACAAAGATAACATGCTACTCAAAAAAGAGAAAGGGGAGGGGATTAATAAAGATATCACATGAACCACGAGAGAGAGAGAGAGAGAGAGAGAGAGAGAGAGATTTGAGCAATAGATGAGGATGAGGAGGAGGAGCGCCAGGCTATTGATGATGGTAAGATGGCGTGTAGTCTCTCTCTCTCTCTCTCTCTCTCTCTCTCGCCTTTGTCATTTCCACCACATGTACTTTTGATTTGTCTTGTAGGTCCACTTCGGCCTCTAGTAGACATTTAAAAATCTTTCTTTCTTTCTCTCTCTCATTTATTTATATTTATGTTCTCAAACATTGTACTGGTTATACATGGATGTAACTTTTGGTCTCATAAGACACTTTAGCTTTTTGAAAACGTTTATATAACATTTCACTTCATTTCTCTCTCTCTCTCTCTCTCTCACCACACACACACACACACACACCCCTCAAGTGGGAAAAATCCACAGACACGGTCATATACAAGAGCACAAAACTACTCAGCTGTAGAAAGTAGCTAAAAGCATTCATATAAAAGCTGATGCATTTCTAAATAAAGTGATATCACCAACTTCCAAAGCCAACCGTAACGATTGCCTAAGAGAAAGCTTGAAGAGTGGGAATGAGTCTGCATGAGTACGCTGCAGTGCTGGTGAGAAAATCCAAATGCCCAAGATCTTTTGCCAAAGACAACCCCACGAAAACGAAGCCGCATGCAGGCTGATACATGACGAAAGAAGTCTCTAGTAACACAGCAATCCCATAACAAATGACAAATATCCTCTTCTGCAGACGAGCACCGAACGCAAGAAGAAGGACGAATATGATGCGATCGAAGAAAAGTGACAACGAGAAGCACTCCAAGCAAATAACGTCAAAGAAACAGGCGCTCTTTCAAAGGCAAATGACTTTTCCACCAGCAGAGGTCAAATTTGTGCATGCGCCAAAGGGCATTACAATGACGATCAAGCCATGGACATCCAAAGCTAGTACAATTTGGAGCACTCCCTCTAATCGATTACTAGAAGCATTTGCTTAACCCCCTTGCCCACCTCACAAGCCATGCATTAAAAGCTAGTACTAAGGAAAATTGGTTTACCAATGTCAAAGTCGTGCATAATGCCACATCCTTCTTTCTAGCTTGGCCACTCGCGACACCCCAAGGATGGAAGGATCTTCACATCATAGACAAGGTCTATATCGAAGGCAACCGTGAACGACATCAAGAAAAACCCCATCGAGAGTTGACTATGGAAGACATTGAGAGTCAGACTACACAGACCCGTGAGAGTGTTCATGCGATAAGGGTCAAGGGCTCAAATTCGCCTAGTAACCAAGCTACCTAACTATATGCCATGTAGTTACTAGTGGTGGTGGGTGGCCTATACTCCAACAGCCTAATGAGTGATTCAATAGTTAATGAAAAACATAAGTTACATGTACCTAAAGAGGGAAAGCATAAAATATCAGAGAGTCATAACCAACCAAGTAATGTGTCCCCGATTTCGTAAGCAGGACACATTACTTGGAATCTGAGGGGATGTTGTCATGCCTACCAAGGAAAAAAAGGGGGATAGTCCACGTGGAGGACAGAGGAGAAGAGAGAGGAGCAAGAGCTACTGCGGAGGGAGGGCGGCGCGTGCACTGAAGGGCCGTATGTCTCTCTCTCTCTCTGTCTGACACGCGGACACAGACACAATCTTTGATCGTCGATGGCATGCATGATGATTGCATAGCCCTGGTGCGATAGTACTGTCGAGGACAGATATAGAGCGAGGACGCAGACCCAGGGTGGGGCATGGCAGTTGCGTGTGTGTGTGTGTGTGTGTTCAGTCACGGGACCATGCTGCTGATCTCTCTCTCTCTCTCTCTCTGTGTCTGTGTGTGTGTGTGTGTGTGTGTGTGTGTGTGTGTGTGTGTGTGTGTGTGTGTGTGTGTGTGTGAAGATCTAGCCGTGGGAGAGGAGCAGGTGTTTGCCTAGCACAGGAGAAGGAGGTTGTCGTGTGGAGATGGCGCAGCATACCGTGGAGCAGGAGATGGAGGGTACGCAGCAGACGGGGAAGGGCTTGCATTGCGCTGTGCTAAGGCATTCGCCAGACATGGGGTGGGAACCGTGGACGGAGCCACTTTTGCTTGCCCGAAGACGACGACCTGAGAATCTTCTTCGTTAATTAATTATTGAAACGTAAATCGACCCAGTATATACCCATCATATTGGGTAACCAAATAAGTACCTCTTTGAAAAAACATGTATATTCAAGCATGCATGAAATACCCACAAACATAAATACACATGCTATCTTACCATCATCAATAGCCCGATGCTCCTCTTGCACTACAGCACGCTCCTGCTCCTCCTCATCCTCCTCATCTACAGTCAAATATCTCTCTCTCTCTCTCTCTCTCTCACACACACACACACACATACACACACACATTTATTTTCATTTTCACTCGCAAAGAGCTGAAAGATGATTAGATATTATACAAAAATGTCTTCAAAGCACAATCAAGCAAGGTAATTTGGATCCTCCACAAAGTTTTTCGACTTCCAAGCTTTAAAATTTACATGCCACCATAACTTTAACACATTTCAACTTCAAATAACCACATGAAGAAAGAGGTTTACACTAACATTCAACTCCTCTAGCAAAAGCTCAAACATTTGGACATAAGCACAACCACTTATCATTTTCTCAAATTTTTCCTTTGAGAAAGCAATCTTATTATGCCATGTAAGGATTCAAGCTTCTGCTACTCGTCTTCCCCCTTTAGAGAGAGAGACGTAAACCATATCTACGAAGAAACAAGAGCTAAGATAATCCTCCACAAAGTTTGTCAAGCTTTAAAATTTACATAAAGTCATAAAGTCACCACCACTTTAGCACATTTCAATGTCAAATGACGACCACACGGTGATATTTATATCAGTCTTGATCAACTCCTCGCAAGGCTCTAAAACTTTATTCACAAGTGCAACCACTTCATCATCTTCTAAATCCTTTCCTTTGTAAGAGCGATGCTTATTATGATAGGTCAGGATTTGTCCTTCTGCTACTCTTCTTCCCTCTTTCAAAAGGTAGACCTCAACAAAATCTGTTAAGAAACAAAATCATGGTTTACATGTGTCTTAAAAGAATAAAGATACCATATTTCACAAATAAAGCAATATCAATCATGTCTCTTGCGAGATCAACTCTAAAAAACTAAATGCACATTGGCATTCCGAGTGAAAGATATCTTTTAGAATACCATAAAACCCCTACGGGCGTACTTGCCATGGAGGCATAGGTCGTCAACTCTCCACCCAACCATTGAGATAATGAGAGAAGTGTCCCTCATTCCCAGACCTTAGAGATGTGTGGCCTACCGTCCACATTAATCTGGCCGCCCGGGCACTACGACTAGACGATCTCCCCCTGAACCTCGTCCTCACGGCTCTATGGCTAGAGGACGGTTGACGTTGTCACAGCCGTTATACGCTACCTGACATTGCCCCTCCCCTTTAAGAAGAGTTTCTTGCCTCGAGAGGTAAGTCGTCAGCTCTCCACCCAACCATTGAGATAATAAAGAGTGCTCCTCACTAATACAATTACCTATTAATTTTACACAGAGGATTAAGAAGAAGAGAGAACATATAGATACATCCAACAACTATATTATCACTACGCATACGAAGACCGACAGTCCAAGAGTAAAAGATACCTATTAGAATAGCATAACACCAATACGGACATATCTGCCATATATCATCAATATGTACACAAAGACCCCTACGGGCGTACAAATCTCACTGTGACAAATAGACAGAGGGGAAGCACGATGCTGCGCGTCCCCAAGAGGATCTTGTTGGATCCAGACTCTCCTAATGAAAAAACAAACTACGTACAAAGATGGCTCAATCAATACATGGGAGTTGGAAACAACCACACTGTAGTGGCCGGTATTGGCATCTAGGCACGCCATCAACCATGGTGAAGAAGAGTCCAGGCCGCCACCTCATGACGCTCCCGTATGTATCCACTTTGGTAACTTGTCTGACTGGCTCCCCGTGTGACTGGCTCCCCGCGGGAGGAGCTACTGGTACATCGGGATCTACCTCTAAACTATGGTTATATAGGAAGAAAGCATATCCCAAATCCGCTTCACGTGCTTCATCGGAGCAAATGTGACTGATGACAGATGGTGTACTCTTGAGAATGATAAGTGATCGGATCCGATTATTGACACGCTCCCACAACTTTGCTCCCGTACAATCCATCAGCTTTTGAAAGTTGCATATGACGAAGCCTCGAAGCTCGCATGAGTCGAAGACCGCCATCATGGTTGCTTTTCAAATGGCATAATTGTCACCATTCATTTGCCGAACCAAGGGAAAGGTGGCAATGGTAGGGATCTTGATTGGTTGATCAACTATGCTGATGTAAACGTGGGACCAATCTACCAACTCCTCGTTGACAAGCGGTGCTGTGTCATTCCCAAAAGCTCTGCCGATCGAAATATCGCCTCGTCATACTTCTTCATCACGGACCGAGTTCATGTCAGAATCGTCACTCCTCTCCATCGTGTTGGAGAATTTAGGCACGTGACAGGGTTAGGTCCAGACAGAGAGAGAAAAAGTTCACATATGCCTACTAGAACCGAAATCAACCGTCTTTTTTTGTAGAAAAAATTCAGCACCAAGAACTCGCACAAATCATTTATGACAATGCTTTTCCATTTACCTTGAGGACTCTCCAAAGGATGGAGTAGTCCCGAACATTGACACGCACATGTGTATTGACCTGACACTTGCATTGCAGGACGTAAGTCTTGGATGTCCTAAAATTGTAAAGGGTTTACAGAAACTGACAAAAAGTAAAGGGGATGCTCGTGACTCCTCGTTGACGAGCGGTGTTGTGTCATTGCCAAAAGCTCTACCGATCGGAATATCGCCTCGTCATACTTCTTCATCACGGACCGAGTTCATGTCAGAATCGTCACTCCTCTCCATCGTGTTGGAGAATTTAGGCATGCGACAGGGTTAGGTCCAGACAGAGACAGAAAAAGTTCACATATGCCTACTAGAACCAAAATCAACCGTCTTTTTTTCGTAGAAAAAATTCAGCACCAAGAACTCGCACAAATCATCTATGACAATGCTTTTCCATGTACCTTGAGGACTCTCCAAAGGATGGAGTAGTCCCGAACATTGACACGTGCATGTGTATTGACCTGACACATTGCATTGCAGGACGTAAGTCTTGGATGTCCTAAAATTGTAAAGGGTTTACAGAAACTGACAAAAGGTAAAGGGGATGCTCATGAAAAATATTCTTTGGAGCATGCCATCCGGTTCAATGCAAGCCTCGACACAAACCTTAAATGCTCATCAAGAAGCCAACGATGAGCAAGCACTTGGGATCATCATCACGGCACTCGAAGACGGCTTCATTCACCACATAGATGATGCTACATCCGTGCTTCATGCTTGGCAAGTCCTAGAGCGTCTTTTCGGTGCTTGAGGTAAGCACTCGAAAATGAGCCTCAAAATTCAACTTTATGGTCTCGCTATGCAAGAGCAAGATTGCCCCAAGAGGATCTTGCTGAATCCAGACTCTCCTAATGAAAAAACAAACTACGTACAAAGATGGCTCAATCAATAAATGGGAGTTGGAAACAGCCACACTGTAGTGGCCGCTACTGGCATCTAGCCGCGCTATCAACCATGGTGAAGAAGAGTCCAGGCTGCCACCTCATGACGCTCCCGTATGTATCCACTTTGGTAACTTGTCTGACTGGCTCCCCACGGGAGGAGCTACTGGTACATCAGGATCTACCTCTGTACTATGGTGATAACCACTATCATCTACATCATCTGGAATGGGTACAATCTCCTCCGTAGCCTAATAGACATGAAAAGGAGAAGAGGGTCCATGGACCCATAGAGGAACATCACCGTCGACATCTCCAAGAATCCACAAATCAGGGATGCCTTGGTTTGTAAATTTTAGAGATGCGTAGACACAGAGAGGGTCTACCTACAAGATCAGGGAGAGAGAGACAGTCCTATAGATAGACCGCATACCGCTTGGAAATTGCACATCGGCGTTCCCAAGTAGCTGTTGCTTCATCTCTGTTAGTCCACTTAACTAATACCTCTTGGAAATTTCACATCAACTTTCCGAAGTAGTTGCTTCATCTCTATCAGTCGACTTAACTAATAACTCTTGGTACACTTTATCACCTTTGCCTATCTTGGTACCCTAAATCTTCTCAAGTTCATGTGGTATCCTTAGTTGTTCTAGCAAATCCACCAAAATTTCTAGGGAAACTACGTTCTCTAACTCGTGAACTGATTTATTCAGTTTATAATCATGGAAGATAGGATCTCCTTGAGGACTCTTTGGTAATTCAAGTTTGTAAGCTACGTCTCCTATCTTCTTAAGGATTTTGAAAGCACAACAATACCTAGGAGAAACTTTGCCACACTTTCCCGTTTTCATGCTTTCTGACTTCGAAGGAATAGGAACCTTTAAGAATACAAAGTCACCTTCAACAAAGGTCACTTTTCTACGTCCCTTGTCTACATATGTTTTAACGCGATACTATGCGCTATGACTGCTTTCACCTGCATCTTTGAGTATGTCGTTCATGACTTCAAGGAAATCCTTAACAAATTGAATCTTCTCCTTCTCTAGGCCTACACAACAGTGCAACATGTCTTCTATGAGAATGCTTTTCCATTTACCCTTGAAGAATCTCCAAAGGATGGAGTAGTCCCTCAACATTGAGACGCACATGTATATTGATCTGACACTTATTGCATTGCAGGACGCAAGTCTTGGACGTCCTGAAATTGTAAAGTGTTTACAGTCACTGACAAAGATAAAGGGGGTGCTCATGAAAAATAATATTTGGAGCATTGTAAAATCTCCATATGGTTGGAGGCAAACCTCCACACGAACCTTAAATGCTCATCAACAAGCCAACGATGAGCAAGCACTTGGGATCATCATCTCGGCACTCAAAGACGACTTCATTCACCACAACGTAGATGATGCTACATCCACGCTTCGCGCTTAGCAAGTCCAAGAGTGTCTTTTCGGTGCTTGAGGTAAGCACTCGAAAATGAGCCTCAAAATTCAACTTTATGGTCTCGAAATGCAAGAGCAAGATTTTCTTGTTAGCCTCGTCGACAAACTTAAGACCATGCACCAGTGATTCTCACTGTGACAGACAGATAGAGGAGGCGCATCCCTGAGAGGATCTTGCTGGATCCAGACTCTCCTAATGAGAAAACAAACTAGGTACAAAGATCGCTACATCAATAAATGGGAGGTGGAAACATCCACACTGGTGGTGGCCGGTACTGGCATCTAGGTGTGCCATGAACCATGGTGAAGAAGAGTCAACGCCGCCATCTCATGGCGCTCTCGTATGCAGTCCGAGCTACACTAAAGTTACTCGAAGTGGGAGATTTTGCTCGAGTTGGGATCAGGAAGTAGAGATTCTTGAGAAGAGACTTCGTGTCCAAGAAAGCAAAGTTGATGCTAAGATCTCTTTGGAAAAGGACTCTGGCAATAGACTCCAAATAGAGTTTATAGGATTGCCGTGCCATGAGTCTAAGAGGTGAGAACCTTGGTTTTCGAGACCCATGAGTAAGGAACAGAGGTTCCTAGGTATAGGGTTTTTCTCTGAGAATGGCTTCTTAGTACTATCTAGTCTGATCTACAACGAACGGGATACTACCTTCGGTTTAAATGCTTGTATAAAGACTTCTCCCTGAAGGGGATCGGGGAGCACCATAGACGGAGAGTGAGCGAGAGAGAAGGAGACACACGACATAGATATGGGTGGGGAGACTCCAAGAGTGAGCAGCCCCCTATACACTTATGCTATGTATAAGGTATACAAATCAGTGGGCGCCCAGACTCTGGGCGGCCGGGCAAGGCATAGGCGCCTATACCCCAACAACCTCCCACTTAAAGGCGGCTGTGCCTTTAAGCAAGAGAACCTAGTCTAAAGACTACAAAAGGCGAGAGAAAACCGCTCTCAACCTATGCCCACTGGCTGGCTATGATCGTGTGCATCCGGCTGTCCTGCTCCCGTGTAAGTCCATACACCACCAGACGTACCGCACACGTACTGCAAGTATGTACACAATACCTGCATATCTCCCTCGTGCACTATGCCATCATCAGTCAACAAACGACTGACAACCCCAACTGCAAATGCTCCCACTGCGGCTGCGATATCCGGTCTCAAGATCAGCATCTCATACATGAGACCACCGAATGCCGATGCAATGCTAGCGGGCCCTGCTAGCTCTACGGAGCATGCATCAACATATATATCCCTGGCAATAGGCATCTTTGACTGACAAGGCGTGTCAGCCACATGCATCTCTTGACTGTCCGCAAAAGATGCATCAACCTGTCGTGCAACCTCAGAGCAAACCAGCTGCTCTAGGTGTCTGCTGGAAGACATATCCTGCACAACTATATCCCCATGCTCACTGTCGAGCATCGAAAGGAATGACTTCATAATCACTGACATCTCAGCATCCTCTGCAATCATCCACTGCAAACATGACCACTCAATCTGTTGTGACTCACTAGAGCTCTCATGCTCTAACTCCATATGCATAGACTCTTGCACAACGTCCTCCTGTCGTGACTCACTAGAGCAAGACCGCTCTACTTGTCTATCCTGCATAGAAGTATCTCGCACAACTGACTCTGTGCTTTGCTCAGTCACTAGCAAAGCATGCATGTATGACTTTGTCACCTCTCTGTGTAACTGCTCAAGTCGTGCCCCAATTGTGTGCACAACGAGCTCACTACTCTGCACTCCATGCAAAGTATCCTGCAACCCACAAGCAAAAGAGACTCGCCTGCTCTCTCGCTGTCTACCTGGCTGCATGATCACAGAGACAACACCGTCTCTCACGTGATCCACATGCAATGGGTAACCTGTACCACTCCTGGCACCTCTCGCAATCACTAGCGAACCCAAATGCATCACAAAATCTCGCTCTCGTAGCGAAATCTGACATCCACAATCTCTAAGCTGACCAATCGAGATCAAACTCACTATCAAATCTGGTACATAGCGCACATGTCGTAACAAGTAAGATGCACCACTCGGTAATGACAGTCTCACATCTCCTGTACCTGCTATCGCATGCACCGATCCATCGGTCAAACGTACACTACCAAGCATCCCGCTAGAATAGCTACAAAACCATGCACGATGCGGCGTGACATGAAACATAGCATCTGCGTCTAGCAACCACTGCGAAGGGAGTGCACTATCCACATGTATAGCATCTCGTGCATAGCTCGAGGTAAAAGTGACATCCCCGTCACTAGTATACTCCGACACTACATGTGCCTCAACTGTCAAAGCAACTAAGTCCATGGCATCACTACATACATCTCTGAGACTGCCATGTCTCCTACGATGTTGCATACGACGAAAACAGAACCGTCTAACGTGTCCAGAATGACCACAATATCAACATGTCACATGTCGGCGTGCTCGTGAATGTACATGTCTCACACGAGTCCGTGATGACTCAGATCTATCATACATACCATGTAATCTGCGCCAAAGTGCTCTCGAAGTAGTCTCATACATAACAAGAGCATATACAGATTCCGCAAGGTGCAAAGAGAGCGTAGATAGTGCCATCTCCTCTAGCTCCTGCCACTGATCGTCAGACATGTTTGAAGGTCTACCTGCATCACCACTCAATGGTCGATGCAACCCTCGCTGTGTCAATGCATCAAGCATACACTCTCTCCATGCCGCAAAGTCTGACCCATCAAACACGCGCATCTGTGAGAGGTCACAATCTGATCGATCACCTGTCTCTGCCATGAGCACAATGTAGCAAACTAGAAAGCAAAACCACCTCACCAACAACACCTGGAAACTGTCTACAAATATGGCCAGAAACACAATGTAAAACCTGTGAGACACACTCCAAAATAGAGCTCCCACAATGTCAATACAAGTCAGCCCTAAACTGGCTCGAATCGCATCAACAAAAGTCTGCAAATATGGCTCAAAACCTGATGCAAAGTTGCACCAATAACCGTGCAAAACCTTGCACAAAATCACAAGTCAATATGACTTAATCGCGCATAAATATCTGACAAAATTTTGGCAGAGTCTCCTTTGTAACTGGAGCAAAAATCTCAACAGTAAACCTCAAAGAGACAATAATATATGCCACAATGGCCAATCCGGGAATAAACTCGACCGGAATCACCTCACAAAGTCATACATATGAGCATACCCGCTCGTGCCGGAGTACCAGTCAACGGCACCTCAAATGACATACATGTGAGTGATGATTGCTGCCAAAATACCTTTCAATCGATGACCAAATGTCTGCCAGATAACTATAGCAACATTTCGTAAAACCTTGCAAGATTTGTCGCTATGCGCAATGCGAAATACGGCACACAAGGGCATACACAAGTGACTTCAAACTCCAACCAAATGATGACTGAAAATCATCTGTCAAAGTGGGAGTAAACTCAACCACTAAACTATCAAAGAGCAACCTACGGATACGTAGAATCTATGGCGAGAACCTAGATAAAATCCAACAGAGTTTCTTCTATAAATTGAGCCAAATCTCAAATAATCTCAGCCATAAACAAATACACAAATCCATATATGGCATACATAAGCTGCCAAGACCATAGCAACATAGCTCACTCTCGCATGAGTGGCTCTCTGGACAAATGCATATCCAAAAACTTGTGTACACCTATGAATTTGCTGGTTGCTGCAGAAAATACGCCGTGTGTGAGATATACCAAAAACAGTGTTTTTGGGACCCGAAAGTGCACAAATAAACTTGCTGTAATTCAAAGCAGAATTTCAGAAAATAGACATCACCATCGCGTCCGGAGCGTGCCAAAACCCTGACCTAGACTCCTGGATCATGTAGATCTGACTCTGTATGACGGAGCTATGCAAAAAAACTGCGTTTTAGAGCCCCAAAATGGCAAAAAAGAGCTGCACACAGACTTGAACCTGCTCCTGCTCCACTCTGCGTGATGCACTGTCCTCTCAATGCAAGCTCCAACGCAAGAGCTCTGCCACAACAACATCCAAGCACTCGAATGTCAAGCTCTCCTCCGCCGAGCACTTCTCTAACGAGCTCCACTGAGCTCAAAAGCTCCTCTCACCAAGGAAGCCGCAACCGCCTCCTCGACCAAGCTTGACCACACCAAGCTCCTAAGCTCCAAAGACAATGCTCCTCAAGCTAAAATCGCTGTCCGTGAAACTCTGCGATCGAACTCCACCGTCGAGAGCGAGCGAGCTATCGCGCGAGCTATCGTCTCGAAGCTCTCAAAGTCGTCGTGCTCTCCGCGGTCACCATAGCTCTGATACCAATTGAAGGGGATCGGGGAGCACCATAGACGGAGAGTGAGCGAGAGAGAAGGAGACACGACACAGATATGGGTGGGGAGACTCCAAGAGTGAGCAACCCCCTATACACTTATGCTATGTATAAGGTATACAAGTCAGTGGGCGCCCAGACTCTGGGCGGCCGGGCAAGGCACAGGCGCCTATACCCCAACACTCCCAAGTAATAAAGATACTCCTCACAAGGAGGGACCAGCCCATCTTCTGGTCCCTGATGTAGTATCGATCTTCTTTCTCTCTCTCTTACTCTTCATATCAAATGGATTCAGTATAACTGATAAATTCTATTTATCCGCCTATATTTGATATTGTTATGCGCTCTCGTTTGTGACAGCTTCTTTGGCATGATATGACATATAGACATCACTGTATTGTGTGCTTGTTGTCGTGTACCTTCTATTAACTCAATCAAGGTATAAAACGCTGAGAGTTAGGACTTGGGTGTGACACAACACATTGGTAGATTAGGACTCAATCTGATGAAAGCACCGAACTCAAAGAGACTATAAACCCTGTTTAGTAGCTCCTAGTAGATTTGAAGATAGAGAACTATAAACTCAGAGTTCCAAAACTTTTAATAAGCAAGATAAAGAATATTAAAACATCACCTATTGCCACCCATCTTGCACATGAATGTAAATAGCGACAAGATCTTCTCATCAACAAGGGAATGGATCCCCAAAGGAATTAATTTGCTTAAAGAAGTCCAATAGAATTGTATTTAACTCTTTCTACTGATGCCTTCATTTGCCTTTAGCTCTAACACATTGGTAGATTAGGACTCGATCTGATGAAAGCACCGAACTCAAAGAGACTATAAACCCTGTTTAGTAGCTCCTAGTAGATTTGAAGATAGAGAACTATAAACTCAGAGTTCCAAAACTTTTAATAAGCAAGATAAATAATATTAAAACATCACCTATTGCCACCCATCTTGCACATGAATGTAAATAGCGACAAGATCTTCTCATCAACAAGGGAATGGATCCCTTTGCTATTGCCACCCATCTTGCACATGAATGTAAATAGCGACAAGATCTTCTCATCAACAAGGGAATGGATCCCCAAAGGAATTAATTTGCTTCAAGAAGTCCAATAGAATTGTATTTAACTCTTTCTACTGATGCCTTCATTTGCCTTTAGCTCTGCTCCCTTTCTTCTTTTTTTATTTCTATTGGACTTTTTGAAGCAAACTAATTCCTTTGGCGACACAATTCCTTTATGAGAGGAGACCTTGTCACCTTCCACATTCATGTGTCATACAACTGGCAATGGGAGATGTTGTAGTGTTCCTTAGCTTGCTTGTTAAGAGTATCTGGAACGCTGAGTCCATAGTTCTCCATCTTCAAATCAACTTGAAGCTACTTGACATAGCATATTATCTCTTTGAGTGAAGTGCTCATCAAATTGAATCATAATCTACCAATGTGTTATTTTGCACCCAACTTTGCGTATTCGTCCATGCCAAGGCAAGCAACTATGTCGGTGGAAATGAAGGTTTTAACCGACCCAAGGTCAACAAAAATAACCACATCTTTGTCATAAAACATGACACAGACTCAGCCTACCAAGGCTAGCCAAGCACAAGCAGTTTATGGCTGACAATACGTATCTTGATGCAACTTCCTCCAAAGTTCATATTCTTTTCCTAGCAGCCACAGGGTGTAAATGCTTTGGACACAACGATTGATTTCTCTTTGATCACACAAAGTGGACGATGCATATAACACTAGATTGGATACATGCCCAAGACCTTGAGTTCTTCCACCACACGGGAGACTTGGGCGTGACTGATATGATATAGACCCTTTGGCCATTGGCCATGTTTTCTGTGACGCCTCTTGATAGAGCTTGTACACACATTGTGGTATACTTGTTTTCAAACACCGAGAGTGCGCCTTGCCATGTACACATACACGAGGACTCCTCGACAAAGGATGTAGCTATAAGGAGTGTACAGTCATCTTGGGCCCAGGTTGGATAGGCTCTCTACACAAGGGTAGCTCCAATGCAGATGACTCTCCCTCAAGAGGATTCCTCGACAAAGGATGTAGCTATAAGGAGTGCACACTCATCTTGGGCCCAGGTTGGATAGGCTCTCCACACGAGGGTAGCTCCAATGCAGACTACTCTCCCTCAAGCCGCCATCGAATACCGCCAAGTTGGCTGCGGTAGCATCACTTCTCGATCACTGACCCCATGAGGATTGTATAACCGATCAGTACACAATAGAGGGCAATACTAATTCAGTACCTACCAATTTCACACAAAGGATTGAGAAAAAGAGAGAGCACAGATGCATCCAACAACTAGATTATCACTACGCACACGTAGACTCACAATCCAAGTGAAAGATATCTGTTAGAATATCCCAGCAGGTACGGTCCCACGCAAACCTTTCACAAAAGATCACGGTCGATGGTGCACCCCCGAGGGGGATCCCACCTGTGAGGTTACTTGCACCTCCGTGGGTTTGCCACCCACCGGCTCGCGTACATGTTAGACTCCTTGGTCCGTGTTTCAAGATGGGTGGGATGGAAAGCCCAGCGTCTCGAGCGTGCAGGTGTGTAAAGCCCGCTACGAGTGATGCACGCTTCGTGCCTCGGTCGGCGCGACCGTATTGGCGGGTCGACGAAAGCCCTCACCGCACCAGCCCACGCTGACCAGCGCCCCATGTCGAGCGGTGGACCAACTCTCACCCTTCCGCATCCGACCAGGGCGCACCCGCGACCTCCATTAGCTTCCCTCCCATCAATTTCAAGCACTTTTGAACTCTCTTTTCAAAGTCCTTTTCTTATTTCCCTTGCGGTACTAATTCGCTGTCGGTCTCTTGCTCGTATTTAGCCTTGGATGGAATCTACCACCCACTCAGGGCAGCATTCCCAAACAGCCGACGGCGCCTCGTGGAGCGACAAGGTCCGAGCTCGATGGAGGATGTACCTCGTACTCGGGGAGCGTAACCACCCTTGCGGCGGGGTCCTTGCACGGTGCCATCGATGCATTTCAGTCGACCGCAGCGTCGGGGGAGGCTCGCTCAGACGGCTATCTCTGTCGCACATCCCCCCCCCCCCCGAGAGTGGGATGGGGGGGGAGGTGTAGACATGGGGGTCGTGTGGACGCTCAGGCAAACATGGTCTTGGACGAGCCGCGAGTGCAAGTTGCGTTCAAAGACTCGATGATTCGCACAATTATGCAATTCACACTACGTATCGCATTTCGTTGCGTTCTTCATCGTTGCAAGAGCCAAGCTATCCGTTGCTGAGAGTCGTTTGCTTTACGTGATTCGCGGCCTCCGGAGGGAGCCACCTCAGTCCAAGATTTCGTGCAGCTGTGTGCGTCGCCCATCAGCCCCCCCTTCCCCCCCGCGGTGCAGGGAGGGGGAGGGGCAAAAAGGTTGATCGAACGGCCCCGTGCCTCGCGGCATGGAAAGGGGGGCCGCCCGCGCGGCGGGGCGAAGGGAAAGCGTCCCTGCCCGGCCGCCGCGCGGCCGACAGACAGCCCCGGCCCCAACGCCTCGCCCATTGTGTCCCGGCTCCAGCACGGGGGTGAGGCGGGGATGGCCGATCCTCCGGGCGCAGCCCCTCGCGTACGTCATGGTTCGCCTCGTTCTGCTGGGATGTGTGTGTCAATGATCCTTCCGCAAGTTCACCTACGGAAACCTTGTTACGACTTCTCCTTCCTCTAAATGATAAGGCTTAATGAACTTCTCACAACGTCGTCGGCGGCGAACCAACAATGTCGTCGACAGTGAACCACCAACGTCGCCGCGATCCGAAAACTTCACCGGACCATTCAATCGGTAGAGCGATGGGCGGTGTGTACAAAGGTCAGGGACGTAGTCAACGCCAGCTGATGACTCGCGCTTACTAGAAATTCCGCATTGAAGATCAATAATTGCAATGATCTATATCCCCATCACGATGAAATTTCAAAAGATTACCCGGGCCTATCGGCGCAGGGATCCCTGGCGGACCTTGTTAGGGGCGTGACAGTGCCCAAATGCCCCGTAGGGATCCAGATACGGCGAGACTTGGTTACCCTCACTCGCCAAAACCTTGATCGCCCCGGCAGGTTTTGGAGAGAAATTGCCATATCTACCAACTTGGGCGTCGGCTCGTAGGTGGAGTCCCGATCCGGCGACAATTAGAGTCTCCAACACTCCTCTTGCTCATTTGATGAGGCAACCCATGCACCAGTATCATTAAGTCATTAGGTTTAGCACATAGTTTACAAACATTTTGCTATTAAGGAGAATTTCGTCCTTTCTCCCCTTCTATACGTCAGAGGGATCTGATTCATCTCCGATTCATCTAATCGTTCCGTTAGGTTAACAACCTAGCGTTTAATGCTCTTTGATACTGTGGTATTGCCTGACCAAGGAAAGCTGCTACAAGGTGGTGCCCTGCAACTACTCCCCGAAAAAGGTACTTGCGCGTGATATGCATCCCACGGAGCTTATGGTTGGTCAGAGAGGCACAAACAACTCTTGATTCCCATTTGTCCCATATCAGTTCCCTGGCCGTCTCCGCGGTCGCCGCTGGACCATGTTGACGGAACCACCTATCCGTCCTAGTTGTCCAAGACCACCCCTTCCGGGACTTCGGGGTGGTCGCTACTATGTCCCTAATAAGCGTGCTAACTGATTGGAACTTGTCATAGGCACGCTTCCGTTGGGCACTGCAGAAGGCGACGGCCAGGGGGACGTTCAGTTCATGATGCAGGGTCGATGCTGCGACTGACGTCGAGTGTCGCTTTCCCTACCAACCACCTCATTCTTGTAACAACAAGGCGCTGGAGCGGCAACAATTGCTTTTGGTCGTGTGCCCCCATGATCCTCGCTCCGTAGGTAATCATGGGGTAAACGCAAGCTTTGAAAATGCTCAGCCTCGTCCATAGAGGGAGACCACGGGAGGTGAGGACGTGCTTGGCTGCAAAGAGGCATCCCCGCCCCTTTGTCGTCCTATCTTGGATAATGGTCTCCAAGCTGAAATTGGAATCCACGATGATCCCTAGGTATCTATAGTTTTTAGTCACCTCCACGCGTTCCCCGTCTAACGTGAACGAACCATTCCTCTTGAGGTCCTCAAGGTCCCCGAAGAAGATTGTGGCCATTGTGGCTTGGCACTTGCTTATACCGAACTTTATGTCCCACGATTGAGCCCACATCGTAAGGTGATCTAGTGCAGTCTAGAGCTCAGCCGGGGAGTCCGCCAACAGGACCAGATCATCGGCAAAGAGTAAACCTTGAATTTTCAGCTTTAATCCGGGAATGTCCACTTCGAAGTCTGCTGCCTCATTTATAACATCATTTATGAACATGTTACAGGGGGTGGGTGATCCGGGGCACCCTTGTCGAACCCCTCTTTCCACTTTAATGGGCTCAGAGAGACGGTCACCAACTCTGATGCAGACCTGAGAGTGGTTGTAAGGGCTTTAATAAAGCGTAAGGCTTTCCCTCCCACCCCCGCGGCCTTGAGTTTGTAGAACAAGGCTTCATGCGGAACAGAGTCGTATGCCTTCCCGAAATCGACGAATATTGCATACCTCGGTCTACCATCACTCTTTCATCGTAGGACAATTTCCTTTAGGCACGGGACTTGTCCAATGCACTCGTCAAGCCCGCTTGGCCCTTCAAGAAGAAGTTGCGCTCTTCTAGAGTCGTAGCGATGCGCGTCACTAAAATAGTAGTCACGAGCATAAGTGCTACATTGATGAGAGACATACCTCGGTAATTATCC
Source organism: Adiantum capillus-veneris (assembly GCF_014529385.1). Classification (NCBI taxonomy): domain Eukaryota; kingdom Viridiplantae; phylum Streptophyta; class Polypodiopsida; order Polypodiales; family Pteridaceae; genus Adiantum; species Adiantum capillus-veneris. Next base: position 93,014,133 of record NC_140945.1, read on the forward strand.
GTAACCGTGGCGTCACCCTTCTTCGGGATGGAGATGAGCACCGAGGCAGCGTGCTCTTTTGGGACCTCCCCTGTATCGAAAATAGATTGGATAACTCTCAAGTAAACTCTTCCCATAAGTGTTTGCAAGCTTGCGCTTGATGCCATGGTCCAAACAAAATTGGATGAATGCTTTGGAGGTAAACTAAACTCCCCACTTTTGTTTCGAACGAATAGTCTTCAACTCTGCATTGCTCTCATTTCTCCACAAGAGCATAAAAATTCTTGAGAAGATCATATGCCTCTGACTTGTGTTGTCCATCTTTTAATCTTGATACAACTTCCTTCAAAGTTCATATTCTTTTCCTAGCAGCCATTTATATCAAATATATCAAGTATATCCGCTATATCAAGTATATCAAATATATCAAGTATATAAAGTGTATCAAATATATGAAGTATATCAAGTGTATCATCCCGCATCGCCAGTTTTGCTTACCAAAAATGGCCCACTTGGAGCTCGCGGCTGTTTGGGAATTCAACCCTAAGTGGGTGGTAGAATCCATCCAAGGCTACAGCATGATTAGGGTTCAGTCAGCCCAATCAACTCTAGATTAGTAGTGATCTGGCACCTTTTGTGAATCTATTTGTAGACCGTGCATGCCCAGTCACTTGGTATAGATGCATGTCCTCTGGTTGTACACAGCATGATCATCAGTGTTCCCATCAGAATCCATTAGAATCAATTAGGGGAATTTTCCAGTGCATTTAGCCTATTTTCCCTATTTTTGGTATTTTTCACTTATTATTTTTAAGTGACTTCCCAACAAAAGTAGGTAGGGAAATTTTGCTAAGTTAATATATAAGCAAACCCAAGTTAGCACTTTCTGGCAGAAGAGGCAGTAGGAGCACATGCTCAACATGCACCTTCTCAATAGAACCCCAACAAGAACCCTTGGCGTTTTTGGTTTCTCCATCCTCGCCATAGACTTCAGCCCCAGCGTTTTGGTTTGCCATCGCCAGCCTCCACCACAGCCTGGTGTTTTCAGCGTTTCCTGACTTCAAACGACCCCTACCCCCTAACATTTGCAGATTCCCCATGATCGCCATCAAGTCCCAGATTTTGCTAGCGTTTCCAATTTGATCCATTAGCGTTTTTGGATTCCATCAGCAACAACAGAACAGCCTCAGCGTTTTTGGTTTTCAGCCCTTATCGCAGTAGAAGCACAGCGTTTCAGCCCTATTGGACAGCAGCAGCAGCATCAGCCCTAGTTGGTTGAAGAAGACCCCCATTTTCAGCCCATAAAAACGCAGCCAAAACAGTCATTTTCAGCCACTGAAACAGCCCCGAAATTCAGCAGTTAGAAGACCACAGATTTCAGCCCTAAAGTCGTCGTCGTCATCACCGTCGTCGTCATCGGCATAGACCCAAGTTGCATCAGTCCATTGCATCCGCATTGTGCCACTTTGTGCAATCATAAGTAGACCACTCTCGCCGACGAGAGTGGGGCCTTCGGAGGAGGGTTTTACAACGTCTCTGGTGTCGTATCTCTCTTCTCTCTCTATCTCTCAATCTCATACACTTGCACGCACAGTGTCCATTCACTTTGTTTGTGATCATAGCACTTTCCATTAAGAATGGAAGGCTCTCCCTTCCATAAGAACTAAAAGGAACCTTGAGCACAGTTCGGAGCACTCATCTTGAGCAAAGCGCAAACAATCATTCCGTTGTACCTAACACGGTGGGCCCTTTATATGTTTTTGTTTTTACAACATCCCCTCACGTGCGCACTCGCCGTGAGGGGGCCGCTCGAAACTCATTCTTTCGCGGCTGGAAGAAGAGCCCCTCTAGTTTCGGCATGCTCCAAGGGTCCAAGAAATTCCACCGCGAAGGTTCTGTAGAAAGGGCGCCGACCCACCGACGTCCGTGCATGAAAAGTTCACCTTCACCAACTTCAAAGAGACATGCCGCGAGTCCTGTCGGCTTTTAGACTCCTTATCGGGTAGATCCCGTAGGGAAGCACCCCCTCTACTCTCATCACCTAATTGGGCTACTTGCAGGCCGAGGCCAAGTCCTGGGTGCAGGTGACTCGAAAGGAACAGGTGCATCGTGAAAAAGGAGTGGTGCGGGGAACTCGTCACCTCACCTCACTCGTCTCCCGTTTCGCAACTCAGCCCCTTTTCCACAAGAGTTGGCTTTTCTGTGGAGGATCGCCATGGATGATTTTATAAAGTCTCCCCTAAGGCCTCCCCTAAGGCCGTCGCACCCTTTTCCCACCTTCTCGCTCCCGTGCCAGTCCCAACCAACCCGGTCCCCCCTTCCGACCCAACTTTTAAGGGTCCTTAGTGATCTCACCGCCCCTTCGGATTGCCCCTTCAAGGCCTTACTTGATTAATGAAAGCAACCTTGGCAAATGCTTTCGCACTAGTTAGTCTTACACAAATCCAGAATTTCATCTCGTTTTTTTGCAAGACTGCAGCCCCCAATTGCCCCTATTAATCGCTACCTCTTCCAACACCTCCGAGCGGTAGCTCAAATGCATTATTCCACGCCCTTATGTGCGAAGTATCTACCACTTTTGATCGGGAAAGCAAGCGCGCACCAGAGGAGACGGGCTGCTGACCCCGACATAGACTTCAACTGTGAGCTTTTTAATTGCACCGTCAATTCTTAGAGTTTCAATCTTGCACCTGTAGTATCCTCGAAGTCCCATCATTCCTAGCAAGAAGGGCAAAGTGCCTCCGGCCATGTCCTCGTCAGTCCCGCCAAGGAGAAGTTATATTAGCGTCCTTGGAAGACCACCTTTGGATTGGCCTGTCACCGAGCCCCCCCAAGCAAGGTTATCCTCTCCATCAATTTCTCACTACCAAAGTTTCTGTCTTCGATCATGTCCACCTCGGTGCTCCTTGAGGGGGTCCTATTAGTGTCTATTAAATCCTACCTCTGGTTGGACCCGAGGGCCCCCCTTCGGTGTGGACTCCATTTTCTACCTCAATCCCCCCCCCCCCAGAGTCCCGCCAAGTAACTTCAGCCTTCTAGCCTGTCTTTCAGGGGTCCTTTCGATTGTGGACAAGCTACAGCATGATCAGGGTTCAGTCAGCCCAATCAAGTCTAGATTAGCAGTGATCTGGCACTTTTTGTGAGTCTATTTGTAGACCATGCATGCCCAATCACTTGGTATAGATGCATATCCTCTGGTTGCACACAGCATGATCATCAGTATTCCCATCAAAATCCATTAGAATCAGTTAGGGGAATTTTCCAGTGCATTTAGCCTATTTTTCCTATTTTTGGTATTTTTCACTTATTATTTTTAAGTGACTTCCCAACAAAAGTAGGTAGGACAATTTTGCTGAGTTAATATATAAGCAAACCCAAGTTAGCACTTTCTGGCAAAAGAGGCAGCAGGAGCACATGCTCAACAGGCACCTTCTCAGCAAAACCCCAACAGGAACCCTTGGCATTTTTGGTTCCCCCATCCTCGCCATAGACTTCAGCCCCAGCGTTTTGGTTTGCCATCGCCAGCCTCCACCACAGCCTGGCGTTTTCAGCATTTCCTGACCGCAAACAACCCCTACCCCCTAACGTTTGCAGATTCCCCATGATCGCCATCAAGTCCCAGATTTTGCTAGCGTTTCCAATTTCAACTATTAGCGTTTTTGGATTCCATCAGCAACAACCGAGCAGCCTCAGCGTTTTTGGTTTTCAGCCCTTATCACAGCAAAGGGACAGCGTTTTCAGCCCTATTGGACAGCAGCAACAGCATCAGCCCTAGTTGGTTGCAGAAGACCCCCATTTTCAGCCCATAAAAACGCAGCCAAAACAGTCATTTTCAGCCACCGAAACAGCCCTGAAATTCAGCAGTTAGAAGACCACAGATTTCAGCCCTAAAGTCGTCGTCGTCATCACCGTCGTCATCATCGGCATAGTCCCAAGCTGCATCAGTCCATTGCATCCGCATTGTACCACTTTGTGCAATCATAAGTAGACCACTCTCGCCGACGAGAGTGGGGCCTTCGGAGGAGGGTTTTACAACGTCTCTGGTGTCGTATCTCTCTTCTCTCTCTATCTCTCAATCTCATACACTTGCACGCACAGTGTCCATTCACTTTGTTTGTGATCATAGCACTTTCCATTAAGAACGGAAGACCACCTTTGGATTGGCCCGTCACCGAGCCCCCCCAGGCAAGGTTATCCTGTCATAATAATCAATATCTAATTCTCCTAAATGATTTTCTCATATTAAACTGATCATTTAATGTGGGGAAGTGCCAAGGGAGAAAAAGCTAGAATATTGGTTAAGCTAGCAGACCGGCCACAGTTAGGGATCCAAAGGAGGGAAAATAGGGATCCAAAGGGGGGGCCATCTGTAAAAGAGCCATGTGAAACAATGGGCCAAAAAGACCCTAAGGTTCAGCCCATTAAGACTTCCAAAATGCTAAGGTTCCAAAATTCAAAGGTTGTGTCCAAAGGTCAACCCTAGGAAAAATTGGATGCTTAGTGTGTGCCCTAAAAGTCTTTTCACATCCCTACATGGGAGGGGGCGAGCCCCAAAGCTAGGGGATGAGAGAGAAAGCCACACACACACACACAGGCTCCCTTTACACAAAGGGAATGAGGGACACATGTCAGCTCCCTAGGCCAGATGCCCACAAGGTGTGCCCAGTTCCTATTGGAAGACCCTTGAAGTGGACCAATGAGAATTAAGCTAGAGTAAATCTAGTTTAATTAATTTAAAAACATTTAAAAAAAGAAGAAACCAATGAGAATTAAGTCTCCTAGAAGACTATTGGGCAGTCTCCCAAGGGGTCCAATGAGCATTCAGGAGCCCCATGGCTTGCCTGATTCCTATTGGCCAGGAGGCAAAGGGGTCCAATGAGAGTTTAGTTTAATTATTTAATTACCTAAAGCTCTCACAAAAGGGGAAAGGGGGACACATGTCAGAAGGCTATCACTTATGCTGCTTAATTCCTATTGGCTTGACCTGGGGAGGTCCAATGAGGCAAAAGCCAGACCTATTTAGCAGCTAGGGCTCGCCCAAGAGAGAGAGGGGGCTGATTTTTGCTTGGCATTGACACACACACACTCACACTTGACCATGTGTGAAGGGAAAATACTCTATCTCCTCCCAAGCTTTAATGGAGAGCTCATCACCTACTCCAAGCTTGTGAGATAGAAGCCTACATCAACACTCTCTTGGCATGTGGATGCAAATCCAACCAAGAGCCAAGCTTCAATGCATGCTCATCTTCTCTACCAAGCTAATTACTAAGCTAAGCTATGCTAATATGAGTGATAATGTGAAGAGATGTACATCTTTCTCGTAAGATACTTCTTTTTTCTCTCAATCTACTCTCATACCCTGCTAGCTCTCACCATCTTCGAAGGTGTGTGAGGTCTTGGGTCTGAGAACGGGGATAATTCAAGTTGTGTTTGATTAAGTGTTTTGCTTGGTGTATGAAGCTTCCATCTTCATTGCACTAGCTAGTCTTGAAGGAACACAAAGAATTGTATTGTACAATGTCTCTCTTGATGGGAGAAACCATAATACAAAGCCTTTTGGAGGGGGGACCGGCTCCATGCAAATCCGGTCCTCAACTGTTGTCAATAGCTTAATATCTCTCTCTTTTGAAAGTATTGTCGATGCTATCTAACTAGGTGTTATGCTTTTTGTTGCTCTCTCCACCCAAGCACTCTTGTAATTCTCATTAGGAATCTATTCTAATGAAATGCCCACTATGTTCATGCTAATTTCCGCTACACATAAGATTTTAGGCCATTAAATGTTACATTGGTATCAGAGCTCAAGGTTTCTCTTTTCTTGCTCAAGAAGGGAGGTCCTCAAGCTAGCTACAAATGGTTGGTATTATTAATTGCCTGTGAGTAAGTAGAATAGGGATTTTTCAGCCTTGCAGTGCGCCTGCCTTTGTGCAGTTAACGGGGCATCACCGTCGAGAGCTATGGTCTTAATAGTGGAGTCCTACGGGGCTTGCCTATGGCTTAACCACTATTGAGCTATTAGAAGCTTGACAGGAGCCGGTGCTGTCTTGGTGTCGAAAGACCCTCTCTTCTATTCCTTGCAATTAATGGTATTCGAGCCGCGGGTACAGTAGCTTGAGTGCTTTTTCTAAAGGGGTAAAGAGGAGTAGCAACTAGGGCTTGAAGTGCCAAAGTACACCTAAAAAGTTTACACCTAAAAGTTGTTAGAATGGCTGACAATAGTAAAGAGAGTGAAATTAATGTTGATAACTTTGATTTTGCTCATGAGCAAGCTACTAATGATGCTTCAATGCTTGTTAACTATCTTATTTCTAGGCTTCAACAAGCCATGGGCAATCCATCTCTCCAAAGTGAAGTGCAACGGCAGCTCCGTGCTCACGGGATTCTCCAAGCTCATCACCATGACGAGAGAACACCTAGGAAGCCTCCTTGTGAGACTACCAAAAGAGGTCTCTCTCCGATTCGGGAAGAAGAAGAGAATCCATATGAAGGGCTCAAGAACTTACTTCTTGATGATGCATCTCCTTCCCAAAGGAGAACTCAAGAGCCTCCACCGAAGGAACGAGAAAGAAGCGAGTCTCCCGCCACCTCGGCGGAGATGGCTCCACGAAGACGGCGGGCTAAACGCTCTCCATCACCACCAAAGCGGAGAAGACCATCACACTCTTCTCCACGCCATAATTCAAAGAGGGATGATAAAAAGCAAGAGAAGAAAAAGGCGAGAAAGAGGACACCCTCTTCTCCATCTTCTTCATCCTCTTCCTCTTATGAAAGCTATGGTGAAGACGACAAAGATCAAGACAAGAAAAAGGCGAGAAGAGGTCACCCTCTTCTCCACCTTCTTCAAATTCTTCATCTTCTGAAGAAAGTGATGGTGCAACTTTTGAACCATCAAAAAGAAGAGGCCATAGGAAATCCTATGCCGCATGGAAGAGGTCGTCCAACTGAAGAAATTCAAAGAGGGAGGGAAGAGCATCTCTTTCCTTACCTATGATGGCACCTTCGGTGCTACAGACAAAGTTTTGGCCTTTATCCAGCAATTCGATGCGGCGTTTGGAGATGAGGGCTTCACGGAGTCCTCTAAGCTACGCCATGTAGCTATGCACTTTCAAAAGTCCGCCAGACAATGGTGGTCTAGCCTACGAGCCAACGGTGAAGCTCCACGAACATGGAAGGCTTTAAGAGCTTCCATTATGAAGCAGTTTTTGGCCACCGATGCCAAAGACAAAGTACTCACCGAATGGCGAAGCTTAAAGCTCTCTCCCAATGAATCCATCCACAAATATGTAGACAAGTTTTGGGACCTACAACTCAAAGCCACTGTCTTCAAAAAGTTGGATTTTGGAGAGCAAAAGCAACAATTTTGTGCGGGCTTAACCGAAGAAATGGCGGAGTATGTCAACTCCCAAAGGCCACGTACCATATCGGCGGTAATACACCATACTATGGTGGCCTCGCGAATCAATTTCCAAACGAGGGGTAAAAGAAATAATAAGCCCCCGGAAAACTAGGGTTCCAATGAGCCTAAGGGGAAGGACAATGTCCAAAAGTCTCCTAAGGGCAATTCCAACAAAGCTAAAGAGAAGGGAGTTTACAAAGGAAAGAATAAACTCTCTCCTGAAGAGCTTGAGCGTTATCGTAAAGATAACCGGTGTTTCAAGTGCGGCGAACAAGGGCATGCGTACCGCGCTTGTCCCCAAAAGAACAACCGCCAAGATCCTCCTAGAGCTTCTTTGGTTGAAATCCAAGAGGAGGAGATTCATCAAACTCACCACAAAGGATCTCCTCTATGCCATGCTTGGGGAAAGGTAAGAGAACATGATGCTTTTATTCTCTTTGACCCTGGTTCTACTCACAATTTCATATCTATGGAGTTAGCCACCAAGCTAGGCATACAATCCTACGAGATGGGAGATATCCTACCCGCAGACAGTGCCTTCAAGGGGCAAGAAGCTTCAGTCACTCCCTTAATCGGGAAATTGAGGCTTCATGTCCAAGGCTATGTGGACAAAGAGGACTTCTTTATCTCTCCTCTCAAGCATGAGGATGTAATCCTAGGGGCACCATGGTTTGACCGCCTGGCTGCCCATGTTAAATTTCCTGAAAGGAGAATCTCCTTTAAGTTCAGGGAAAAGGACATGTATATAGATGCTAAGGAGATGGGTAACACCATCCCCATTGTACATACACCAGCTTTCAACAAGTCAATAAAGAGCTCTATTTCCGTGTACATGATTTTTGTTAAAGATTCTCAAAATGAACCTAATGCTTTAGCAAAAGAAAATAAAAGCAACCAAAAGGAATTAGAGTTATCCAATTTTCTCAAGGGGTTTCAAGATGTCTTTATTGACGACATCCCTTGTGAGCTACCTCCTAAACGAGGTAATGACGACCATGCAATTGAACTTCTTCCAGGAAGTTCACCACCTAACAAACCTCCTTATAGAGTTTCTCAAGCTCAACAAGAGGAGATTATGCGGCAAGTGCATGAATTAGTTGAGAAGGGCATGGTTAGGCCTAGCTCATCTCCATTTTGCTCACCTGTGCTATTAGTGCAAAAGAAAGACGGCACATATCGTATGTGTGTCGACTATAGAGCACTAAATAGGATCACTATCAAGAATAGGTTTCCCGTTCCACGGGTAGAAGACCTATTTGATAAGCTACAAGGATCGACCTACTTCAGTAGGATTGACCTAAAAAGTGGCTATCATCAAATAAGGATAGTTGATCAAGACATTGTAAAGACCGCATTTCGTACTACATTTGGTCTTTACGAATACATTGTCATGCCTTTTGGCTTGACTAATGCACCAGCCACATTCAACCGCTTGATGGAGAAGCTGTTCAGGCCTCATCGAACCTTCACTGGAGTGTTCTTTGATGATATTATCATCTACTCTAATTCATTGCAGGAACACAAGCAACACCTCCAGGTAATATTTCAAGTTTTAAGAGAGAATAAACTTTATGTTAATCGAAAGAAAAGTGAATTTTTCTTGCAAGAGATTCAATATTTAGGTCACATTATCTCTCAAGATGGAATCCAAATGGATCCATCCAAGTTAGAGGTAATAAAAGGATGGCCTAAACCAAGGAATCTTCATGAACTAAGAAGCTTTATAGGTATGTGTGCATACTATAGACGCTTCATAGAAAAGTTCTCACAAATTGCGGGACCATTACATGACCTAACAAAGAAAAATGTTAGGTATACGTGGTCTGCTAAGGAGAACAATGCTTTCGAAAAGCTAAAGAAAAGCTTATCTCAACCTGTGCTTACACTACCGGTTCTCTCAAAACCATTTGAGGTCCAATGTGATGCTTGTGGTGATTGCCTGGGGCTGTTTTGCTCCAAGAAGGGCACGCCATAGGCTATGAGAGTCGAAGGCTCGACCCTGTTGAGCAAGCTCTAGGCATATACGAAAAGAACTCCTTGCGTTCTACATGCCTTAGACTCATGGAAGCACTATTTATTGGGACTCTTTCATTCTGCGAACGGATCACCAAAGTCTTAAGTACTTCATGACGCAGACCAAGCTCTCGACAAAAAATGAGGTGGGCAAATTTCCTTTCGCAATTTCATTTTCATATTGCTCACATTGCTGGCAAGCATAATCAAGTAGCCGATGCACTCTCAAGACGACCGAGAGTGAATGCGGTTTCCATAGCAACTCACAATGATCTATCTTCAATGATAGATGAGTATGCTATTGATCCCGATTTTAGAGATGTGATTTAGCCCTTGCATTAGGGAAGAAGAAGAACCATTTACTTTACAAGATGGTTATCTTCTCTATGGCAATAGACTATGCGTTACTAACTCACTACGTGAGAAAGTAATGTATGAATCTCATGCTCCCCATATGCGGGGCATAGGGGATTCAGTCTCCCCTAAAGGGAATTGAAACATATTTCTATTGGCCTACCATGAAAGTGAACATACATGAGTATGTTTCCAAATGTTTGGATGTCAAAAGACAAAATTTGATAGAGGAAGCAACTTGGATTGCTTCAACCCTTGCAATCCCTAATTCACCGAGGGAGAGCAATCCATCCATCCCAAGCTTATCTTTGGATTGCTCGTTATCATGGGAATACGGGAATATGGAGATAGTAGAGGTTTAGTAAACAAGCTCATTTTATACCTGTCAAAAAGACTATCAAAGCCATCAAATGGCAACCCTCTTCATTTCACAAATTTTCAAGTACCATGGCTTGCCAATATCCATAGTTCGGATAGAGATCCTAGAAATGACCAGTATTTTCTGGAAGGGTCTCTTTGAGAATTTAGGAACAAGGCTAAACTTCTCTTCGGCATATCATCCACAAACTGATGGCCAAAGTGAAATAGCTAACCTAACCATTCTTGATCTATAAAAGCCTATGTAACGGAAGTAGATCAAAGATCCCAATGGGAGAAGTACTTACCTTTAGTAGAGTATGCTTACAATAACACTGTACATACTTCCCAGGAAAAGCACCTTTCGAGGTAATTGAGGAAGTCAAAAGTCCCTTGCTACTTAAGGTACATGGGAAGATCTTCGCTGCAGATGAGTATAGCCGAGACCTACAAGAATCTTTCAAAAGATTAAGGATGCTATCTCTATCTCACAGCAAAGGCAAAAGGCTGCTGCTGACAAGCACAGAAGACCCCAGCCTTTAAAGAAAACGATTGGGTCTTGTTAAAGTTTCCCAAGGCTCGATTAAGGCACACGACGGGCAAGAATCCTACGGCCACCAAAAGTACTATGCTAAACTAGCAAAAAGGTACTATGGTCCCTTCCAGATTCTTAGGCAATCAATGAGATGGCCTATCAACTTAAGTTGCCAATCATTGGCTCATACACAATGCTTTTCATGTGAGCCTCTTAAAGCCTTAAAAGGAGAGCCACCTCAAGAACAACTATTGAAGACCACCGGAGATCGAGGACCCGAGGAAGTGCTGCAAGCCCGAGTCCATTCTCCGACATGAAGACAAAGTATTAAGAGGCGGTAAGACTATCCGACGATATCTTATTAAGTTTAAGAATTATCCTTTTGAAGATGCTAGATGGATGCAAGGCATACAATTAAAGGATAACCTAAACCTTGTCAATGCTTCCAATGCTTCAAGAGTAAGCAAATGTACAAAATGTTAAAATGAACAAAAATTTTGTCTTATAAGCTTCTTTTTTTTTATTTGTGCACAAAAATGAAGTAGTATGCATGCTTAGATCAAGTTTGCGGAGACGACGTCTCCCGAACACCAAGTAGAGCTTGTCACTCTACTATGGAAGACTGATAGGACTAATGTGCAGACATGCTTGCGACAGCCTCAGGCTCTCAAGCGCCAAATGGACTAGTCATCCATTATGGATGATGTCGTAGGGTTACATAGGGATCCTCTACCCGTAAGAAAAGGACTCATGATATGCTTATCTTCTCTTACCATAGTCGAGGACGACTATGATTTCAAGAGAGAGGTAATGTCATAATAATCAATATCTAATTCTTAAATGATTTTCTCATATTAAAGTGATCATTTAATGTGGGGAAGTGCCAAGGGAGAAAAAAGCTAGAATATGGTTAAGCTAGCAGACCGGCCACAGTTAGGGATCCAAAGGAGGGAAAATAGGGATCCAAAGGGGGGGCCATCTGCAAAAGAGCCATGTGAAACAATGGGCCAAAAAGACCCTAGGTTCCCCCATTAGACTTCCAAAATGCTAAGGTTCCAAAATTCAAAGGTGTGTCCAAAGGTCAACCTAAAAAAATTGGATGCTTAGTGTGTGCCCTAAAAGTCTTTTTCATCCCTACATGGGAGGGGGCGAGCCCAAAGTAGGGGATGAGAGAGAAAGCCACACACACACACAACAGGCTCCTTTACACAAAGGGAATGAGGGACACATGTTAGCTCCCTAGGCAGATGCCCACAAGGTGTGCCCAGTTCCTATTGGAAGACCTTGAGGTGGCAATGAGAATTAAGCTAGAGTAAATCTAGTTTAATTAAATTTAAAAACATTTAAAAAAAGAAGAACCAATGAGAATTAAGTCTCCTAGAAGACTATTGGGCAGTCTCCCAAGGGGTCCAATGAGCATTCAGGAGCCCCATGGCTTGCCTGATTCCTAATGGCCAGGAGGCAAAGGGGTCCAATGAGAGTTTAGTTTAATTATTTAATTACCTAAATCTCTCACAAAAGGGGAAAGGGGACACATGTCAGAAGGCTATCACTTATGCTGCTTAATTCCTATTGGCTTGACCGGGGGTCCAATGAGGCAAAGCCAGACCTAATTAGCAGCTAGGGCTCGCCCAAGAGAGAGAGGGGCTGATTTTTGCTTGGCATTGACACACACACACACTCACACTTGACATGTGTGAAGGAAAATACTCTATCTCTCCCAAGCTTTAATGGAGAGCTCATCACCTACTCCAAGCTGTGAGATAGAAGCCTACATCAACTCTCTTGGCATGTGGATGCAAATCCAACCAAGAGCAAGCTTCAATGCATGCTCATCTTCTCTACCAAGCTAATTACTAAGCTAAGCTATGCTAATATGAGTGATAAATGTGAGGAGATGTACATCTTTCTCGTAAGATACTTTTTTTCCTCTCAATCTACTCTCATACCCTGCTAGCTCTCACCATCTTCGAAGGTGTGTGAGGTCTTGGGTCTGAGAACGGGATAATTCAAGTTGTGTTTGATTAAGTGTTTTGCTTGGTGTATGAAGCTTCCATCTTCATTGCACTAGCTAGTCTTGAAGGAACACAAAGAATGTATTGTACAATGTCTCTCTTGATGGGAGAAACCATAATACAAAGCCTTTTGGAGGGGGACCGGCTCCATGCAAATCCGGTCCTCAACTGTTGTCAATAGCTTAATTTCTCTCTCTTTTGAAAGTATTGTCGATGCTATCTAACTAGGGTTATGCTTTTTGTTGCTCTCTCCACCCAAGCACTCTTGTCATTCATTAGGAATCTATTCTAATGAAATGCCCACTATGTTCATGCTAATTTCCGCTACACATAAGATTTTAGGCCATTAAATGTTACATATCTCTCCATCAATCTCTACCCAAAGTTTCGTCTTCATCATGTCCGCCTTGGTGCTCCTTGAGGGGGTCCTATTAGTGTCTATTAAATCCTACCTTGGTTGGCCGAGGGTCCCCCTTCGGGTGGACTCCATTTTCTACTCCCCCCCCCCAGAGTCCCGGGAGTACTTCCCTTCTAGCCTGTCTTTCAGGGTCCTTTCGATTTCTCAGCCGGCATTGTTTATGGTTGGGAATAGTGGCAACAGTTCCATTTGCCCCTTCCAACCTAACCACCACTTTCTTCTTGATTAATGAAAACATCCTGGCAAATGCTTTTGCAGTAGTTTTGTTTCATAATTCCAAGAGTTCACCTCTGACAATGAAATACAAATGCCCCCAACTGTCCTATTAATCATACTGGTCCTGAAGACCAACACAATGGGACTAGATTCCTATTCCGTTATTCCATGCTAATGTATTAGGCATAGGCTTGCTTTGAGCACTCTAATTTTTTCAAAGTAACATCGCCGAATCCGCGTCCCAGCCATTAAGCCAGGAGCATGTCCCGACCAGAGAGGCGAGAGACCAGTGCACACCAAAAGAGGCGGACCGCTCTCCCCCCCCCCCCCTATCCGGTCCTGAAGACCAACACAATGGGACTAGAGTCCTATCCCGTTATTCCATGCTAATGTATTCAGAGCATAGGCTTGCTTTGAGCACTCTAATTTTTTCAAAGTAACATCGCCGAATCCGCGTCCCAGCCAATTAAGGCCAGGAGCATGTCCCCGACAGAGAGGGCGGAGAGACCAGTGCACACCAAAAGAGGCGGACCGCTCGTCCCCCCCCCCCCCCTATTACGAGCTTTGTAACTGCAACAACTTAAATATACGCTATTGGAGCTGGAATTACCGCGACTGCTGGCACCAAACTTGCCCTCCAATGGATCCTCGTTAAGATTGTACTCATTTTCATTACCAGACTTGAAAAAGCCGAGTATTGTTATTTATTGTCACTACCTCCCCGTGTCAGGATTGGGTAATTGGACAGAGGAGGTTGCTTTACGTACGGCTAGCTCGGCTTGGGCTTGGGCTAGGCACTCACTGCAGTCACGCCTATCTAGAGGACGCTCGGATGCGGATTACTCCCCATCCAAGCCAGCCTCAAAGATAGCCCGTCTTGCTGCTGCGGAAGCATCTGTTCTCTCTCGCTCCCCATGAGGATCGTCTCATGGAACGTGCAGGGACTAGGTGGGCTTCAGTTTCAGCGACAGAGGGGCCGATTGCGTCAGGAGCTTCAGCGTTGCCTTGTGGGAGGAGAGATTGATCTCCTTATGCTTCAGGAGCACCATCTGTGTGAGAGCCGCATTCGGCGATGTGGTCAGATTTTGCGTGGACGATATGATACCTTTTGGTCAGCTGCTTTTGGACCTGGAGGCATCCAGGGTGGGGTATGTATGACTATTGCGAACTCATTGCAACAGGCCATTGTGGGCAGAGGGATTATTGTGCCAGGCAAGGCTCAATGGATTACTATGCAGGTGCAGGGTGGCCTTGTGGACTTCCTGAACATCTATGTGCCCAATGTGGCAAGTGCTCGTGCAGAGTTTTGGTCATAGATTGTTGAGTCTTTGCCGCATGCCGATCATTGGTGTATAGGAGGAGACTTCAACATGTTGGAGGACCCTTCTGACAGGATTGGTGGCAGCCATGCTATTGTGCATGGAGTCGAGTTGGTAGCTTGGGAGAGGTTGTGTATGACTTTGAGGGTCTCGGATACATGGCAGCACTCAGGTTTTGTGAGGCCCCCAGACAGTCTTGCCTTCTCTAGATCGGACCGCAGAGTGGGAGGAGTGAATCTATCGTGGATAGATCACTTCTACACTAGTGACCACTTCAGTGGCTTGGGGGGATCAGTGGGCATCCTGGCAGGGACATCCTTCTCGGACCATGCACCAGTGATCCTCACAGTGGCAGACAGGCAGAGGAGTGGGAGCACGATGCTTTGCATCCCAGAGAGGGTCTTGTTGGACTCATCACTCAGAGAGAGGATAGAGGCTCTCTGGGTAGAGGGCATGGACAACCAGCTTTCACCTGCAGACAGAGTGGCCTCAGGCCTAGCTCAGCTTAGCCACTTTTTTCTTCAGGAGTCTCTGGCTCGCGGGGCTGCAGCGAGAGAGGAGGAGGAGCATCTCATATGAGGCATTGCTTCACTACAGAGGATGCAGGAGCAGCATCCAGACAGTCCATGGGTGGAGGAGCAGTTACACTAGGCTCGACAGGAGCTTGCTAGCACAGAGGAGAGGCGTCATGAGTTTGCCTTTCACCGACAGGCATCTCAATGGACTCAGGTGGGTGACAGAGTGACTGGTTCTTTTTTTGAGACTGTGGGACCTCGGTACTCTCATGCCAAGGTCATTCAGTTGAGGAGGCCCGATGGGTCAGTTGCTTGTGAGCCCAAGGGCTGAGCCTCAGTCAGAGCGGCAGGATGCATGCAGGGAGCAGGTTTGGGCACAGATGCCATGTCTTGTGAAAGAGGAGATGCGCGAGAGGCTAGAGATGCCACTTCAGCTTGAGGAGCTGCACACGGCTCTTAGGGCCCTCCCTCGTGGCAGCTGTCCAGGTGAGGATGGGTTGACTCCCAGTCCAGGACCCTTGGAAACCTTTCATGTGTCCAAAGCTATCAATATTTATATGTGTTTGAATTCGAGGCATATGTACATGTGTCCAAAGAATTTCATCGCAAGCTAGATCCCAAGTCACACAAATGCACTTTCATTGGTTATAGTGCAGAGATGGAGAGGTGGGCTATCGTCTCTAGCATCCATAAACGCTTTTGCAGCTCACGTGTGATTTTCAATGAATCAAAGATACATAAGCAGTCCATTAAGAAAATTGAGTACAATCACGTTCGATTTGAAGATCTAGCCTCCGAACAAACTCAATCTAGTAGTAATGCATATCGAGGTGCTCTCTGCGAGAGTATCGCGTCCAAGTAGTTTAAGCCGGATATACATCACATATTGGCTACTTACTGTGGAGAGTCAACATGCTACAAGCAAGCTACACTTTCTCGATAAACCATTCATATATGTTCAATAGGGTAAGAAGCAAGTTAGAGCCAGCATTAATGTTAATTACAACATGCATGCATAGTAATGTCAATCACCAATTGAACGCATTAATGCATATTTAAGAAATTAGAGCTCTTTTCAAATTACACGATATATCATGTGTGGATATTGTCTAAGAGTAATCAAAAGGTTATTTATTTACTACATGCTTTGGGTGAGAGATTACGTAGTCTTTGGATGCAAGGGTATATTTTAATCTAGGTGAGTGTTAAATGACAATGCAATGGTACATACGAGTACTCTAAGACTAGTTGAAAGGTTAATCAATACATGTTTTGAGTGAGACCTAACGTATTCTTTAGATGCAAGTGTGTTATTGGAGCTCTTGCATCTTGTTGTCACGACTTCTCATGGATGAGTACTTTGTCTTAAGTATCTTATAGTCAATATTATGCATGATGAAGCTGATGGGGTTACATTGTTCACCATTATGTCATCATATAGCATCACAAAGAATTCTTGACCTTCCTTCTTTTTATCAAATAAATCAAGTACGATGTACAACATGGTTGTTTGTGACAAAGATTCATGCAATTCATATTGCATATGCTCCCATTCTTTCAAGATTAAGGTACTTTCTAAACCAACTTCTGTCACAAAAGAGTACTTTTTTTTTTTTTGCAAATGTGCAGATAGTTTACTTTGAATAGACGTAGATTTTTTTAGCATTCTCAATCGAGCCAATTTTAATATATTAAGCTTAATTTACGCATTCTTTTTGTTTAGTCTTATAAAACAATGGAAAGACTCTTTTTGACATGTATGTTGAATTCACTTTTTTTGATAAACCATTCATATTCGTTCAATAGGACAAGCAACAAGTTAGAGCCATCATCAACATTAATTACAACATGCATTCATTGTAATGTAATAACCAATTGGATGTCGTAATGCATACTTGGGATATTAGAGCTCTTTTCAAATTTAATGATACGTCATGTGTGGATGCATAAGACTTTCCCTCTACAATCAAGATCATCCATCCATAACCTTCTATAGAGAATTTTTGTAAAGAGTATGTGCAATAAAATTTTTCTCTCCTCTCTCTTTGTTGTACATCAATGGCAGATTTTAAAATAGATCAATTATAAATAATTTTCATGATTGTTCATTCATATTTTACCATGGTTTTTTAATGATATGAATAAGCGTATCTTTTATTATTATGAAAATAAAATAAAAATTTATGAATTATTTATGCATTTGATGATGTTGTGCGCGGATATCTTTATAAATGTAGATGCTTCCATATAGATTTGGTTATTATTATCACATTTCTTAAGGAACAAAAATAATAACCAAATTCATATGGAGATATTTGTAATTTATATTCGTGTACAATATCATTAACTGCATGGATGGTTAATAAGTGCTTATTTTGTTTGCATAATAGTAAGAGATATGTTTTTTTATATAATAAGAAAGCCATGGTAAAGTGTGAGTAAACAATCATGACACTTGTTTATGATCGATTTATCTTTAATTTTGAACATTTATAACAAAGAGGAGACATGGATAAATTTTTTTACACATATCTCTTGTAAAATTCAAAAACTATGTAGTAAAGATGGAACTTGATGAAATTTTATGTTGAAGATTTTTAGACATGACTGACAAAAAGCTAGAACCATCTTGAAAGAGCAATTACACAAAAGCGCTTTGGTTATAATCTATACTTCAAAAAGGTGTACCAAAAGCTTAACGAAAGGAAGTTGCAGCTGAGTGAGACAACAACAAAATCAAGTGCTCACAAAGCTGCTTTATGGAATGAAAGAGACGTAAAAAACTAGAGAAAACAACCGAACAATTGAAAGAGACCCACTTATAGCTTGAGGAGTAAAAAAAAGTCAATAATCAATTTGAGATAATAAACAAAAGTGCATGATTGGAAGCCAAAGAGATCAATTATCATTAAAAAAAGTGCATGAGACAGAGAGCTGTTAGAAGAGTTTACCTCCGCATGTATCACCCTCCTCAATGATAGACATGTTTTAGCTTATTTTACTTATCATCTGTTTGAACAAAAATACAATATAATTGTACTATAAATTGGTGCTACATTAGCTTATTTTACTTCTCATCTGTTTGAACAAAAATACAATATAATTGTACTATAAATTGGTGCTACATTACATGCGCTTCTCCTCGATTTGACATGTCAACCTTAAAAATGGTTTTACACATTATAGTGTAACCATTGATTCTATTTTCACTGTTTTATGAAGAGTTTTGCATGTATGACAACGTGCAAGATTTGCAAGGTTGTAGTTCTGGAGATACTTTATAGAAGCTTATGGATGAATGATCTTGATTGTGCAATGGAAGTATTATATATCCACATAGACATGATGTATTATCTAGTTTGAAAAGAGCTCTAATGTATTATGTATGCATTACTGCATTCGATTCGCTATTGACATTACAATGCATAATTAAGATTGATGCCGACTCTAACTTGCTTCTTGTCTTATTGAACAGATATGAATGGTTTATCGAGAAAGTGAATTCAATGTACATGTCAAAGAGAGTCTTTGCATTGCTTTGCAAGACTAAACAAGGGAAGGGCGTAAATAGAGCTTTGATATGTTAAAATTAGTTCGGTTGAGAATACTAAAAAGTCTATGTCTACTCGCAGTAATTTCTGTGCATATGTGCAAATTTTGTTCGAGTACTCTTTTGCGAGAGAAGTTGGCTAAAAAGGTACTTTAATCTTAAAAGAATGGGAATATATACAGTAAGAATTCTATGAATCCTTATCACAAACAACCATGTTGGCATCGTACTTGATTTATTTGATGGGCGGTCAAGAGGTTCTTGTGTTGCTATATGATGACATAATGGTGAACAATGTAGCCATCAACTTTATCATACATAGTATTCACTATAGGACACTTGATGCGAAGTACTCATCCATGAGGGGTCGTGACAACAAGATGCAGGAGCTCTATTAATACACTTGCATCCAAAAAATACCTTAGCTATCATCTAAGGCATAAATTGATTAACCTTTCTCATTTCAATTTTGTGAGAAAAACCATCGAATTTAGATAAGATGACTACTCTATTCTTATAGCATATCTTTTGACTGCATGGGATGTCCCAATCTATACTCATTGATCAAGATCTACAAATGACAGTCTCCTTAGAGAGCACACTTTGACAACATCAACACTACATTCAAGCACTCGTCATCTTTTCACCACCACCACTACCACCATTTGGGGAGAGAGAGATGTCTCTAAATAGAAAGCTATAAATTTTTTTATTAATTATGTTGTTTTTGTAGAGGTAGCAACAGTAGCGGAGTCATCCTCGCCATCATCACCACCATTGTCGTTGCCGCTTTCAGCAATGAGCAGTGTCGCCCTCCACCGCCACCGCCACCGTTGCCACCACCACCACCACCTTCACTAGTGGCATGTGCGTCATCACCTCTACCGTGCTCTCGTCCGATAGTACCACCACCATTTGGTGTAAGAGAGAGATAAAGATGTTGTGATCCTTTCTCATTGCTTCCTCTTGTGGTGTGTAATTGCTTATATTGAAAGACAAACATAAAGAACCTCATCACCTACAATGGAATATGCGAATAGCTTACGGACTCTACTTGGTCGTCAAGCTCGTGGTCACGTCTGTTGGGTCCATTATACAAGCTGATTTTCATATTTATTGCTTTCAAAAGGTCTTCTACAATGAGGTTTTGATTATTCCAAAGCACTAGAATATTGCACCAACCAACAAAAATACCACCCCAACACACACCGAGAGAAAGTAGTAATAAATTTTTTATTATTGTTACTCTAGATTACAGTGTACTTGTTGTGAGTACCATGCTGCAGATCCTTGAGAGAGTCTTGCTAGATCTAAAGCTTAGAGAGCAGGGGGCGACACTTGACAGAGAGTTTGGACACGCACGACACCCTTGCTAGTAGAGTGGCCTCTGGATTCGTTGAGCTTAGTTGATCCTTCCTCCAAGAGTCTGCAGCTCGATTTACTGCACTTGGCTGCAGCCAGGGAGGAGGAGAAGCGTCTCCGACAGGGCTTTGTTTCCTTCGAGAGGATGTAGGAGCACCACCAAGACACTCCTTGGTTGGGGGAGCAGATACAGTTGGCTCCATAGGGGCTTACTAGCATTGAGGAGCGTCTCCATGAGTTCACCTTCCATCCTTAGACATCTACAACAAGCTTAGAGTTTTACCAACTTGCAATGTTCTTATGCTACTTAAAAATTTAAAAGGTTCGAAAGTTCCTGCTTCTAGGAAAATGCTAAACCTCAAATTACAGGCCAACTGTTACAAGTGAGTAATGTGAATATTATAATAATATTATAGTATCATATTATAGTAATATAATATTATAATACTAATATATTATAATCATATAATCAAATATATCAAGTATATCAGATATATCAAATATATCTAATATATCAGATAGCTAGGAACTTGACCTTCCAAGTACACTGAATGGTCTTGGTTTAAGAGATTAACATGTAAATCAACTTTAAAGTTCCCATTATACTCCTTGCATATCCTGTTTATTATGAACCCTCTTTAAGCCTTTCCTTGGCTTTACTTAGGAGGTGATGCATTTGAAGCTTAAAAAACCAAGAAACAGGAAGCCTTATCTTTTCGAACCCTTTGAATTTTTAAGTATCATAAGAACATTGCAAGTTGGTAAAACTCTGTCAAAACTTGTTGTAAAATGTATGTTTGACCTCCACAACTCCAACTTGACCTACTTAACTCAAAATGACATACCAGCTCTTTGTAAAGGAAAAAAGAAATGACTGTCTTTCTCTGTGGATTGGAGAAAATATGAGAAGATACCCTTGCAAACACATTTAATTTGTGAGAATAACTACACAGATTTGACAAGCACCACATTTGTAGACATATGGCATCTACACCTTGAAGCTTACCAACGATAGTGATTCTTTGGAGTCCAAAGATCCATTACTCCAAGTTTGTTTGCTTGCTTGGCTTGACGATTTATTTCAGAGGTACCTACAAACTACTAACGACGAAAGGCATAAGGTACATAGCAAACACCAAAGGCTGTCTATGTGAATAACAAAAAATTGAGCAAGTGATTAATAACTTACTAAATGATCCAGCATGGCTTGGGTTCTCAAGATTTCCTTAAGAATAGGTGGTGCGGTGAACACATCAATTAGTCTGGCTTTTATATATAGGAGGAGTGAATCTATCTCAGATAGATCATTTCTATGCTAGTGACCACATCTGTGACATGGGTGGATCTGTTTACATTCTGGCAGGGACTACTTTTTTTTACCATACACTAGTTATTCTCACTGTGTGACTGACAGACAGAGCGGGGGGGGGGGGGGGTACCATGTTGCACATCCATGAGAGAGTCTTGCTGTATCTAGTAAAGCTTAGAGAGTGGGTGGAGGCACTTGAGACAGAGAGTTTAGACACGCAAGACACCCTTGCTAGTAGAGTGGACTTTGAACTCGTTGATCTTAGTCGCTTCCTCCTCCAAGAGTTTGCAGCTCGCTTGGATACAGTTGGCTGCAGCCACGGATGAGAAGAAGCGTCTCCGACGGGGCTTTGTTTCCTTGCAAAGGATGTAGGAGCACCACCCAGATAGTCCCTAGTTGGAGGAGCAGATACAGATGGCTCCATAGGGGCTTACTAGCATTGAGGAGCGGCTCCATGAGTTTGCCTTCTATCAACATGCATCTATAACAAGATTTGATAAAGAGTTTTACCAACTTGCAATGTTCTTATGCTACTTAAAAAGTCGAAGGGTTCTGAAAGATAAGACTTCCTGATTTTGGGTTTTTTAAGCTTCAAATGCCTCACCTCCTAAGTAAAGCCAGGGAAAGCCTTAAAGAGGGTTTGTTGAGCTTAGTCGCTTCTTCCTCAAGGACTTTGCAGCTCGCTTGGCTACAGCCTGGGAGAAGGAGAAGCGTGTTCAATGGGGCTTTGTTTCCTTGCAGAGGATATAGGAGCACCACCCAGACAGTCCTTGGTTGGAGGAGATGCACGAGCAGAGTGTTGGTTGCATATTGTAAAGTCTTTGCCGCATACAGAGGGTGGTGTGTTGGGAGAGACTTCAACATGTTCGTGGACCCCTCAAATAGGATTGGAGGTAGCCATACTACTGTGCCATCCCCAGACAGCTAGTCTTCTCTCGCTCTGACCGCAGCATAGGAGGAGTGAATCTATCTCGGATGGATCATTTCTACGCTACTGACCACATTTGTGACATGGGTGGATCTGTTTGCATTCTGACATGGACTACTTTTTTTGACCATGCATTAGTGATTCTCACTGTGAGACAGATAGAAAGAGGAGGGGCGTACCATGGTGCACATCCCTGAGAGGGTCTTGCTAGATCTAAAGCTTAGAGAGCGGGTGGAGGCACTTGAGACAAAGAGTTTGGACACGTAGGACACTCTTGCTAGTAGAGTGGCTCTGGACTCGTTGAGCTTAGTCGATTCTTCCTCCAAGAGTCTACAGCTCACTTGGCTGCAGCCAGGGAGGAGGAGAAGCGTCTTCGACGAGGCTTTGTTTCCTTGCAGAGGGTGTAGGAGCACCACCCAGACACTCCTTGGTTGAAGGAACATATACAACTGGCTCGACATGGCCTTACTGGCATTGAGGAGCGGCTCCATGAGTTTGCCTTCCATCGACAGGCATCTACAACAAGCGTTGACAAAGACTTTTACCAACTTGCACTGTTATAGGTATATCAAGTATATCACATATATCGATTATATCAAGTATATAAAGGCTATTGTTTTTTTAAGATGTTTTTAGCTTTTCGTCACTCGTGTTTTAGAATCTTCAAGATAAAATTTTATCAAGTTTGTATATTCCATCTTTACTACATAATTTTTAAGTTTTGCAAAGTGTATGTGTAACTCCTCTTTATTATACATCAATGTTCAAATTTAAAGATAAATCGATCATAAACAATAGCCATGATTGTTGCCTCACATTTTACGATGGATTTATTATAATAAGAAAAAGCTCTTACTATTATGCAAACAAAATGAGCACTTGTTAACCATCTATACTTTTAATGATATTGTACGAGGACATAAACTACTTTATAAATTGCAGATATCTCCATATAAATTTGATTATTATTTTTGCTCCTTGAGAAGTCTGATAATAACAATCAATATTTGTATGGAGACATCTACAATTTATAAAATGGTTTATATCCGCGCACAACATCATCAAAAGGATATATAATTCACAAATGCTCATTTTGTTTGGATAATAGTAAAAAATATGCTTATTCATATTTGGGTTTTTTAAGCTTCAAATGCCTCACCTCCTAAGTAAAGCCAGGGAAAGCCTTAAAGAGGGTTTGTTGAGCTTAGTCGCTTCTTCCTCCAGGACTTTGCAGCTCGCTTGGCTACAGCCTGGGAGAAGGAGAAGCGTCTTCAATGGGGCTTTGTTTCCTTGCAGAGGATATAGGAGCACCACCGAGATAGTCCTTGGTTGGAGGATATAGGAGCACCACCGAGATAGTCCTTGGTTGGAGGAGATGCATGAGCAGAGTGTTGGTCGCATATTGTAAAGTCTTTGCTGCATACAGAGGGTGGTGTGTTGGGAGAGACTTCAACATGTTCGTGGACCCCTCAAATAGGATTGGAGGTAGCCATGCTACTGTGCCGTCCCCAGACAGCTAGTCTTTCTCTCACTCTGACCGCAGCATAGGAGGAGTGAATCTATCTCGGATGGATTATTTCTACGCTAGTGACCACATTTGTGACATGGGTGGATCTGTTTGCATTCTGACATGGACTACTTTTTTTGACCATGCATTAGTGATTCTCATTGTGAGACAGATAGAAAGAGGAGGGGCGTACCATGGTGCACATCTCTGAGAGGGTCTTGCTAGATCTAAAGCTTAGAGAGCGGGTGGAGGCACTTGAGACAGAGAGTTTGGACACGTAGGACACTCTTGCTAGTAGAGTGGCCTCTGGACTCGTTGAGCTTAGTCGATTCTTCCTCCAAGAGTCTACAGCTCACTTGGCTACAGCCAGGGAGGAGGAGAAGCGTCTTCGACGAGGCTTTGTTTCCTTGCAGAAGGTGTAGGAGCACCACCCAGACACTCCTTGGTTGAAGGAACATATACAACTGGCTCGACATGGGCTTACTAGCATTGAGGAGCGGCTCCATGAGTTTGCCTTCCATCGACAGGCATCTACAACAAGCGTTGACAAAGAGTTTTACCAACTTGCACTGTTCTTATGCTACTTAAAAAGTCAAAGGATTCTGAAAGACTAAGACCTCTTGCTTCTGGGAAAAAGATAAACCTCAAATTATAGGCTAATTATTACAAGTGAGCAATGTAAAATATTATAATAATACTATAATATCACATTATAGTAATACAATACTATAATACTAATATATTATAATCATATAATCAAATATTTCAGATATAATCAAAGGAAATTGTCCTACGATGAAAGAGTGATGGTAGACCGAGGTATGCAATATTCGTCGATTTCGGGAAGGCATACGACTGTGTTCCGCACGAAGCCTTGTTCTACAAACTCGAGGCCGCCGGGGTGGGAGGGAAAGCCTTACGCTTTATTAAAGCCCTTACAGCCACTCTCAGGTCTGCATCAGAGTTGGTGACCGTCTCTATGAGCCCATTAAAGTGGAAAGAGGGGTCCGACAAGGGTGCCCCGGATCACCCACCCCCTGTAGCATGTTCATAAATGATGTTATAAATGAGGCAGCAGACTTCGAAGTGGACATTCCCGGATTAAAGCTGAAAATTCAAGGTTTACTCTTTGCCGATGATCACCCACCCCCTGTAACATGTTCATAAATGATGTTATAAATGAGGCAGCAGACTTCGAAGTGGACATTCCCGGATCACCCACCCCCTGTAACATGTTCATAAATGATGTTATAAATGAGGCAGCAGACTTCGAAGTGGACATTCCCGGATTAAAGCTGAAAATTCAAGGTTTACTCTTTGCCGATGATCTGGTCCTGGTGGCGGACTCCCCGGCTGAGCTCTAGACGGCACTGGATCACCTTACGATGTGGGATCAATCGTGGGACATAAAGTTCGGTATAAGCAAGTGCCAGGCCACAATGGCCACAATCTTCTTCGGGGACCTTGAGGACCTCAAGAAGAATGGTTCGTTCACGTTAGACGGGGAACGCGTGGAGGTGACTGAAAACTATAGATACCTAGGGATCATCGTGGATTCCAATTTCAGCTTGGAGACCATTATCCAAGATAGGACGACAAAGGGGCGGGGATGCCTCTTTGCAGCCAAGCACGTCCTCACCTCCCGTGGTCTCCCTCTATGGACGAGGCTGAGCATTTTCAAAGCTTGCGTTTACCCCATGATTACCTACGGAGCGAGGATCATGGGGGCACACGACCAAAAGCAATTGTTGCCGCTCCAGCGCCTTGTTGTTACAAGAATGAGGTGGTTGGTAGGGAAAGCGACACTCGACGTCAGTCGCAGCATCGACCCTGCATCACGAATTGAACATCCCCCCGGCCGTCGCCTTCTGCGGTGCCCAACGGAAGCGTGCCTATGACAAGTTCAGATCGGTTAGCATGTTTATTAGGGACCTAGTAGCGACCACCCCGAAGTCCCGGAAGGGGTGGTCTTGGACAACTAGGACGAATAGGTGGTTCCGTCAACATGGTCCAACGAGCGACCGCGGAGACGGCCAGGGAACTGATATGGGACAAATGGGAATCAAGAGTTGTTTGTGCCTCTCTGACCAACCATAAGCTCTGTGGGATGCATATCACACGCAAGTACCTTTTTCGGTGTAACTTATCTCTGAATATGAAGCGTGACGGCGAGCGCCTCTTACTACTTGCCCGAGTAGGAGGATTATGACTGGTAGATAAAGTCTTACCGAGGGGGAGTGCATGCCCCCTATGCAATGACTTGGAGGGCGGACAATCAATTGACCATATTCTTTTGAATTGTTCGGCCCTGAACCGAGGTCAAGCTGACCGTGTCGGCGGGCTGCTGTATACCATTCGGGACCTCCAAGACCCGACGGGTGTCGCTCTAAGTGACGGTGAATTTACCATTATCCTCCTTGGTGGGGAGGCTCGCGGAGTCAAATTGACCCATTGGGTTAGCCCGCATTCGCATTCGAGGGGAGTAGTTGCAGGGCACCACCTTGTAGCAGCTTTCCTTGGTCAGGCAATACCACAGTATCAAAGAGCATTAAACGCTAGGTTGTTAACCTAACGGACCGATTAGATGAATCGGAGATGAATCAGATCCCTCTCACGTATAGAAGGGGAGAAAGGATGAAATTCTCCTTAATAGCAAAAAGTTTTGAAACTATGTGCTAAACCTAATGACTTAATGATACTGGTGCATGGGTTGCCTCATCAAATGAGCAAGAGGAGTGTTGGAGACTCTAATTGTCGCCGGATAGGGACTCCACCTACGAGCCGACGCCCAAGTTGGTGGGTATGGCAATTTCTCTCCAAAACCCGCCGGGGCGATCAAGGTTTTGGCGAGTGAGGGTAACCAAGTCTCGCAGTATCTGGATTCCTATGGGGCATTTGGGCGCTGTCACGTCCCTAACGGGGTCCGCCAGGGATCCCTTGGCCGATAGGCCCGGGTAATCTTTTGAAATTTCATCGTGATGGGGATATAGATCATTCCAATTATTGATCTTCAACGAGGAATCTCTAGTAAGCGCTGTGAGCGGGAGGAAAACACACACAGCGCCTCTATAACGACCCAACACACACTCTTGGGAAGATACACACACACACTATGGGGCACCACTCGGCTTACACAACACACCTGGCCGAGACAGGGAATACACCTATGGAGTGAGAGGAGAGAGACTATCCACTTGCCCACTCCACACAGAGACACACACACACACACACACACACACACACACACAAAAACTCAGCTCAAAAGAGGAGAACTTCTGATGTTTAGATACAAATGAGCTTGGGCCAACACCAATGGGGCAAACAGCTCACACAATATGGGTAAAAGATACCAAATACAATCACAAATTGGAGAAGAAGCTTCACTCACCGGAGAAGATTACACAGAAAAACAGCAGAAAAAGAGTGAGGAATTTGGCAAAATGGACAGTGCCATCACGTCTGGAACGGCCCAAAACCCCAGTCTACAATGTCAATGTGCTCAAATCCGACATCAGATGAGCAGTTTACGGCCAAAACAGGCTCCAAAAACCCAAAAAACACACCTGCGGCTGTTCCTCCTCTCTTCTCCCCGTTTTTTCTGGTCTTTTCTCAGTTTTTTCAGTTCCCACACTTAGCTTTATTAGTTGGGCACCCTTGGCCTTTTAGATGGCCTCAAACGGACCCCGAACAGGCCAAAAACTGACCTCGCAGTGCATAGTTGTCACCTTTTTGCATCATTCGCACACCTGGCACTCAGCTTTTTTCCAATAATGCATCTCGCCACCACGTGAAGTGGCCCCAAAAAGTGGTCCTAATGATGACCTTTCTGCATAACTCTCACCAGAAAACACCCACGTTGTGTCCGTCCTCATCTGCGTGCAAATATTGACCTCGTTCGCCCTCCTGACGCCACTAGATGCCATCTGACGCACCTGCTGACCTCACGTCGTCGGCCCGCGGATAGCTTCCTCGAGAATTTTTACGCGCTACCAACTCCTCATTATTGTATAAAAAACACACTAGTACTGGTAATAGTGAAAATCGCTGCACTATGTACATGCTGTCCTACCTGTACACATGTGGGCCCCACATAACCACCTGGCTAAGGAAAATGGGCAATCCTTTATTTGATGCACCATGCATGTATATGTACATATGCGCAATCCCTTGCTCCAAAAAACTCCTGACATAATTTGCCCATCCCCTAGCCTGCTAGATCATTCATGATCAGCAGCAGCAAAGAGAGATATGAGACTCGCCGCATCACAGGTCTCCTCATCCCTCACCAACACTGCTTGATCCACAGACAGCTCATCTTGCTCCACCATCATCAATCTAGCATGATACAATTTAAGACGCAACCCATTTACCCTTGACTTATATAGAACACCATCCAGGTTAGCCAGCTG
This sequence comes from Adiantum capillus-veneris, assembly GCF_014529385.1. Classification (NCBI taxonomy): domain Eukaryota; kingdom Viridiplantae; phylum Streptophyta; class Polypodiopsida; order Polypodiales; family Pteridaceae; genus Adiantum; species Adiantum capillus-veneris. The sequence goes on from NC_140945.1 coordinate 93,042,318, forward strand.
ATATGTGCCATTTGGAAAACACTCCACTACTTTGAAAGGGCCTTCCCACTTAATTTGAAACTTCTTTTGGACGGTGTTGTCCAGTTTACTGTTGTAACGCAAAACCAAGTCATGTTTCTTGATACCCTTACTTTTAACCTTTTCATTTATCTTTGCCAAAGCCTTATCCTGCATCTGCCCATAATGCTCCAATGCGCTCATCCTATCCAACTGGACCTCTTGTAACTGCAAGAGCCTCTCTTTGAATGCATCACTAGGCGACCCAAGCAACTTCTCTAACATCTTGACCGCAGGCAACTCTACCTCCACAGGCAATAGTGCTTCCTTTCCATACACCAAATGAAATGGAGTAAACCATGTACCTGTCTTCACTGAAGTACGGCAAGCCCATAATGCACTAGGCAATTCCAAATCCCAATTCTTTCCTTGGTGCTCTGTCACTTTAGAAAGAATTTGTACCAACTCACCATTGAATCTTTCATTTAAGCCATTACACTGCGGGTAATAAGGAGTGGTATGCTGGTGCCTAATCTTCATCTTTGTGCATAAGAAGTCTAGCAGTTTAGCTCTAAATCCTGGCCCCTTATCTAAAAGTAGCTCTAATGGCACCCCAAACTTGCAACATATTTCATCATACACAAATTTTGCCACATCCTTTGCAGTGATTTGTTTTACTGCTATAGCCTCTGCCCATCTAGAGAGATAGTCCACTGCCGTCAAGATATAGCTTTTGCCCCTGCTTGTGATAGGTAACGGGCCTATTGCATCAATCCCCCACTTTTCAAACACATCAAACGCCATAATGGTTTTTCGTAGCTCTGGCTTCAACACTCTCTTCCCAAATGCTTGACACCTATTGCAAGACCTACACCAATGGTGAACATCCTTGTACAAACTAGGCCATACATACCCCTCTTGCAAAATCTTATGCAAGGTGATCTTTAGAGCAAAATGGCCACCACATGCGCCTTCATGATTCTCTTCCAACACTCTGTAAAGCTCCTCCCGCCAAGGTACACGTCTCAACACGAGATCAGCCCCTTTCATGTATAAGACATCACCAATCAATTTGTACCTGTATGCTCTACGCACAAAGCCATACTTCTTAGACTTCTGAATCTCCTTTGGAATGATTCCTGTTAGCAAAAACTCCTCTTCTTGAGCCAAACTTTCCCGGCCATGATAAAGAGGTAAATTGGTCCTCAACACGAATAGCTCCCCAATCATACCTTGAGCTGCTTCATGTGCCTCTCCACTTAGAGCACGTTCAATGTGTCTGATGCTCCATGCTTCAAACTTTTTTAACAGGCCTTTAATTCTAAAGCACATTTCCTTCAATGAGGTGTTCTTGCTCTTCCACACACCCAGCACTTGCTTCACCACTAACAAGGCATCACCTTTTATGCTCAACCTTCGAACCCCATGCTTCAAACAAATGTGTAATCCGGCTTCCAATGTAGCATATTCAGCCTCATTGTTACTATGCGCATCCAATTTGAACCCTCTCTTGCATACTAGCTTCCCCTCTGGATCATAAAGTGCTATACCCCCTGAAGCTGCATCGTGGCTCTTTCTGTATGAACCATCAAAGAACAACACATGTGCATTGCTGATCTGTGGAACTTATTCAACTACCTTTCTCACCACCTCTTCCTTAACAATAAGGGGATTCTCCTTGTAGGTCAACAAATCAGCTAGGGTAGCCCTTGAAATTCTTCCACTAGAAAAGAGAACTCAAACTCTTGCAGCTCAATTACCCATTTCTTCACCACATTTGACATGTTAATACCATTAATTAACTGTGGCAAAAAGGCATAACTCGTCAAGAAAACAAAAGGCCGTGGTAGCAAGTAATGACGAAATCGTCGACAAGCAAATATTACACTGGCCATCACTAGCTCTACTTCCGATAACTTTCTCTCCGCTACCAACTTCACTCGGCTTGCACAATACACTGGACTCATATAATGGCTGCCCTTCCCCTTTTGCAATAGCATGGCTCCAATGGCATCATCCCCTACTGATGGATTTACATAAAAAACTTTCTCCCAATCAGGAGCCTGCATGGCTGACAACCCCCCTAACACCTGTTTGACCTCTTGAAACACTTCTTCACACTTGTCATCCCATTGCAATGGATCATGCTTTGCCACTTACTGTAATGGATAAAGAAGATGCGAAGACAATGGAATAAACCGTGCCATGTACTTCACTTTGTGTATAAAGGTTGTACTCATAGGTGATGGAAGAAGAATAATAGACTTCACCTTATCTGGATCAGCCTCAATGCCATTTTCTGACACCATATGGCCCAATAACTTCACCCTTGGCTGTGCTAGATGACATTTCTTTGGATTTAGTTGTCCTCCACATTCATCATATCGAGCCAATACCATCTGCAGCTTCTCATGGTGTTCAGCCCTACTGCTATAGACACAGAAGTCATCCATAAAAGCTTTAACACAACTACCAATGAATGGTTCCAACACCCAATTTGCTCTCTCTTGATAGAAGGAAGGTCCATTTGACAACCCAAATGGCAATACTGTGTAGCAATAGCAGCCCCATGGCGTAATGAAAGTTGTCTTTGTGCGGTCTTTAAGAGCAATCTTCAATTGAAAATAGCCTGAAAAACCATCACACACACTGTACCTCTCATAACCTGCCACTGAATCCAAGATCTGATCGATGAATGGAAGAGGATATGGGTTCTTCTTAGTGGCTGCGTTTAAGGGTTTAAAATCCACACAAATTCTCCACTTCCCATCCTTCTTTGGACTGACTACAACTGGACTCACCCATTCTATGGTCTCCACTGGAACTATGAACCCTGCCTTCAATAACTTGTCCACCTCTACCTGCAAGGCTTCCATTTGCTCTTGAACCATCCTTCTTAGCCTTTTCCGCACTGGCTTAGCACCTTCTTTCAGCTCTATATGCATCTCTTCACCCTTGAACCCTCTGATCTCTTCATATGAAGTAATGAACAAATCAGGAAAACTAGCCAGCATATGCAAATATATATCCTTCTCCATAGCTGAGAGGTCTCCACTAATCATTTGCGTCATTAATTCCTGCTTCTTTGACAACTCAACTTTGGTTTGCATCAGCCCTTCAATCACTTCATAAGGCCCTTCACTTTCATCTTCAACTTCCTTCGCAAATGCGACTAAACCACACTCCTGGATTTCTTTATCCATCAAAAGAAATGCAACATCAGCATCCTCATCACTACTGGTAGTGCTATCACTGTCCTCATCTATCACCGTGGAAGAGTCTTCATCACTAGACTCATCCTCATCTTCATAAAGCTCCTCTAATCGTTTCCTTGTGTCCATATTATAAAGCTTCTTGGTACTTGTCTTTCCATAGAGGCTAATCGTACCATGTCGCCAATCTTGAACAGCTCCCACTGCACGTAACCATGTTCTGCCCAATATAATAGGATATGCTCCCAACCCTGCTGGCATCACATGAAAATCAACCACTGCCTTTGCATCATATGCCTCCACTTCTAAGCTCTTTACAACACCCAAGCATTTTACTTTTTGATGGTTTGCCAATCTGATCCGAAAACCTGACACCCCAGCCACTGTGAGACCTATCTTCTCAACGCATGAGTGTGTTATGACGCATATTTGGGCTCCGCCATCCACATAACCTTGTCCCAAATTTTTCCTTTTATGCCACACATCTACTATTGGACAAATGTCTGGTAGCTCGTCCATTGCCAACACCTTCACTGAACCTCTCTCTGGCTCTTTCTCCATTGGGTTAACCATCCTCTTCCACTGTCGCTTTAGCTTAGGCACCATCTCTATAAGCTGCCCAAAAGTAACATCTGCCTTCCTGCTCGTCAGATCCTCCTTCAAGTCATAGCTTAATTGCCCATCCCCTAGTGGAAAATCTGAAACATGAAACTTTCGACGAGCTCTCCTTTTCCTCTTGGCCTTGACATCCTCGCCTTCATGGCTCTTTTCTTTCTTCTTACTAGGACCTGGGGCACTTCTTCCTTCCTTATCCTCTGTGGTCCTCTTCCCAATAGGCATCACTAATGTATCCTCTAGCTTTGATGCCTTCTCCAAGGTGACTACACTTAGCACTTTTGTCTTTCCCTTTTCCTCCTGGGTCAGTCCACTGGTTCCTTCGTCTCCCTTAATTTCGATGCCATAATCATTTGACCTAGTTAGCACCTGTCTTGGCAATGGATACATGTCTCCCCCCATCCTTGGTGGCTTATCACATTGCGGGCTGATGTGACCCAACTCTCCACAATTATAACATGTGGGCGTCTGCCTCCAAAACCTACCATTGCTTTTTCCAACACCATTCCTAGGCCTTTCTTCACCTCCTTGTTGATTTGCAAACCTCCCTCGACCTCGATTATTTCCCACTTGACCTAGCATGTTTAGGCTGAGATTCTTCATCAAATCTACCATTTGCCTCATGTCTTGCCTTAGCCCATCATCTTGCACTGCTGTAGTGACCACTGTTGGCATAACCTCAGTAGTAACAGGAACCACTGGTTCATGATGAACCACTGACATGCGCCCTTGTAAAGACTCTATAGGCTGAAATTCAGACCTCATTGGCAAAGACTCCACCCCTAACTGGCTCATTTTCCTCAGCTTCCACTCTTTGTTCCTTGCTACCTCTAGTGCATCCTCATATGTCCTAGGCTTCTTTAGCTCCACTCTCCAACGTATATTCTCCCAAAGACCAGCCAAGAACCTGTCCTTCTTCATCATGTCAGGCGGGGGTACCTGTGGTGCTAAAGCCTTGCACATTCGCTCCCATGCCAATGAAAACTTACGTATGTACGCATCTACTGACTCACCTTCCTTTTGCACCAAAGCCTGTACTTCTTGCCACACCTTGTCAGGATCTTCTATCTTCACAAACTCCACTTCCAACCCATGTCGTAGATTGTCCCAACTCAACCTTACAGGTGGATCAGCCACACGCAACTCCTCTTCAAATGCTTTAGACCAAACTCGTGCATCACTCTTCAAACAAATTTTGAGAAGGCGTAACATTTGCGTAGGGTCATGAATCTGGTTGCTAATGCAGGCAACCTCCATCTTTTCCAAAAATTCTTCCACATCTTCATCACTTCTTCCATGAAACTCGGGATAAGAGAAAGCCATGGCTACCCAAATTATGATGCTTTGAGAACCCCTTCGAACACACGTGCAAGAACCCAAAACTTTTGACTACCCAATCCCCAGAAACTTCAATGGAGCTCAACTTTAGATAAGGACAAACACATGCACATCAAATGAGTTTTCATAGTTCATCATCGGAATGACAACAGGCAAAGGACATTCCAGGATCTCTCTCAATCTTCTTGGCCCAAACATAAAGACTATGCGCTGCTGGAAAAAGATCTTCCTGGACACATGAACATTAATCTGAATTCTTTGAGTTAAATGAAAAGGAGTGAACTGAGGGCCATTTTGATCATCCATTAAAGCCAACCATGAAGCTCCCAAGAAGGCACACCTGACTCAACCTCTGATTTTGCCAAAATTTCAGCAGCATAACAACATAAATGTCTCAAAATACCAAAAAACCAGCCATCATAACTTGGGAAAATTTCGACAGAGTTTCCCCAGAAGTAGAGCAGTAGGAACCCAAAATATAGATTGTCTATGTATGCATAAACTGTCAACAATAGAACCCGAGCATCAAGTAGGACTCACTAGTACATAGCCTATGGCGAGGTCACAAAAAGGGTGCTCCAGCTACCTGTATCACCGAAAGGATCTCCACATTTGAGAATCCCCCAGCTCAATAAAAACCTCACGCTATCGACCCTCACATGAAGGCTAATGCAAATCACATATAGTCAAGTCTCAGAAATGACTATCTTCCAGACCAAGTCTCAGAAATGGCTGGGACTACCAAATACAACCAAGTATGGCTCCACAAATGCGTACAATGGAAGTTTCAACAAGTAACGTACAATCCAGCAGACAATGCGCTCAAATAGGCGCCAAGTGATGCATTCCCACAACAACTGCAAATGACATCACTGCTAGTATATCACTGTATTGTACCTGTGTGAATCACCTGTACCTGTACCTGTAACCTGTAACCTGTAACCTGTAATCTGCAACTTGCAACCTGTAATCCCGAAGCTCGAAGCTCGAAGCTCGAAGCAGAAGGTACTCGAAGAAGATCCTCAGTGGGGGCACCAAAAGAATGTGAGCGGGAGGAAAACACACACAACGCCTCTATAACGACCCGACACACACTCTTGGGAAGATACACACACACACTATGGGGCACCACTCGGCTTACACAACACACCTAGCCGAGACAGGGAATACACCTCTGGAGTGAGAGGAGAGAGACTATCCACTTGCCCACTCCACACAGAGACACACACACACACACACACAAAAACTCAGCTCAAAAGAGGAGAACTTCTGATGTTTAGATACAAATGAGCTTGGGCCAACACCAATGGGGCAAACAGCTCACACAATATGGGTAAAAGATACCAGATACAATCACAAATTGGAGAAGAAGCTTCACTCACCGGAGAAGATTACACAGAAAAACAGCAGAAAAAGAGTGAGGAATTTGGCAAAATGGACAGCGCCATCGCGTCCGGAACGGCCCAAAACCCCAGTCTACAATGTCAAAGTGCTCAAATCCGACATCAGATGAGCAGTTTACGGCCAAAACAGGCTCCAAAAACCCAAAAAACACACCTGCGGCTGTTCCTCCTCTCTTCTTCCCGTTTTTTCTGGTCTTTTCTCAGTTTTTTCAGTTCCCACACTTAGCTTTATTAGTTGGTCACCCTTGGCCTTTTAGATGACCTCAAACGGACCCCGAACAGGCCAAAAACTGACCTCGCAGTGCATAGTTGTCACCTTTTTGCATCATTCGCACACCTGGCACTCAGCTTTTTTCCAATAATGCATCTCGCCACCACGTGAAGTGGCCCCAAAAAGTGGTCCTAATGATGACCTTTCTGCATAACTCTCACCAGAAAACACCCACGTTGTGTCCGTCCTCATCTGCGTGCAAATATTGACCTCGTTCGCCCTCCTGACGCCACTAGATGCCATCTGACGCACCTGCTGACCTCACGTCGTCGGCCCACGGATAGCTTCCTCGAGAATTTTTACGCGCTACCAACTCCTCATTATTGTATAAAAAACACACTGGTACTGGTAATAGTGAAAATCGCTGCACTATGTACATGCTGTCCTACCTGTACACATGTGGGCCCCACATAACCACCTGGCTAAGGAAAATGGGCAATCCTTTATTTGATGCACCATGCATGTATATGTACATATGCGCAATCCCTTGCTCCAAAAAACTCCTGACAGCGCGAGACATTAGCTCGCGTTGACTACGTCCCTGCCCTTTGTACACACCGCCCATCGCTCTACCGATTGAATGGTCCGGTGAAGTTTTCGGATCGCGGAGAGGTTGGTGGTTCGCCGCCGGCGACATTGTGAGAAGTTCATTAAGACTTATCATTTAGAGGAAGGAGAAGTCGTAACAAGGTTTCCGTAGGTGAACTTGCTAGTGGTGGACCTGCTGCCATGGGACCCCAGGAAACATGAGGCCGGGTATCAACCAAGTGGCCTCTCTGAGTGCTAACCATGGGGTTCCAGACGAGGGGCTGCCGTAGGCGCTGCTCCGTGCACGTCGGTTGTCTCTACTCCAAGCCACGTCGTAAGAGCTCCCAAGATCGAAGCAAACTCACAACGAAGGGGTCCTCCAGTCTCCTGCTCAAACCAACTCGGCGCATCTTTGTAAAGATCCATCTGGTCGAAGGTTGCCAAGGGCTTCCTGACTGAGGCTCCCTGGCTCGCAGCCTCTGCAGCAAGAACTCCTTCCAGGGCTCCTCACCTGGAAGAAGGCCTCTGACTATGAACTTCCCAAGAAGGGATCTGCTCTGCTTTGCTGGATCAATGATCCCAAGCCCTCCCAGAGAACAAGGAAGCGTGATGACTGACCAAGCCACCTTGGCTCGGGCTATCTGAGTGTCACGTCCTGACCAAAGAAAGTTCTTGATCAGCCTCTCTACCTGGCTGATACAAGAACTCGAGAAGATCTAGCAGGAAGTGATGTACCACATAGTCTCCAACAACACCTGGTTGGCAACTACTACTCTACCAGCCAGCAAAAGTCGTGCTGAGCTCCAATGTAACAGCTTTCTCCTGATGGACAGGAGAAGAGGAGCAATCTGCTGCTCAGGAGACAAGTCCAAACCAACCTGACAACCCAAGTATCGAACTGAAGTCCCTAGGGGGATCCACCTGAAACCCTCTCCTGGCATCCAATCTGGCACAGGAGCACTACCAACTGAGAAAGCCACTATCTTTCTCCAGTTGATCAGTGCGCCCGATGCACAACAGAAGGTCTCCAAAGCCTGCTTACATCTGTGAAGATTGGCCTCCTGGCCATCTAAGTACAAGGCTGAGTCATCGGCAAACTCAGCGTCCAATAGCTCATCTCCCCGAATAGGGAGTGCTAAGACCCGAAGACCAACCTGCTGTGACACCAAAAATCTGCTCATCGCCTCTGCATAGAACAGAAAGAGAAAGGGGGCAAGAGGACAACCCTATCTGATCGAGTGTGTGAGCATGAAGCGCTCACCCCTCTCCCTCCTGCCAAAAGCACCCGACTGTGAGCCTGTCTGTACAAAGCCGACACCCCTCTAATCCAAGCATCTGAGAAGCCCATCCTGCATAGAGTGCCCTCTAGAAAGTCCCATTCAACTTTGTCGTATGCCTTCTCAAAATCGAGAAGAAGAATCACAAGGTCCATATCACGGAGCTGTGCCAGGGCAGAAGCCTCCCAGAAAGTAAAGATATTGTCAAGGATACTGCGTTCCTTGACAAAACCTGTCTGAGTCCCATGTATAAGGCTCTCTAAAAGTGCATGAATCCTCAAACTCAAATCCTTGGCAATAATTTTGTAGGCTGAGTTGAGGATGGTGATGGGGCGCCACTATCGAATCTCATCCAAGGAGCCACCCTCCTTGGGAATGAGGTAAACCAAGCCCTCACTCATGCTGCCAGGCATCACTCTAAATCATTCCTAACCCTTCCCGCTCGGTGGTTGTGTAGTTCTTTTTTGCACTGTTTAACTGTCGACTCGCATAACAAACCGGAAAATCCATTATTCCGTCTCCAGGTTGAGCTAGAATACTTCCAACCCCCACCCTTTGCAGGCTTCCATGGCAGAGCGCCTTCTGCGCCCTTTATGTCCGAATGGGAAGGCAAGATAGGGATGCCATGTACACAATGTCTCCTGCCATCCTATGCACATGACGTGCATCTACCCTACCCCACTATGCAATAGCACGACCGTCCGATCCTTGGACTGCTTGCCTTGCTCTGCACCATGGTCATGCTTCTCAGTACGAGAGAGAGAGAGAGAGAGAGAGAGAGAGAGAGAGAGAGAGAGAGAGCTGCGCTAGCAAGTGCTCCAATCCGGCTTCAACACAGCCCCATCCGCGTGCAATAGAGAGAGAGAGAGAGAGAGAGAGAGAGAGAGAGAGAGAGAGAGAGAGCAGTGACGATCGTGACATTGATCTAGCACAAAACAAATCTCCCCTTTGTCCAATCCCTTTCTTTCAAGGCTCGAGAAACATTTTCGATAGACCCGACTTTGGAACCTTTTCACATGCATATAAAGAAAAAGTAGTCTAGCTCCATATTTCCCATATCTTGCAAAACACAACATGCATAGTAATCATCTAACTTGGACATGTAATCCTCACAGTTATGAAGTGCTAATTAAAAAAGATAAAGCGCCTTGTCGTCTGTTGCCTCATCACAAAGTCTCGAAATGCAAGCATCCTCATAAAGACTACAAATATAGGTGTGCTCATCTCTGGATATGATGGCATCCTCATAACGAAGTAAATTATAGATATCCACCTCGTTCTCTGCATATCGTATTCAGAGTAGGCGACCGGCTCGTTCTCTACATTATTGTTTCTGTAGTGATTTGCCTCCTCATCCTGTGACTCTAACTCAAAAAGACGCGACAGGTAGGAGTCCACCTCGTCTGCATCAAACTAAGAGACAATCTCATGACGGCTCAATATCAAACACTCATAATTAGAGTAGTGCTAGGTCAAAATTCAAGTAAGGAGAGACGGAATGTGAAAGGGGGTAACGGCTATCAAACTAGGATACCTAGGCTCTCCATGTATAAAAGCATAGAAAATAAGAAGTCCTACCATTCAGTTGGATTTTTTTTTGGAAAGTAGGTTACAAGAGGACTGAGACGTGCTCCGATTGTATTTTGAACATGGAGTTGTATTGAGAAAGTGAATATGTAAGAATCTTTGCTCTTAGTGGGAATAACAAGATATGTATCGTTGTATGCATCTATTTGTTTCTGCTTTTTGGGCCTGCCATTAGGGCGGCCTTAATGTTTGTAAGAGTTGCTTTATCTCGCATGGCACGGTTACTTATAGAAACGCCGTTTTAGAAGGAAGAGCTACGAGGTGGGCATTTGCAATCGTAAGCAAAGTCTCAATGTTTCCTTCTAGCGTGGGTTTCGTGTGATGATGGATGTGTTCAAGTGCGTCCCCCCTCACCTCTCTCTCTCTCTCTCTCTCTCTCTCTCTCTCTCTCTCTCTTCCCCCCCCCCCCCCCCCTCCTCGCTTGTCTTTGTCAATGATGTTGTTGATGCTTGCGACACTGAGCGTGTTGTTTGCTACCCGAATGTGAATTGTTGGTCGTCCCCACAAACACAAGGGCTACTTACTCCCCCCCCCCCCCCCCCCTCCTCGCTTGTCTTTGTCAATGATGTTGTTGATGCTTGCCACAGTGAGTGTGTTGTTTGCTACCCGAATGTGAATTGTTGGTCGTCCGCACAAACACAAGGGCTACTTACTTCACTGAACTGAACTGAACTGAAAAGAAACAGAGAGACATGAGAGAGAGAAAGAGGAGACTACACAAGGATGTCGAGTCCCAACCTTCAAGAGTCCTCTTTCACTGTTGCTACATCAAGTAGTTCCTTTGTTCTTGCACAAATGCTACTACAATGATGTTGATGCTACTATTGCTATGTCAATGATGATGATGTCGGCGACAAGGTTCTCTGTCGAAGAGGGGGATGTCGACGTCAAAGACAACGGCTGAATGCCAAACTGCTAACGAGGTCGATGGTGAGGTATTTGCAACCACGACAAGGCTAGGGATGAAATCTGCTACTCCAGTGACTATACACCGATGTGTAACCACCAATGAATGCATTGCTGAATCCGGCCTTCAAACGGGACACTTGCAAACACAAAATCCGATCGGTCCGACCTTGGACAATGGGCTGCAAACTGAAAACTTTGGTTGACTAAAAACACTGGGCTCAACAGCTACAATTTACAAACCGGTGGTGCTTATGACTGGACCAAAAATGGTAGGGCAGATTTGTTGGTCTAATGCAAAAACACCAGGCTGAATTGATGTCTTGATGAAAAACGTCAAGCTTCTCTATCTGCTGAGGAAACGTTAGGAGTGATCTGCAACCCTTAGGTCTTATGTTGCTGCGAGATGAGAAAACGCTAGGTCAATCTGCTACTTGAGAAAACGCTAGGGCTAACCTGCAACCCTACGGTTATCTTCTAATGGTGGTGCCCTATGGCTCCCTTTATACCTCTTGCAAGTACAAGGGATGCTCTCTCTCTCTCTCTCTCTCTCTCTCTCTCTCTCTCTCTCTCTCTCTCTCTCTCTCTCTCTGCGATTGAGGCTTCAACTTGATGATGGTGATGGCCGTCTCTATCTCTCCAATATGATTGAGGCTTCAACTTGATGGTATAAACCTTGTAGGCATAAGCAAGGTGAGGCGAGGTGGGGAGGGTAGGTGCAAGCAAGCAAGAAAAGAGAGATTGAGGCTTCAACTTGATGATGGTGATGGCCGTCTCTATCCCTCCAATATGATTGAGGCTTCAACTTGATGGTATAAACCTTGTAGGCATAAGCAAGGTGAGGCGAGGTGGGGAGGGTAGGTGCAAGCAAGCAAGAAAAGAGAGAGAGAGAGAGAGAGAGAGAGAGAGAGAGAGAGAGAGAGAGAGAGAGAGAGCGCATCTAGGTAGATTCCCCATAATACGGGAATCCTACAGTAAGCGCTCGTATAGCGAGTAGGAGAGATGAAAGTGATATACATAGGTCCAAAGAATTCATGATGATATTATTAGTAGCTAGAGGCTTTTCATAAAAGAGGCCTCATATTATGATATGCATATTATTATACATTAAAACATACAAATAAATATACAAACATCAAAATATATAGATAAAGAAAATATACAATATGCTATAAATAAATATATTAAAGAAATATATATCCATATAAATAAACATTCAAGTAGACATAGACAAATATATATACAATAAAATATACATAGAAATATATATTCAAATGAAATTTACAAAAATATGATATGCATATCAATATACATAGAAATATACAAATAGGATATTGTGGTGTGTGGCCAGATAGGCTAAGGTGTGAACTCCCTTGTATATGCCAAGAAGTTGTCGATTGTATCTCTCGTGCTGCTTATATAAAGAGGTGCTAGCTATGGCGCTTTCTAGAGAGCCAGACTAGCCTCCACGCCAATGTTGAATCCTCCTTACCATTCTTTGAATCTAGTTCAATTGCCAACTGTCTTCTTGCCCAAGTGCTACTTTACATCCCAAAATGCATAAGAGCAACACGAGCACACAACGTGTAGCTGCACGGACTAGGGAACGCCGTTCAAGCAAGGCTAGTTGATCATCCTTTAATTTGAGTAGATATGCATGATATATTATATTATTGGGGACAATGGGATTCTCTTTTAGTAGAGCAACAAGTTGGCTATGAAGACACCCACAACTCTCTTAACTACAATCTTTGTGTCGGTATCAAACTTATCAAATCTAAGATATATTCAAATATACAAATAAATATGCATTAGATATACATTTTAATATAGATAAAATATACACTATAATATACATTTAATTATACATTGATATAAACATAAAAAATAGCTATAGACCATGTTGTAAATTGCCAATGCCTTCTGCAAATCTAGATAATATTGTTCTTACCACCAAAACAATCTGAGGCACCATATAGTATCTAAAGAAAAGCACCGTGTTACTTAACACAAGCAGCAAAACATATGACATTTAAGGGAACTACTCATTCTTGCACTTGCTTGTCGATACTTTTGCACTATACCATCACATAATTGGCTCCTCATGTAATGATTTGTACCATTCAATGCTTTCACCATATCTTTTGCATAACTTTGGGAAAAGATTATACCATTTCTTGATGTACTTCTCATGATCAGGGAGGATCAAACAGCGTTGCTCCTCAATGGAAACTACATTCAAACAAGACATGTTTGTTGTGCTCTTTTGGCTTTGTGCTTTCAAGCATTTGACCTATTTGATTGGTGCGCAAAGTGTTTGTGCACCTAAGTGGATCAATGGTCATGATACAAGCTTGCGTAGTAATCAACATAAGTGATTTGTGTCTTGCTCAAGATATTATGCCGACTCAGCCTTCCATGTACCCTCATAAATATCGCAAAAACCATTTTGTGAAGATTTGATGGCGCGGGATTTGAAGCAGAGGGATTTGAGGCTCGCGAGAAAAAATGAGACATTAGGCCTAGTAGGGGAGAGGGAAGGAAATGGAGGCCGAGCAAGCAGACACTCTACTTGTCATGGAGTGGGAGATGTATAGGTGTCAAAACATCTTTATCTTGTATAATACAAAGCTCTACTATGCTACCTTTTTCTCCATGAATGGTTCTCTCGTATTTCCGCCATAGCTCGACAGTTGGTATCAGAGCTCTACTAGTGTGATTAACACAACACCTCTTAATCACACCATAGATCCTAATCTACTCTCTTTTTTTTTTTTTTTGCTAGACTACACGCGTCTATGTCGTCACACACTTAGTTGCCATTCAAATTCACTTCTCTTTCCATTGAAATAAGCTTTATTAGTGCATTTCATCGTAAATTTTTTCTGTTCAATTAAAAGCCCATTCCAACCAGGAGACACCTTCTCTAATAGCCCTCAACCTATCAAAATGATGACGAATTTCCCCCTCCATTGATTCCTCAAAGTCAAGGGTCTAAGCTCAAGATCTGTGCAGCTCAAGTAGTAATGGCAAATCTCGGGAGTCGAGAGTATTGTATTTTTTAAACCCTTTAGTGTGTGAAGGGACTTTGGTGGATCAAAACCGGGCGCAGACACTCGCTGGTACAGGGAGAAACCAAAAACAACCAGCAGGAGGCGGTGCTCACCCAACATCTGCGCTACCTAGTCTGCATAATTTGAGGCAGTGCTTTGCATCATCTCCTCTCACTCACTGTGTGCTGTCAAGTGTTGCCACGTCATCTCCCTCCAAACCCATCAACACCAACCCCGAAATCCCTTGTCCATTGGCCCACCAACTATGGAAGCTTGTACAGCTGTTGCCGACTCCAAGACCCATTGAAGCACAATCAGCTGCTCCTGACGATCTTTGCACGCACTCGGCGCCATCAAGAGCAAGAACAGTGCCCTCACTACAGTCCTGTTGAAACTCCCCCGTCGTCGCCCTCTACGGCCATAGCAGCGCCAAAATCCGCCACCGTCGTCGGCATCTTAGCCTTGCAGCGGCCTCAGCTTGAAAGCATTTTTTCTCTCTCTCACATACATTAGCACCGGCAAGCCATCTCTCTCTCTCTCTCTCTCTCTCTCTCTCTCTCTCTCTCTCTCTCTTGCCCACAGTGCTCTAGATGCCTCTCTCCCTAGCGCGGATTCTCACCCCCATCGCTCGATTTTGGTTCGAACAGAAATACATAGAACAAAAAAGAGCTCGATTAATTCTTTCGTTTTTACCTTAAGGCTTAAACTTAAGTCACCTGCCCCCCTTTCCATCCAATTACTAAATTGCCTTAAGAGGCCGTTTTCGCAGTGGTTTTTCACACAAAGAAAACTGCATCACAAAATCGACGAAGGCAGGAAGACTTCATCCGTCGTAAGAGGGTAAAATTTTAGACCTTAGTCCTACAAATAGCAGTAAACTATGACACAAGTAATTTTGTTAGGCTTGACTTTGGTATGCACATAAATTTGTCAAAACAGGAGGGTAATCACATCGTTTTCCATGAAGAAATGATTTTGAAGGATGTTGGTCTATCAAGGTATTCTTTGTGGTAGCTTTTTCTGTTAGGATACATTCTGTATGATTTTCATTTTTTGGAAGTCTGAACTTTCAAGGCTCTTACTTTGCGCGAACAAAGAGTCCTTTTCAATGGGTGTTTGGAGATGCAGGAGTTTTACATGTCCGTTCCTCTGCAAACCACAAGAAGATCTCAGAGATACTAGAAGGTGTTTATAGGAGCATATCAAGAGAGGGCATTTGGATTGTTCTAAGACACTAAATGTTTTTGGTATGGTGATCATTAAACCATAAGAAGATGCACCCTTATGTTCTTCCATGTGAAATTAACCAATATAATTCACCTATGAACATATTCTCATGAATTGTGTTGAATCAAATAGATTTGTAGTGTAACCTTTTGGCCCAAAAGTTAAACACATAAACCTTTTTTTTACTCTTGGTTTTGTGCTCTTCACTCTCTCACACTAGTTCTATGAGCTCAAGTTTTTAATGCTTTTGTATTGAAATCTCAGGTATTGTCTCAAAATTTAATAAGGAAGCTTGCCTACATATGTCCTCCTATAGGAGGAGGTCGTGGCTTTGGAGTAGCTTAGTGGTGCGATATCTTGTACAAGCCCTTTGCATATGTGTGCCATGTTTGTGGGTTTTCAATGGGTGCAGGAGTCTGTGGCTCTTTGAAAGTCCTCCCCACCATGAGACCCGAGTGACAATCTCTGCTGATGAAGTACAAACATGTGTGTGTGTGTTGGGTTAGAAGAATTACAAATCATCCATTCGATAATATTCCAAAAACTGCATTATAATGTGTATAAACATAACATATAAATAATAAATACACAAATAATATATATAAATAAAATTACTATAAAATTAATATACATACCACATAATAAACATTTAATATGTATAGATATAATATAGTGGCTATGGCATAGGCTTAGGAACCTCCTCTTGCTCGGGAGTTGATTTTTCCTTGTGCAATCTCAATCTTTCCTTCGCTTGTTTCAGTTCTTCAGCTAGGGATTTTTGTTTATGTTCCTTCCTAGCCTTCATCCTAGCTTTTCTAGCCTTCCATGTGTTTCTACGGCTCTTGGTGTCACCAAGGGCTCTTAAACTCTATTTTGAGCCCCTGTTTGCGTAATCACTTGCACTAGTATCATGTTTTCATTCTTAGAGTAATTAGCTCTCTCCCTCTCAATAGGTCCCAGCCACGCTATGACATTAGACAGGTTGAGGGTGGGGTGTGCAAGACAGCAAGTACAAAGGATGCTCTCTCTCTCTCTCTCTCTCTCTCTCTCTCTCTCTCTCTCTTTGCGATTGAGGCTTCAACTTGATGATGGTGATGGCCATCTCTATCTCTCCAATATGATTGAGGCTTCAACTTGATGGTATAAACCTTGTAGGCATAAGCAAGGTGAGGCGAGGTGGGGAGGGTAGGTGCAAGCACGAAAGAAAAAAGAGAGAGAGAGAGAGAGAGAGAGAGAGAGAGAGAGAGAGAGAGAGAGAGAGAGAGCGCATCTAGGTAGATTCCCCATAATAGGGGAATCTACCTAGATATATCAAGTATATCTAGGTGGATAACTTTTATAATAGAGCTAACCGATTGTGAGTTAATATACTCGGCCATTTCTTCACGTAATCCATCACAAAATTGTTGCTTTTTCTTGGAAAAGTATATCCTTTGAAAGACTATAGCTTTGAGATGTAAATCCCAAAAAAATGTCTACATACTCGTGGATAGACTCATTGGAGAGCAGCTTCAAGCTTCACCATTCGGTGCGCATTTTGTCCTTGGCATCGCTGGCAAGGAATTGCTTCATTATGGAAGCTTGTAGAGTTTTCCATGTTCTTGGGGATTTACCATTCTTGTGGAGACTAGCCCACCATTGACAGGTATATTTTTGGAAGTGCATAGCTACATGGTGTAGCTTGGAGGAATCTATGAAGCTCTCATCTCCAAAGGCCGCATCAAACTGCTCAATGAAGGCCAAAACTTTTTTTGTAGCACCAAATGTGTTATCATAGGTGAGAAAAGAGATGTTCTTTCCTCTCTTTTTGAACTTCTTTAGCTTGTAATACCTTTTCCAAGAAGCATAGGACTTGCGATGTCCTCTCCTCTTGTATTCTCTAGGAGAATACACGATGCTTTCATCAGAAGAGGAGGAAGATGATGAAGATGGAGAAGAGGGTGACCTCTTTCTCGCCGTTGGTTCCTCCCTTCCTTATCAGAATGACAAGGAGAGGTACTATGTGGCGATCGTGTCCTCTTAGGAGGAGCTAGTGATCGTTTAGACCGCCATCTTTGTGGAGCTACATCCTCTAAATCACTTATTTCTCATTTAGTGGCTCCTTCTTCTTCTTCTCACACAGGAGGGAGTATTCTTTTGGAAGTCTCATTATGAGGCTTCCTAAGATCTCTCTTGCCGTGGGGAGTTTCAAGGATGCCATAAACTACAAAGTTTTTGGGTAACTTTGGCTTGTAGGGCAGGGTTGCCCATATCTTGTTGAACCCTAGTGACAAGGTAATTCACAAGCATGGGGGAAACATTATAGCACCTTCATGTGCAAAATCAAGGTTATCAACATTCATTCTACTCTCTTTATTATTTTCAGCCATGCTAATCAACTTAGGTAGGTAGTACTTTGTACCTTGGTACCCTCAAAACTTTAGTTGCTACCCTTCTTGACTCTTGAAAATCAGCTCTCAAGCAACCACACCCATGGTTTAGAGATTTTTGATTGCAAACAATAGTGGAGAGGGTCTAACAGTGCCCGATGGATTATGGTCCCAGCCAAGTTTACTATTAGCTCAATAATGGTTAAGCCAGCGATCAAACAACGATCAATCCCAAAAAACTCCATTATTAAGTCTATAATTCTCAACAATGTACCTCAAACTAAGTTCTTCCCAGAGATAATAGATCCCGTCCCACTTATCCTCTTGCAATTAATAATTGCAACATTTTAAGGACAACTTAATGACCTCTCTTCTTAATTAAGAAAAGAGAAACCAATAGCTCTGATACCAATGTAGCAGAATTGGACTATAGACTTTGAAAGTAGCGGAGTTTAAATAAATGTAGAGAGCATTCTTAAGAGAATTCTTCAAGAGCATAAAGAGAAGACTTGATTAGAGATAGCAACATAGTCATTATACCTAATTACCTTGGCATGACCGATACTTTGCAAGAGAGGGAATTAGAGAAACTAACAACAGCTGAGGACCGAATTTACTTGGAGCCGGTGCCCCCTCCAAAAGGCTTTTGTATTATAGATTCTCCCATAAAGAGAGTTTTGGTACAATCCAAGCTTTGTGTTCCTTAAAACCTAATTGATGCAATGAAGATGGAAAACTTCATGCATCAAATGTAATCCTTTAATCAACTTAATGAAAGCATTAACTTGTCCCCGGCCTCATTCCCAAGAAGTCAAACATCTTCAAAGGTGGAGAGCTAGCAAGGAATGAGGTTAGGGAAGAGGAAGAAGAGGTAGCATACGAGAAAGAAGTACTTTCCTCACCATAGATTACTCTTGTAGCTTAGCTTAGCTTAGTAACATAGATGGTAGAGAAGATGAGCATTCCATTGAATATTGGCTCTTGGTTGGATTTGCATTCCATAGCCAAGAGTTGTTGGTGTAGGCTCTCAACTTTCAAGCTTGGAGAAGGAGATGAAGTTCTCTGCTTCACATAATGAGAGTGTGTGGATGTGAGAATGAATATGGGAATGAGTAAATCACTCCCCCTCTCATGCTTGATCAACCTCTCTTTCTCTCTCTCTCTCTCTCTCTCATTATCTCTCATATATCTCTTGCTTGATCCCTATTGGCCCTTGTCAGGGTTGGCCAATCACATTAGGTGGTCATTTCAAGCAATAGGGGTAGCATTTGGACAAGTGTCCTTCTTTCCCCTTTGAGAGAGAGGCTTGAAAATTTCATAGATAATTAGTTAATCAAACTAAATGCTCATTGGACCTCTTTTAAGCCTATCCAATGTTGTAACCTTGGGAAGCTATGGTGGATGGAGTCGGAGGATAGCCATGGCTTGGAGGGAGCGTAGGAGAACAAGTTGAACGAGAGAGTGAGAGGGAGAGAGAGAAGTCGACACCAGTCAAAAAGAAATAACACTATTTTCTTCTTTTGTGAAGCCTTACATATATAGGAGTCTAAATTGATTTTGACCATCCTTTATAAATGCAATGTCCATTAGCCTTTGCATGCGTTAAGAGTATGTTCCCATTTGGGCTTGACACCCAACAATCCCCCCCTCAAGCCCGAACTGGACAAGCAACTCATGATACCTCGAGTTTTTGGTGTACTCGTCAACCGTGAGTTTTAGGTTTTCTCACAACCAAGGATTTTTGGTGTATCCATAGCCTGGTGCTAGATCAGTAACCCCCCCCTTGAACAGATAGGGTGTAGGCCAAATATGTAGCTACCAAAAAATATTGGAGTTTTTGGTTCACTGACAAACCTTGGGTTTAAGGTGTACCCAGTAACCTCATGAGAAGCGGTAAAAACAGGCTGAGAACTGACAAAAATTGGGAGGTCTTACCACTTATCTGTGTGGTGGCAGTGTCTATAACTCGTACAAAGTTTTGTTATCATGGCATGACTGACATATGACGAAGAAAACAAGGCTTTGATTGAAAAACAAATGATCGTTTTGACAATAGACAAAAAGGACAAATCTTGTACTGCATTCTAAAAGCAGATCTTCATGTTCTTCATCGCTTGCCTCATTGATAGCTTTATCCGATTGACAAGAAAAGCCACAAAATTGGTAATATATGGCATGCATATCCAATGTGAAGCTTTGGATACTGTCATTGAAAAATGAATACATGCAAGTGCATGCCATTCCGAGCAACCAAAAAAAAATCATGTGCTTTTGGACATGTTGCACACTAAAAACCAGACGGAGTATCTCTGTGTACTCTAAATTGATCACGTGCAAAACCAACGAGATCACCACCACTTTGCTAAGAGTCACCTTGAAGGCTACATTCACCTTTATTGACAAGGCCATTTTGAGAATCGTCCTTGGCAACTGACTGAGAAATAATAATGTGTTTTGAAAAGTTATACTGAGTGCACAATTGCCTAATGTTGCCTAACAATGTTTGCAAGTGTAGATTTATGCAACCTTTTGATATGCTCACAAAACTGCCAAATTTTGTTGCCAAGGAGCCTAGTAGAACTGCTGTGGTGTTTTGAGATGCTAGCAAAACCGTGGAGTATTGTTTCCTTCTACAGTGGCGTTTTGAGATGCTATTTTTGCTGACAAGTTTAGCTTGCGACCTGGCCTAGCCCCCTAGATGCAGCGTTTTGATATGTTGTTGGAGGCACCGCCTAGGGTTGTCTCTGACACTGCGTACTGCTCCAACAATGGCGTGATAAGTTGTCACTGCAAGTGCCGAGTTCTCTTGCATTTTGAGATGCCCGCAGAAGCGCCTGCCTGTGATGAGGTCCACCTTGCCTAGGGCAGCCACTGCAGCACTGAGCGTCTTGATATGCTACGCCTTTCCTTGCCCGCCTGAGAGCCTGATGCTCTGATACCAATTGTTCTAACCTTGGGAAGCTATGGTGGATGGAGCTGGAGGATAGCCATGGCTTGGAGGGAGCACATGAGAACAAGTTGAACAAGGGAGCGAGAGGGAGAGAGAGAAATCAACACCAGTAAAAAAGAAATAACGCTATTTTCTTCTTTTGTGAAGCCTTACATATGTAGGAGTCTAAATTGATTTCGACCATCCTTTATACATGCAATGTCCAGTAGCCTTTGCATGCGTTAAGAGTATGTTCCCATTTGGGCTTGACACCCAACATCCAATAGGCTTCATGCACATCTTGAGGGCAACATGGGTAGGGGCTTGACATGTGTCCTTACTGCCTCTTGAGGCCTTGCCTTGAGTGTGTGAGTGTGTGTTCTCTCTCATGCCCCTACTTCTAGGGCTTGTCTCCTCCTTGTAGGGATCCTTTTTTACTATTGAGAAAAAGCACCTTAGTCACCAAGAATGACAAATCATCTCCAACTTGGGTAGTGTTCCCACAAGCACACCAAGCACCTTAGTCAGCAAGCACAACAAGCACCTCAATCACCTTAGTCAGCAATCACGACAAGCACCTTATTCATCAAGCACGAAAAATATCTCAATCACCTTAGTCATCAAGCACGGCAAGCACCTCAAGCTTGGGTAGGGTTCCCACCTCAAGCTCGGCCCTAGCTTGTCTATGGTCCTAGGTCCAAGGACTTTTAACTCTAACCTTTGGAGGTCTTTAATGAAGCTAACCCTAAGGTCTTTTAAGCTCCATTAGTTTCACATGTCTATATTCTACCTCTTTTTCCCATTCATCTCTCCCTATAAAATGATCTGATCAATACGAGAAAGTCTTTTTGGAATAGGTAGATATTAGATTTTATGACATGCTGACTATCTCAGTAGAGGGTTTACTCAACCTAGTTCTTCACAATGGGCTTTTCCTATCCTATTGGTGAGAAAAAAGGATGGTGGCATGCACTTGTGCATTGACTGCCAAGGTTTAAATGCAGTAAGTATTAAGAACAAGTACCCACTACCACGAGTAGATGAGTTTTTTGACAAGATCACTCATTAGGAAGTTTCGGAGGTCAAATGGAGGGCCTTCTAAGAAAAATGGAGGTCATATGGAGGACCTTCTAAGAAAAATAGAATTTTGAATTTTTCTCTCTAGAAAATATGTATGGTAAAACCAATTGTAAACTTTGAATAACCATTCAAAAAATGCACTTACAACTAGATTCTTGCCATAGCGTTGTCATGCCGCTCCGCTTCCATGACAAGGAAATGAGCAAAGGGATGCCAATCAGGTGTATTTGAATTCCACATGATTATTAAACAGTCATAAGGGCTTGTGAACAAGTCAACTTTTAAGCTAAAAGTGTGTCAGATGCGGCTCTAAGGGCCAAAAGATGTCTTGGTAATGCTAAATAGTGAACATGCTTGAAGTAATCATAGCTGGGATTTTATTAATTAAAGTTGAAGTACTCAAAGTGCTCTACCGACATGTCTTTACGGCTCGTCAATCGGAGCTACAGATAAAAAGTTATGGCAGCTTGAAGTTTGAATTGATTGCAGATCTGTATCGGATTGGGCAACTACAGTTGAGGGAGTAAAAATGAAGTGAATGCACGGGTCTGAAGTACTTGCTTTGTGAGCGCATCAGTCTTTTCAGATCAGTGATCGGAGTTACAGTTGCCAAGTTATTGGCCGTTAAAGATACACCGGGGGCTGGTTCCGTACCAGTCTAGTCGGCTCGGTCGGAGTGCTATCTAGGAATTTTTTAGCTTTATCCAGGTTTTGGAATGCATGAGCAGTAATTGCTTTGAGGAGTTTCGTGTTCGGAATGTAGTCTCTTAGAATGCAATGATTGCGGGGAGTGCCCAACACGGATGCGGTAAGAAGCTTCGGGCTATTTTCAGCGAGTGCGAAGGGAGTGCTCTCAGGCCAAAGCAATCACCTATGCTTGCATCTTGAAGGCGTAATTGTACTAAGAAGCTGATAAGGGGATTAAAATTCTCGACAATATTGTTAGTCAAGGACTGCTGAAGGAAGTTGTCGTGCTTGGCAATGTTGTGGCCAACGTGTATGCCTAAAAGTGGTGCCATTACAAAAGCATTGATGAGCTCATAGTCCTAAATGACATTTTATGGAGCGTATTGATTGCGGGATATGATAATGTTAGGCTGCTTGAGAAAGACGTTGTGCTTGGCAATGCTTTGACAATATGTGAGCCAAATGTGATGCCCTTCTAACCATGGCCAAGGGCCCACTTACCGCCCAAGGGCCTAAGGCCGCCTGCAACTAAAAAAAAGGCACCCTGCTTTGCTAAGGGTGTGAAGCCAAATAAAAGAAATGAAGAAAACAGCACGAGTAGGCATGGCGGCAGCGTTGCAAGGAAGATAAGCTCGCGTTGGGCTTGGCATGGCTCAGACGCCTGTGCACATGAAGCGGGAATCCACTGGGAAGCCAGGGCACACCATTTGATGCCGGTCCTGCGCAGTTTGGTGGTGGTGAGAAAAACAGGTTGCCACGTCATAGGGATGGGTCCCGCCACATCAGCTACCCATTAGCGACATCGCTAATGGGTAGGCTATTTTTAGTAAGGGAGCCATGCAACCTATATAAAGAGGGAACTCGTGTGCTTTTGGGTCCTCACCTCTTCATTTGAAGCGCTCTCTCTCTCCGGAGAGAAGGGAATTCATAGCCCAAGCTAACCTTCATAAGCTTGATAAGCCGAGCCTAATTTTATCTCTTTAAGCCAAGCCAAAGCTCTCTTCTTTGGGATTCATCCTCTTCTCTCGGGAAGAGAAAGCTCTAAGCCATAAGCCTCTAAAACTCATTAACCTAGATGATCTTAAGCTTAAGGACTCTAAGCCAAAACTCCTTGAATCTCCAAGCCATGATAATCCTAACCTTGAGTCTCAAACCATCTTAACCGTAAGCTCTCTAAATCTCCGAGAAAACTCATTAGCCATCTTATGTCTAAGCACTATAAGCCAAAAACTCTTCGAATCTCATTCAAAACCTCCTAAACCACTCTAATCCTATGCTAAACCAACTCTAAGACGATCCTAAACTCCAGAACCAACTCTCATGCAACAAGCTCCCATAACCAAGTCCAAAAAGAAGATCAGGCTCTTCTTCTCGAATTTAAAGCGGTAAAGGATGGATGAAGGGGAGAAAAATCAACGAGATAATCTTGGTAGGCCAATTAAGGCAGGTGATGCCGATATAAGGAGCTTAAAGCTCCACAATTAGCATTTAATTCAAGCAGTGGTATTATTCATTGTTTGTTTTAGCTATTCAAGTTTTGGTGATCAAGCTATCTATTTTAAGATCTATCTCCATTAATTGTGTCTGTTGCAACTCTCTTCCTCGCACCTCTCACAGCCAGAGGCCCTGTGCCTTCCCAGCTCACCTTTCGAATACTAATCCCCCGATAGCGTCATAACAGCCGTGATGATTGAAGAATAAATCATTTTCAGTTGCATTTAATGAACGTCCTAGAATTGGAGGGAGTTTCCTGTATGTGGAATGTATGACTAAAGGAAATAGGACATATCCTTCCAAACCTGCTCTCTCCTTACTCTCTCACTGTTTGTGCGTTGATGTCAAAGAAATCCTCCCTTTCTTGCAATGTTGCATACATGGCTTCTGCTTCCACCCCACAAATGTCCTCCTTAAAAGACCCTTCTATCATATACACAGTGACCTGGATCCCCAATATACACCACTATGTAAGCGAGGCAAAACTAACATCAAAGTGGCACCGATCATGACAGAGAGAGTCAGAGCAGAGGGAGCAAAACACCTAGATATTTGGACAAAAGGCTCACTCTATCCATTGAACCCCATGACCAATGCTTTCCCTGCATTTTCAAATCCCACTAACTTATTGACCTTTATAGGTAATGGAGAGAATGGATTGCTTGGCTGCTGTAAAGCTCTAAACAACAAATCAGAAACTTATAAAGACATGGTGAAGCACCAAGAAAATGAGATTCAGAGACTTTCAAACTTGCATTATGAGGACCAAAAGACCGTAATGCATTTCACACAAGAATCACAGGTCTTGCAAACAAAGGTATGGTCATTACAAAACAAAGACACAATGTTAGGCACTCGTGTGCAAAAGAAGAAACTACGGAATGTTGAAACGTTGAAGGTAGGCTCTATCGGCCTTAAGAAAAGAATCCAAGAATTGAGGTGAGCATTGTAAACTGTCTAATTAATTTAAATCAATCTAAGTTTTTGCTTATGTTAGTTATGATTTCTTTGTAGAGATTCTGTCTATCCAGACAAAGAAAACATAGACCCGAAGGCCAATGTAGGAAAGCAGTTAAAGCCATTGATAACTAGTGGTCTTGCAAAGGATATAATGCATGACAAAAAGTTTAAGGTTTTGCAACAGGATGTCGTTGTGACAGATTCATTTCAAAGAATGCAGTGCCTGTCAAGAAAATACAGGGTACATTGGACGCCCTTGGCGTTAGTAAAAGAGGTTACTCAGCTATTCAACAGTCTATCTCTTCCATGTTTGTGAAGAAGGGAATAAAGTCTAAGCTTTTACCAATAGCTGCAAGTGTTTGGAAGGAAAGACTCTAGCTCAATAATCAATAGACCGACTTCATTGGATGTCCATTTTATATTCGAGATATTTATAGCTCACAGGGAACTACTTGTTCGGAAATAAGACGTAGCTAAATAGATAATTGATTAGATTACTTAATGGAGAGAGACAGATTTACATACACGAGATTATAGAGTAGAGTGAGAGAGAGAGAGAGTACACACGATATACGTGGTTCACCCAATGTGGGCTACGTCCACGGGAAAGCAGCCACTCAATGGCTTTAATACTTCAAAACAAGAAGTAGTTTACAAAGGGATTATACTCTTTTGGAGCTCCCGCCTTGCTTCACTCTCACCTCCTCACACTCACCTTGTTGCATCAACTTCACACTATGAAACATGTGTATAAATGGCCTCCTTTTATAGGCCAAAAGGGATGCCCTCTCTTATGAGAGGCAGCCATGTGTAGCCGCCCTTGTGTGAATAAGTCCAAATCAGACCCTCCAATCCGCCCATGTGTGGCCGCCCTTGTGTAGACAAATCCGCTTTTGAATTCGGCCACCAGCCATTGAATTCGACCACCGGCCACCGGCCATTGACTTCCGACTACCGGCCACCGGCCAACTGATCGGTCGTTTTCCGACCACTTTCCGGCCGCCGTCCGGCCATAATATTCCGGCGAAAAGGAATATTCCGGTGAGGGAAAAAAAGTCTCGAGGGCTTCCGCCCCCGAGGCCCCTAAAGTTGCCCCTGATTTTTGGCCATGAAAATTTTGGTTTCCAACGAGTGATTTTCCTTCACGCACGATGGCTTCTCCTCATAATGGGGGCCTTACAAATGTGCGCTTTTACCACATAAAATTACAAGGGTAAATCAGGCTCCATACTTAACACCTACTGTCACTTATGATGAGTACAACAATATCTTCACGGACATGAATTTGTTGCAAACTAGAATGGTAGAGTTCTACAATATCACATTTGAAGAGACAGGTGGCGTTCTACATTATGCTTTGAAGCTAGATGAGTGTGAGATTCTTAAAGAGAAGAAGCTAGAGCGAGTTACAATCACATTAATGAATAGGGCTCTTTCCAAATGTCCCACTAATGACCCTTCATACATCAGTGTTCAATCAGAAACAAACATATGGTGGCTTGGTGCATTTCAGGTCCAATTATTTCCAATTGTGTAGCTCTAGCAAGCCCTCTATTGTACATAAATTTTAGATTTATTTTTCGTATCTCAAAAGGATTAATCTTGCAGGTAAAGAAAGAAGACCATGACAATTTATTTTTTAGATTTAGTTTTTGTATCTCAAAAGGATTAATCTCGCAAGTAAAGAAAGAAGACCATGACATTTTATTTTGGGTATCCCATCAAAGCCGTATTCCAGATATCAATGATAGGCAAATGAATCGAGGAGAGGTAGTGGCTCTAGATGAGAGAGGAGACTTTCAAGTTCAATGGCATCTTGCAGGTGACCTCAAAATGTCCATATTTGTACAATGCATGGTCTCTACCTAATTGTAGAGAAGCTGGTATATTTGTACATTGAGTTTGCTTAGAAAATCAAAAAGTCAGTTGAACGACAAGTTGCTCTCGAGGCTTTGGAACTAGTTTTGTCAGATATTCTCTACATGGAGACAATGTGAAAATCCAGCGGGACGAAAAAAGGTCAACCAATGAGAAAGATGTACCCTGCAAACCATCCATAGGTGGGGTCAAGGCACGCCGTTTTCTATCTAAACTCAAGGTATGAAAGATGTGAAGCTAACAAAGCAAGGGAGAGTATATCACTCTAACTACATTAGTAAAGTTAAGTATATGCACTAGAAAAAACTTCGTTTAGCAGTGAAAGACCAAGAGCCAACAACTCGCAATGCAAAGGGTGATGTGTGGTGTTCCATTGCACGTTATTTTAAATGTGTGACAATGATAATTGGTCGCAGGATAATCTCATCAAGTTTAAACAGAACCTTCAGCTACTGAAAAAATCCTTCAAGACAGCATGGACTAACACTCAAATCACTCATAACATGGTAAATTCAAAGCACCTCAGATAGTCTTAGTACTAAGTTTGTGTTTAAATTTCTAAATAAATTTCTTGTTTTGTAGCACATTATTTTTAATCATTTGCCATACTTCATCCAAAAGTATGGGAATCTAGGTGTATGGAACACCTAGGGCCTGGAAAAGTCTCATTACATGGTTAGAAATGCCTACTTCAAATATACACAACATGGAGGCTCTCGAAATAAGGCAAACAATCTGAAGGAATTATTTCAATGGTTTTATTGCAGAATCACTCATCACATGCAACAAAAGCAAGTATTGGCCTCTTCAACAACCGTACAGGCAATCAGACATTTGCAACTTCAGAAAAGAAATCGAGCAGACGCATTCAACAACTCAAGTGCTCTTGAAAGTCAAATGAGGTGGAGGGAGACAATGCAATATGTCAATCATCGATGGAACAAGAGAATTAGAGTTTAGATGATTGGATGTACCACAAATGCCTGTAGAATTAAATTCAATATGTACCATAACTATTTCAACCTTTTGATGATTTGCAAATATCATTTGGAACCTTGTCCTTGTATCTGATCAATAAATGTTTGCCATACTCTAAGAGTTCAGTAGGGTTTTCTTTCCCTAAAGATAATGCCATTGTTGTGTATGTGTAGTAATATGATGCATGGCCCCCAGTATATCCTGGTGAGTAACCAAAACATTCTCTCCCGAACGAGGATAACCTTGTCATCATTTTATGGTAGCATTGGACCACCTAAGAAGTGAGATAATGTCTTGAAAGCATAGATTGTAGTATTCGCCTCCTATGACATTCCATTGTGGAAGATTACGATGGGCGCCTCACATAAACTAGTAAGATATTGTCCTAGAGCTGCATCCCTACCACAGAACTATCTTCTTCGATGACAAAGAAAGTCATCCTTTTCAGCAATCCATGACTGTAAACAAAAGAAGTGTTTGTGTGTGTGTGTGTGTGTGTGTGTGTGTGTGTGTGTGTGAGAGAGAGAGAGAGAGAGAGAGAGAGAGAGAGAGAGAGAGAGAGAGAGAGAGAGAGAGAGGGGGGGGGGGGCGCGGGGGGGGGGGGGGGGGGGGGGGGGGGGGGGGCAGGATTTAATACCATGAAACTCTCATCTTGCAAAAAAAGCTCAGCCTTCCATAGGTTGACTGATCCGATTGAATCCTAGGCTGGTCGCTTAAACCAATCCTCCATATCCTATTTACTAGTTGATGGCTTGAGATTATTTTGAATAGTTTGAAATGCCGCTTCATCAGGAAGGATTTCTTTATACTTTTCTGCCTTTTCAAAGCAGAGTTTAAGGCAGTCCAGTGGGTTACTGGAGATCTCCATTGCCTCGTCATCACTACTATCATTTGAAACAAATCCATTCCTCTCCTCTTGATACTTGGACATAGTGGCCAGTGCAAAGTCCTCCCGCAAACAAAAAATACTTTGTATATCATGAAGGAAAATGTATTATCTATCTCCAAATCTAAACTCTGGCACTCCTAGTAGCATTAAGGTGGCTTGCCGCTCATTGAAACCTGACACATCTAGAGGTAGCTTGATATCTGAGGTTTTCACTGATAGAAGATTGCTTCGTTCCACCTGTTTGCTTCTTCTTCAAGATCAATGGACTCCTCTATCTCCGTCACTTCAATATATTCCTCATCATTTTCCTCTTTTTCATCTGCTGGTAAATCTTGTTCTTCCATGACCTCCTTAGGATCTTTCATAAGACTTGTAAATAATCCATTTAAAAATATTAGAAATCCAAAGGATTCTTTAACCAGCTTGCACTCCCGTTCATGTAAGCTGCACCAATGGGGTTGTACATAAGAGGCAGTTGATTATACTTCTTGTAAGACTGTCTTTTAGGATCACAGTCTTTTAAATGGACAAACACCATTTCACCAACATTAACCCTACCCTCTTGAGTTTGAAGCTCAAACTTCTCTCGTTCCAGCTTCAAGTGTTCACTCTGTTCAGCTATAAATACATTAAGATTAAATGGAGCATTAAAAATGCAAGAGACCAAGTCAAACTTATCACCGGCCTCAAACACAACTGCAAAATCTAAAAGCCTTTCATCAATCACTATAGGGTCTTCATAAATAAATGCCTCTTTTTTCTTTGGGATTGTTGCAACACATTGGGCACTCTGCACAGTAGGTGCTAGAAAATCCACATGTCTCTTAAGTGAGTTCAGTAAAGTAAATTTTGGAGTAGAAGGGGACTCCATCTCGACAGATGGATCAATATCAGGCTCCTCAAAACTCATGGCAGGCTCTGCACTAGATATATCAATGGGTTCTGTGAAGTCTACATTCCTCTTCATTGAAGTTTTTAATAGTGTTGACAGTCTTCTCAGAACATTTTATTTGCCAACGATGCGCTCGGGATCTATTTTCTGCCTCTTCCTCCTATGAGTTCGTAATCCTGCCGTTTGTTTCATACTAAGAAAAATAATTTTATTCAAACATAAATAACAAGAAGAACACCACATGAACATATAAGTTTTGAACAAACAATATAGGTAGGTATCTCACAATTATTTCCAACTAATCATATACACAATAACACAAGACGATTAGCATGTGTGCATCCTTTGATAGAATGCAAATTAGGTTTATAGTTGCGAAGAGCAAAAGCCAATCAAGTGGATCATAGTGCGCAGAACACATAAACAAAACTCCACAATACTACTGGCGCGTCGTGATCCACATGATTGGCTTTTATACAAAGTAATAGCTACCAAAACATCAAAAAAATTTATACTCCAAAAAAACCTTTGTACAATTTCAACAGTGGATCACGACGCGCGAGGTACATAAAGAACCTTCAAAACACTACTGGCGCGCTATGATCCAATTTTGGTTCTTGAAATATTAAATAGTCTTTTAGAATTTAAAGCACAATTCCTAGACACAACTAAACTATGGACCAAATGAAAGTGAAGAGATTGCATTTACCTTTGCCAGGACTAGACATTGCTCTTGGAGTAGAGATTCAAGGACTGGGAATGTTGTTGGTGGTCTTCAAGCTTTTGATTAATGCACCTTGTAGGAGAGAGAGGCCTTTTTAACTCTCTCTCTCTCTCTAGCCTCTATCTTCCTCTTGATGTCTGTTTTTTCTTCTCCAATATGATTTCTCTTCTTCCCTTTACTAAGTTACTCTCTCTCTCTCTCTCTCTCTCTCTCTCTCTCTCTCTCTCTCTCTCTCTCTCTTCCCCCCCCCCCCCTTTTCATACAATAATAGACTTTACCGCTAGCGTTTTTAACAAAGCACGCCGCCATGCAATAAATGACTTGTATAACCACAATAAATAGTTTTTTACAAGAAAAAAATACACGTACTATTTATGGTAACAAATGCACACTTGGATTCATGATAAGAGAGAGAGAGAGAGAGAGAGAGAGAGAGAGAGAGAGAGAGAGAGAGAGAGAGACCTAACCAAAGAGAAGATAGATAGATAGAGAGAGAGAGAGAGAGAGAGAGAGAGAGAGAGAGAGAGAGAGAGAGAGAGAGAGACCTAACCTCCGAGACGACCTCTGCAACCAAGGTGCAAAGATCCTTCAAGTGTTTTCAATCAACTCAAAACAGCACAGAGGAATCCGCCTTGTATACTCATTTCAAACTACTCCTATCCATCAAGAGAGGTATTTCCAGAGTGTTTGTTGATGTAGAGAGAGAGAGAGTGAGAGAAAGTGTTTTTAAGTGCTTGTTGGGTTTGAAAGAGGAAAACACACACACACACACACACACATAGAGAGAGAGAGAAAGAGACGGTAGTCTTAGTTGGACCACGGTGCACGAAGGACTATTTTCAATACGCAAATCTGAGCCCGTGCACCTGATCCATACACGCGCGCGCACACACACACACACACAGACAGAGAGAGAGAGAGAGAGAGAGAGAGAGAGAGAGAGAGAGAGAGAGAGAGAGAGAGAGAGAGAGAGAGAGAGAGAGAGAGAGAGAGAGAGAGAGAGAGAGAGAGAGAACACAAGCAGTGGAGCACGGTGCACAAAAGGATATTAACCCGCCTCAATATTGACCCCATGCACCGTGATCCACACAAAGAGAGAGAGAGAGAGAGAGAGAGAGAGAGAGAGAGAGAGAGAGAGAGAGAGAGAGAGAGAGAGAGAGAGAGAGAGAGAGAGAGAGAGAAGGAATTCAAGGATTGGTGCACAGCGCACGATAGGCTATATTGTTTTCTCATTTTTCAGCTCGCACGACGCCGTGATCCACTCAGAGAGAGAGAGAGAGAGAGAGAGAGAGAGAGAGAGAGAGAGAGAGAGAGAGAGAGAGAGAGAGAGAGAGAGAGAGAGAGAGAGAGAGAGAGAGAGAGAGAGATCCTTTGCATTTATCCTTACAGTGGAATGGCAAGAACAAGGCAACAGCAAGGAAGGCAGGGAAAGGACCAGGGCTTGCAAAGAAAGCATGTGGAAGATCTGATAGTAAGGATAAAAGTTCAGGTAAACCGATGAAGATTTTGAAGGGACTAAGAATGAAGAATATTGAGAGAAACATGGGTTTATTTAGAGAGATCAGAAAAGCTCAAAAATGTATTGAGCTTTGTGTCCCTAAACTTCCTTTCCAAAGGGCAGTAAGGCAAATTTGTGATGAAGCATGTGCTAGTACAATAAGATGGAAGGCTGTTGCCCTGCTCTGTCTTCAAGAAGCAGCATAAGATTTTTACTAGAGTACTTTAATGATATCACCATTGTTGCTGCTCATGCTCACCGTGTCAAAATAATGGACAAGGATAGTGAGACCTCAAGAGAGTGCATTGGAGATACGATAAGCTTCTCATCCCTAATGAGTTTAGTGACCCTAAAATGAAGGATATATTGCTAATACCACCATGCCGACAGGATCATGGGGTTAAGATTCATGAAGTTACTCATGATGTGAACACTAGAGCCAGAGCTGAGTAAGAAGAAAGACGTAACCTGGAATCAGAGAAATGAAAGAGGATACAGATTGATGCTGCTGATGAAGAGGCACAGAGGAGAAATTATGGGCAAGTTACCAAAGACTTGAATGAAAGAAACAACGATATTTTACATTCCATGAAAGAAGGGTTCTTAGCAACCATTCCCCTTGTTGATGCTACTCGGCAGTTAGCTCTGGATTCTGTTGATATTGGGATTTTGAAAGATCCCAATGCACAAATTACAGGATCTATTGTTTATTTATGCCTAAAGTACGTGATCTTCTCTGGATAGACATCTGTGAATGTAAAAGAATAGAAATAAATACAAACATCTCTATAACCTATTTAAATATCTGTAATAAGAGAAGAAAAAAAAATTCGCATTTGAAATGTAAGATAACATTTATAGAGGAGTGGTAAATAATTAACTCACAGTTGCACCGTGGATTATGTACCATGGAGACATCACCGCCATTAGCAATCACATCTGAGTGAGTGAAAACATGTTGAACAAAGACCTCTTTCACAGTCTTCTTACCAACCTCGACTTGCTTTCCATGCAGAACGAAACATATTTGTTGCTTTTGAGCTTTTTCTCCTTCTTGGCTGCGTAAGAACCCAAGAACCTTTGCTTATCCTCTGCTCTTGCCACCTATTATCTGTATTGAGAGAGTTTGAGATTACGATAGTGCTTATGCTACTACATGGTATTCTTGGCCCACTAATGGTGAGGTTAGTTGGGGACAGTGTAGAGCAACCTCTAGAACTTCTTGGGTGGGAAGAAGACAAAGCCATAGCTATAATGGAGGGAGAATGAGTTTTGAAAGCCGTTCATGAAGGTGGTGGATATCTTTTAATGAAGGGAGAGAGTTAGCTATCAATCAGTAGTCAGGTTTTAGCAACTTGATGGCTATTGGCAGTGGACCCTACTTTGTGAGACAAGGACTTTACCTTACGTAAATGGGACAAATCTCAATATTTTAAAGTGCTTTCTTTCATTTTTGTGATATTTTCCATGCATTTCTACGTTACATAAGGTTGTTGCTCATTGGTTGCGCCTTCTTTTCTCTCTCTTCAATAAGGCCCTCCAAATGACCTCCAAAATTTCCTAATGCATGCTCGTATTTGTACTAAGATAGATTTATGGTTGGGATATCAGAAAGTGCATATTTGACTTGCTGATATACCCAAAAAACGTGTTCCAAACAAGGTTTAGACATTATGAGTTTGTGGTTATGCCCTTTGGGTTAGTGAATATGCCCGCAACTTTGATGACGCTCATGGATAGTGTTTTTAGAATGTATTTGGGCAAGTTTGTTATCGTCTTTGTCACTGAAATTCTCGTGTACACTGCCTTTGAAGAAGAACAATTGCAACATCTGAGGGAGGTGCTTGAATTGCTATGAGAAAATAAGTTATATGCCAAACAGTTAAAGTGTGATTTTCTCAAGTAGGAAATTCAATATCTCGAGCATGTAATCTTAGCTGATGGGCTACACATGGATCAATACAAAGTGGATTCCATTTGATGGTGGCCTTCTTCTAGAGATTTGGAAGTGTTACAAACTTTCTTGGGATTTGCAAGTTTTTATCAAACGTTTGCTAGAAACTATCCTCTAATTGATGTGCCGATGACGGATCAACTAAAAGCCAAGGGGGAAACATTTTAGTGGGGTGCCACTCAACAACGAAGTTTTGATGCTCTCAAGGACGCATTAGCTACAGCTCCTATTTTAGCTATTGTGGATCCTTTGAAGCCATTTGTGTGGAAATGGATACTAGTAATCGTACAAGAGGGAAGGCTAATTGCATTTGAAACCAAGAATCTTGATTCAACATAGCAGAACTACTTTTCTTATGAATGCAAACTCTATGCAATATCGTCTGCCTTGAATACATGGCAGCATTATTTGTATGGAGCTCAGTTTGAGATTGCGTTTGACCATGAAAGCATAAAATTTTACACAAAAATTTGACTTGAAGGGTTGAAAGGCGAGGTGGGATGAAATTCTTCATAAGGATGAAGCAAATCCCCGGTAAAGTAAAGGACGATACAATGTGGTGGCTAATGGTCTTAGTCGTATGCTTGAGATAAACTATCTTCTATTCACAAAAATTCAAAGTGAGTTTTTGGATTCTTCAAAGGGAAAATATGAGCATGACAATGCATACTCCAAAGTGTGGAGTCGTGTGAAAATGGAGCCATATGCAGGCTCTCAACTTTCAAGCTTGGAGAAGGAGATGGAGTTCTTTGCTTCACACAATGAGAGTGTATGTATATATGTTAGAATGAATATGGGAATGAGTAAATCAATTCCCCTCTCATGCTTGCTCGACCTCTCTCTCTGTCTCTCTCACACACATCTATCTCTTGCTTGATCCCTATTGGCACTTGCCAAGCTTGGCCAATCACTTTAGGTGGTCATTTCAAGCAATAGGGGTAGCATTTGGACAAGTGTCCTTCTTTCCCCTTTGAGAGAGAGGCTTGAAAATTGCATAGATAATTAGCTAATCAAACTAAATGCTCATTGGACCTCTTTTAAGACTATCCAATAGACTTCATGCACATCTTGAGGGCAACATGGGTAGGGGCTTGACATGTGTCCTTACTGCCTCTTGAGGACTAGGCTTGCCTTGAGCGTGTGAGTGTGTGTTCTCTCTCATGCCCCTACTTCTAGGGCTCTCCCCCTCCTTGTAGGGATCCTTTTTGACTATTGAGAACAAGCACATTAGTCACCAAGCCTGACAAAGCACCTCCAGCTTGGGTAGTGTTCCCACAAGCACATCAAGCACCTTAGTCAGCAAGCACGACAAGCACTTGAAGCACCTTAGCAGCAAGAATGGCAAGCACCTGAAGCACCTTATTCATCAAGCACGACAAACACCTCAAGCACCTTAGTCATCAAGCACCTCAAGCTTGGGTAGCCTCTCACTCCCAACCAAATCAATGTACAATGGCATCAACAATCACTGCCATATCCCTTGATCAAGGTAGAACTGCTACAAGTCAAGGAACGGCTATATAAAGACATGCAAGCAGCAGGTGCAGAGGAAGTCCACCCCAAGTGGAGAAAGAGATGTTTGAACAAGAATCCCAGATACTTGATTCTATTCACAAGATCACCTGTAGCCCTTCAGAAGGACCCTACTTTTTGTCATGTACCAAGAGTAAGGACATGGCAAGCACATGAAGCAATGACAAAGAAGCAGCCTACATGGCTGAATTATCCGAGATTGCCAACTCCAAAAATGGAACACCGACAGAGGAATACATGGTGAAAACCCTAATGGGTGCCATGGCATTTTTTAAAAGTCTCCTTGATCTCTCATGTGCTATGCTCTACAAAATTTGCCAAATGTTGCTCACATGCATTGAAGCTTTTCACGAGCCAGAGCAAGCAGGAGGGCCGTGGATGTCATTCCTCAAGGGAAATAAAGTTCTTTGCTATGACCTTAGCAGCCAACCTTCTAAAGAAGTCCTTTATGGCTTCTACGCCCAGTGCATGTTCTTGCCATCACACAATATGTTGGCGTTTGAGGAAGCATTCTATACAGGTTTTTTCACTTGGCGAAAGAAGATTTCTGGGCCAGTGATCAGCAACCTAACCTCCAGATTTGTAGGCTACTCAACCATCGAGCTCAAGAACAGATTCACCATGCGATTTTTGCAGGTTCCAGACAAAGAGAGAAAGATCAAGTATGAGAAAGCTCTACATGCACTTAAAGACCGCCTCTCCAACCATCAACCCGAAGATTCTTTCAGTCCATAAAGCTGTGTCAAGGGATGACACAGGCAAGGAGGGGGGGAATGTTAGCAGCAAGATAACTCAGATACCATTTTTTAAAGCTCTCATTATAAAATTATTCATTATTTTGATGCATCGAGAATATTGCAATTAATTGATGAGCCGGGGCTACAAGCTTCCAGATTGTAACAACATGTCTTTAGTTAGAGCTCCTAGATTATTAGTTTTGACCACCAAAAACCTTGGCTAAGGTATAAAAGCCAATTTTGTAAAGTTATTCTTAAGTTTTGGATAATGAAATACACAGCGTGAGCTAACAGCGCTC
Organism: Adiantum capillus-veneris; assembly: GCF_014529385.1. Lineage (NCBI taxonomy): Eukaryota > Viridiplantae > Streptophyta > Polypodiopsida > Polypodiales > Pteridaceae > Adiantum > Adiantum capillus-veneris. Next base: position 93,078,633 of record NC_140945.1, read on the forward strand.
ACTTCTCTCCTTCATGTGCTTCCTTTTCCCTCCCCGGTTGTCACATTGCAGTTGCGTCTGTTGCGTTGCAACCACACGTAAGAGCTCTACGCATTGATGTAAGCATTGCACAATATTTTGTAGCTTTTGGTGTCACTGACCCACGGCTTAATCTAATCATAAGTAGGAATTTACACCTTAAAATCAAAAACTAAGTATAGGTGGGGTATTGGGTCATTGCTAAGCATTTAGATGCATTCTCAGTCAAAAACGGCCAGGTCAAAAATCCACTACTGTTAATAATTGCGACTTTTGCACTTGATCAAAAGTGGGATTTGAGATCAAAAGCATGTATGATTAGGTCTTATAAACATGTCCTAGAAGTTTCATTACGCTTGGATGTCATTTGATGTTGTAACGGATGTGATTTATTTGTCGATGAGTGATTGACTTTTGGTGATTTCTGTCATTTGAGTGTAGCCTGAGTTAGATGTGAGTTGTTTGTTGTTTTCCAAGAGATTGACAACCTCTTGTAGCCTCTATGCACTAGTTGAGTCAGCTTCATTGACAATTAATTCGTGGTTCTCGCTACAACTGTAGTAAGATAGGAGTGAGGTAAGACACCCATCCCACATGCACCACCTTGGTGTGTGTTGCCTCCACCTTGGCGAAATGTGAGGAAGACTCAAGAGGAAAAAATTGCAGTATGCACTACTTTCTCCTTGGACTATGCACCAGATTTCCCCTTGGGACAATCCTTTTTGCATGGCTGCTTCCTAAGCATTGAAATCATAACTTCTCTTTTGTATCCTTCTCAAACTCTTTTGTAGAGATAGGCCCTCAAGACCCCTTGGGTTTCTTAGCCGCCTCTAAGTTGGCTACTACAAACTTACTTTTATTGCACCCATACTGTGTGCGTGTATTATTGTGTGTATTATCGGGATGTGAGCACTGTGTGGTGTCTCACCATCTGGATCATTGTGGATGTGATCTTGCACTATGGCCTCCTCAAGTGTTTTGGGGTCCTAAGTCTTGACGTGCTTCTTAAGCTCTAGTGTCAGACCGTGGATAAACCCACGCACTTGCTGAAATGTATCCAACCCTTCCAGCTTGAGGATGACATCCTCGTAGTGCGAGATATACTCCAACAATGATTTATGTTGTCACATGAAACACTTGTCCCAAGACGACCAATTTCTATTTGCCTCATTTGTTGGGAGAAATTCTTTTCTAAATATAGCCTCGAAGGCTACCCAAGTATATGGTATGATGTTCTTCTCCTTGAGAGACACCCACCATTTATAGGCCTTGCCTTCTAAAGTCAGACTTGTATGCAATGCCGTGAATGCATCCAAAGTGCACCAGAGATCATGAATTCCTTCCCACTTGCTAAGAAAGATACTCACCGCATCTTTACTATGTTCTCGTTCCTCTCCCTTAAAGGTGGATGGTTTTGTACTTCTCAACAAATCAACCATCTCCTTTTGAGTGAGAGAGTGCAGAGAAACCGGAGGGGCACCTCGTCCTTGACCGTCCTGATCAGATACGTGCTCATGCATGTGTGTATCAATAGGGCCCTTGGCTTGCTGTTGCATAAATTGCACCACTAAAGTGGTTAATTTAGTAACATTTTAATTTAAAGATGACAAATTCTTTTCCATTATAGACATGCATGCTTGAAATTCTTGATTATCAACAATTTGTACGTATCATCTCCTCCCATAGCTTCCCATTCACCCTCTGTGAGAGTATCCGATCGTGAGCCATCATTGGGAAGAGTGGACGTATTGTGTTTGAAATCCAAATCCATGGCAACTTTGTGCCGTGCTAGAAAGACAAAGAAGAATACCTGGATTTCAAAAATCTTGTAGCGTACTATGTATCACACGTGCCAATAATTAACTGTGCTAATTATGCCCACAATCCCAATTGAGAGATGTATGGTTGCCAAAAAACCAAGCCGTGCTTGGACTTGTGAATGTTCAAACCGGAATTCCAGGCAGTGCTTGGATCATTGAATGTTTGAAAGCTCCAAGTCACTTCTTGTTGTCAAAATTTGTTGGCCTTTCCAATTGGGAGATACTTGTCAAAAAAGACCTTGTCAATTTCGCGCATTAAACCCGAAAGAAATTCGTAGGACTTTGCTCCATCAAGCTACCACTCAACAAGATTGCTCTCCAAGAATCCGAGATTATTGCTTGAAAATTTTGTAAATGTATGCTTTGAAAATTTTGCACTATAGCTATGCCCCTGATTTTCTACAATTTCAGCAAGTCAGTTGCTTGCCGAAAATTTGTCGAGATGTGGGCTTGAAGTTTCTCCAAGGCCCCGATGAGAGGGGGGGGGGGGGGGGGGGGGGGGGGGGCATGCGTATCCTCTCTTGGCCAATAAGTTTTCCCACCCAAGGCGCAGCTTTAGGGCTTGTGGTTGTCAAATAACACCTTGTTGCAGTGGCTATGACATGCAGGAGATGCCGCAAGAGAGAGAGAGAGAGAGAGAGAGAGAGAGAGAGAGAGAGAGAGAGAGAGAGAGAGAGAGAGAGAGAGAGAGAGAGAGAGATTTCAAACACTACGGTGTGCCTCGACCTTTGGGCCTATGATGAATTTTGCTCCCCTTGGCCTCGCATTCACGTCGAGCCCTCTTGCACTCGATTCTTCTTGCCCAATCGTCTTGTCCCCTCATTAGCGACTATGCCCACAACCATTTTTGGCTTGTCTTCATCCTCAACTCCGCTCCACAACTCTCCTTAGGTGCATGCACATGCAAAATCATGGAAGAGAAGGTCACTTCTCAAAGTAGCTTTGATACTAGTGTAAAGCTCTAGGATTGCGTTTTCTTGATCCTCCACCCAACCTCCTTTTATATCCCTTGGTCTAGGATATCGTCTTCATTGGCAGCCAGCCCTTGGCCTAGTTGTGGTCTTCCAGGGTGGCCGTTGGCCTGGCATTACAATTTACGTGATCATATTTAAGATGATGAATGGTGATCTGACAACCCACAAAAAGCACACTAAATTATTATTTTTTCCGGGGTGGACCTGCTAGGATATGGCAAAAACCAACTAATGGGCCCACTAGGATATGGGAAAAAGCCTAGTGGGACTACCGGTTTCGGTGGTTTTTGCAGGTTAATAGAAAGGTCACGTTAATATTTAATGTGATCATGTGCTTTGAAAAGTGATCACTCAATGTTATTAACATGTTCGTGTGTTTGTGATCATGTTAATGAAATCCCTGCTTGCACCTGCTCTTTCATCCGCACTTCAAATGGACTGACCAAGCTGTGGTGCATTGTTGAAGTTCATACCCAGCCAAAGATCCTAATCAACGGAATTACAACGAGATGCATGGTTTTTTGGCAGTGACGAAGATGCTGGCCTCTCTCTCTCTCTCTCTCTCTCTCTCTCTCTCTCTCTCTCTCTCTCTCTCTCTCTCTCTCTCTCTCTCTCTCTCTCTCTCTCTCTCTCTCTCTCTCTCTCTCTTAGGAAGCCCGTGGATGGGAGGCTGTGAGCATGAGCGTGCATTTGGCAGGGCAAAGGAGGTTTGTTGTGTTCTTAGAGTTGCGACAGCTCTTTGGGGTGTCCCCCGTACTGTAAATGCGTCTACTTGCATCTAGCTCTTGTTAAATCACACTAGGCTTTGTCATTAAAGGCGAGGCTCTGCTGGAGCTCTTTAGCATTACATCACAGGTGCTCTCTACATGTCCTTTATTGTTGACCTCCAGTAGCTCTTCAACTCCCTTCTCCCTACATCTATCCACTTCGGTGCCCTCGACTCCTTGCAAGCCAAGTATAATAATCTTGAATTGCTATTGGGGGTCCCATTGTTGCATAGCTCCAATGACCAACAAAATTATCAATTCGGAGGGATGAGCTACCCAGCCAGGGCATGGAGACACTCACACAATTAGTGAGCTAATCATGGCAACATGAATGGTTGACTCTATGAGGTGATCTTCTTGGCCTATGGAGGAGCTAAGTCACAATGATGGGCAATCTCCACATCCACTTCCCTTCACCTCCAATCAACCCAATCACACACACTAACAATTGCAAGACGCACACAACACTAATCCTATCATGCAACACACTAATTGAAAGCACACACACATAGATCTAATGAGCACCACACTCCAATCAAACCTACATGCACACACAAGCAAGAGAGGGCAATCACACAAGATTAAAGAGGGATTAACCACTAATTAGTTACGATCTAGCTAATCTAAACATCATAGGCAATCATAAGAAGCATGAGAGAGGCATAGCGAAAGAGAATTAAGCATTGATTAGTGTTACCAAGTCACATGAGCAAGGAGAAGCTCAACTCCATAGCCACACACCTCAAGAGCTCTCACCAAAGAGTGCTCTCAACAAATGAGCTTGAGAACCCTAATTTCTTTTACACACTGCCTTATGTACCTAGGGTAAAAATATGCAATGTTCGGGCACCCAAGGACCTTAGGAGTCCAGCACTTACTGAATCTGCTACCTAGGCACACTAACTGACCTGTTATTTACAGCTTGGAACTCCCATTGAGCCCGTAACACATTAAAATATTACAATGGCTTGAAATAAATTGGGAATTTACAATACATGACCATTTTGGGAAAACGTGAAAAATGTGTAATTGCAATCTTCACTTCTTCTTTGTATTCATCCTTGATGTGCATCCGTACATCTTGGGTATTTAGCAGCTTTTGTTAACTCACGTTGACTCAATTAACATTCCCCCTTTCTGATTTTAGTGCTTGTCCTCGGGCACTATTGAATAGTGCCTGTGGAGGCTGTGGAAGGTTTTTGATTGGTCTTTCATGGGCTAATTGTATTCATTTAGCATTGAATTTGTTGATGAGGTTCAATTTGTTGCAGCATCTATATTGGTCCGAATATGTCTGATGTGAGAGATGATGTTGCATTTGTCCGTTGTAATAGCATAATGATGAGGTTGATGTTTATTTATGAAAATTATGTACAAGAGAAGTAGAATGATGAGGTTCTAAATTAGGGTCTAATACCTGGATGACCAAAGGAAAAAAACCTAGTGAAAAAAAAGTGTCTTTGGGATACGCGTGTTATTGGAGTACTTATTAGCATGGCAAATATTAATAAAATACTTGAGGGATTATTTGCTGATAGATATGGAATTAAAAAGGCAGCAAATATGAAGGTTAGCATGATGGAACATTGGTCTTCCTATTGTAGTCCCCTCAAGGTGCATAGATGGAAGCAAAAAAGAGTGTTTAATGCATATATCCAATGATAGGACATCCTATTTATGCATACACAAAAATGCATGGAAAACAATATGCTGTGCAAGAAGGAATTTGAGGGGTTCTTCAGAAAGATGGTGTAGCTATAAAAGAATATGACATGGCTTTGCAAGCTGGATCCCCTTTAAGAATGGTTTTTGTTGACAAGGATATGTGCTTTCATCTTACTGTGCACTATACATGAGTGTTGGACTCTACGACACTCCACCAATTGTAAATTAATAGACTTCGACTCTTATGCTCATCTCATCCAGCATGAGCGACACGACTTAGATATGCTCAACTCTTCCAGCTTGAGCTTAAGCCTAATAACTACGACTCTTAGCACAAAGTTTAGTATGACATGAAGCTTTGGGACTAATGCTTTGCTTATTTTATAGCTCAGCAGCCTGACTCTGACTATACCAAAGAGTGTTTTTTGCACCCTGACAACTTGACGTTTTACATTCTTGTTATTACTACAAACATTTCTTCACGTAAAAGTAAGCTTGAATCCTAAAAAAGAGGATTAGTGAAGGACCAAGTTGGCATTGAAGGTTTCTTTTGCCATACCTATTTTATCATCTTTGAATCTGCATTTGTGTTTATTGGGTTGTCCTTCTTTGACTGTGAAGACTCCATTATCTGTTTGATTCTCCAATTAGGCATGTTGATGGGAGTCTTTGATGTTGTTGTAGGCCTTTGTTGGCTGTTGGCATGTGGCTTTTGACTAGGAGCATTGGAAGACTTAGGAACCCAAATCTCTTGATGACCTTTGTATCTCCATTGTTGACTTTTCTTAGCTCTAGATTTTCTTGACTTCTTGAGATCTTTATGCAGGTCTGGTGTTGTTGCAGTTGGCTTGTAGTTGACTGGTAGCCAAATCTTTGTACACCCTGTGTAGAATTCTTGTCTAACAGTCTAACAGAACATTCTTTGAGATCCCTCTTTGTTCTGTATCCTCTTGTGAGCTGTGGTAAACTTTAGATTCTTTTGATGTTGTTCTGTTGTATACCTACTGCTTAGGTATCCTAGAATATTGTCGAGGTTGATACCTTGTGGGCCTTCTTTCTTGGGAGGGACTTGACATTACTTCATATGCCCTTAGCTGAGGTTTTGGCACCATATCTATCTGTTACCTCCATAGTACTCCTGTTCTTTTAAGCTACATTGTGATGCTATCCATCCCATGTGTTTGTCTTTTTGTGTTGATTTCTCGTCCTTAATCCAAACCGGATCATTGACTTTGACTAAATTGCTCTGAACAAACACTTTCTTGAATTTCTTTTGCTTTGTTGAGTTCTTTGGCTGAAATATCTTTGCTTTTTTAGGTGTCTCCTCAGAGGTTTCAGTTGGGTCAGCAATTGACTTGAAGTTTTGAAAGCCTGACTTGCTTGAAGAAGTATCTGATCCACGAGGTTTCTTTAATGTAGAGGCATATGATGTCACACCTTCTTTGCTAATCGATGGAAATTCCACTTTAGCTTTACCTTTGTCTGCAAGACTTATCTTTGATTCTTATGACTTTTGCAACTCTAAATCTAGCATTAACGGTATGTGTAAATGTTGTGGGCTACCTCTTGGAAAAGAGAGTATCTTTGTAGGCCTTGTGTTGGTATAGCCACTGATGTCCAAGGATGACATCTTCATGCACGTCTTTTGAAGACTTCACCTGAAACTTACTTGCTCTTCATGATTTTGGATGCTAAGGGTAGCAACCATTTCTTCTTGACTTGTATACAGCCTTACCCATGATCTCTTTGTTACCTCGCTTTCTGTGAGCAATCTCTAGAATATTTTGGATGTTGTCTGTAACCATATTGCAATTTGCTTCTTTATCTAGTAGAGCATTGCATCTGACACTTGCTCCTTTTGTACTGCTGAGAACTATAGCTATTCTCATTGTTGGCTCTATTGAAGATTTTCGTCCCGCTCTTTCCATGGTCTCATCTTGATCTAGATTCTAAATGTGTCTCTATGGAGGGTGGCTTGAGACTATGATTTCCAACCTAAATTTCATCAGCTGGTTTAGTTTGCAATGAGTGATTGATCTTTAAACTTCCTATTGCTTCTTGGTTGTTTACAACCTCGTTCATCTTAACTTCTGGCTTTGGTGGCATTCTTTGCTCAATATCTTTCGTGGTTGCTCTTTCCTCTGTTTGATCTATTGCTATTGCCTAATTTGCTTTAAGCTCTTCTGAAGTTTTGATTGATGGAGATGAATCATCTTCAATAAGATCTACTATGATATAAGTCTCCATTTTAAATGTTCTTGAGGACCTTGTGTTGTCGTTCGCACATGACCATTCTTGGTCTTCGTTCTTTGTTGTCTCTGAAGACTGCATCTTCATTGAATTATGTATCTCTAACATCTTTTGGGCCATTGGCATTCCCATTATGATGTTGTCTGGCATATCTTTTGTTGTGATCACGTGAAATTGATCTATGATAATCTGTGAACTTACTTCAATGGTGGTGGAGATGATTCTCCAACATTCTGCTCGTTTGTTTCCTGATATGCTCACACATTCAGGAGCATCTTCCAGCTGTGGTTGGCCACATCTTTTTCAAGTGCAAAAGGACATGAGGTTCTTATCTAGTTGAACATCTAAATTTACTTCTTTTGACAGTTTTTCTTTGTTCTCACCAACAATGTTGCACTATCGTCTTAGGATTTGTGTCTGAATTGACTGCTTTTGTTGTGGTAGCGTCCTTTGGTTGATATTTATCTGCATATTCTTTGCTTTGATCACCTGCTTCCATTGATGTCGAATCCATTGGCTGTAATATTGCACCTTTTGGTTGCAATTGATGAGCATTGTCCACCTGCATCTGAGTAACCCTTGATCTTAGAAGATCCATTGTACTTTCTGGTAGAATCTGTCTCTTTGGAGAAGATTTCGGTGGTGACATTTGTGTAGCTTTCTGGACTTTAGCTTCCGTTGATTTTGACTTTTATGTTTCTTGTTCTGGCAGCTTGAGGCTTTGCACCATAATTAGATAGTCTTTGACTTCAGTTGGACCATCCATAGGGGTTTGTATAAGGTCATGAACTTGCTGGTATTCATTACCATGTGTATCTTGATATGCATATGTGACCTTGGTCACATGTAACCATTTGAACACATTGAATATGTTGGCTTTTGGCTTTGACTTGTGGAGATCAACTAAAACTTTTGTCCTTGATGATCTTTATAGAAGCATTTGTCTGTAGATTCTGATGGAATCTCGGTCAATTGAAAACTTCCAACAACCATATGATCTTTCAATGGTTTTTGCTTTGAAGGAGTTTGTTGGCTACAAGCCCTAGAGCTTCTAACTGGTGTAGCATTTCTTGGTACATCAACTGATTTTGATGGATTTACACCTCCCCCCTTCCTAGGGTGATCACTATAGCTTGCTTCATTGTAAGAGTTCAAAATTGTTTGTCTTTGGTTTAGTCTCACCTTTTGGGATTGTGAAGGTACACTTTAGGTGTAGCACTATTGATGTTTGGCATATGTAAACCTTCTACTTAGTTTCCTATGTATCTCCGTGAAACATGACAAATTATTCCTCAAGTCAAGCTATAAATAGCATTATCTTTGCCCTGAATTGTCTATCCCATGGGTCTCCTATGATATATGTTAGAAAATATGACGTAGCTAAGTAGATAATTGAGTAGATTACTTAATGGAGAGAGATAATTTTCACACACAAGAGATTGCAGAGTAGAGAGAGAGAGAGAGAGAGTACACACAATATACATGGTTCACCCAATGTGGGCTACGTCCACAAGAAAGCATCCACTCAATGGCTTTAGTACTTCAAAACAAGAAGTAGGTTACAAAAGGATTATACCCTTTTGGAGCTCCCCCTTTGCTTCACTCTCACCACCTCACACCCACCTTGTTGCATCAACTTCACACTATCAAATGTGTAGAAATGGCCTCCTTTTATGGGCCAAAAGGGTTGTCCTCTCTCATGAGAAGTAACCCTCTCTCATGAGAGGTAACCTTGTGTAGCCGCTCTTGTGTAGATAAGTCCAAATCGGACCCTCCAATCCTCCCATGTGTGGCCGTCCTTAAGAAGACAAGTCCGCTTTTGATTTTGGTCACCGGCCATTGAATTCTGACCACCGGCCAACCGACCGGTCGTTTGCCGACCACTTTTCGGCCGCCATTCATCATAATATTCCGGCAAAAAGGAATATTCTGGCGAGTGATTTTATTTTTCGGTGCGCAATGTCTTCTTCTCATAATGGGGGCCTTAAAAATGTGCGTTTTTAACACAAAAAATTACAAGGGGTAAATCAAGCTCCATACTTAACAATATGAGCTTCTGTGGTTTCAGGACCCAAGGCACCATATATGCTAGACTCTCGTCTATATCTACGACTGTTTTGGTCAAAGTATATGCTCGTTTGGTCACAACATTGAGGCTTGATTTCCGATGGAGGAGAGTTTGGCTCTGAATAGATTTCGGGGTTCACTCGGGTAATATCCTTCATCTCTAGAGAGGATAGGCTATAATAGATTATTTCCTCTGAAATGAACCATCCTTTCTGATCTATCACTGGACGTACTTCTATGAGCTGGTATGTAGGCCATTCAAACACTGGTAGATCCTTTTTATAAAGTTGCCCTTTTTGGTCTACATAGTGTGCATATGAATTATGTGTACCATACAATAGTAATAGCATTCTGTTTGATGTATCCCATAGACTCAAGAATGATTGCACACTTGTGGAAGTGGATGAAAAATCATTTGCAAATTTAACAGTCTTTTCAACATTCGATGATATCTGGATACCTTGACCAAATTCATGCTGGAATTTTTTGTTCAAAGAATCAATTTTAAGCTTTTCAAGTGCTTGTGCATCTTTATGCTGATTTTGAACTTGCAATGTTTTTACTAGTGTTTCTAATGGTAATGCAGAATCATCTAATTGCATTAAAAGTGACGAGTTAAATGCGCTTACATCGAGATTCGTATTTCCAATTTTCTGTGTACCTTGGTTGGTGGTTCATGTGTCCTTGTTGTCTGGATTTCTTGGATAATCTTCAAAAATATGTCCACCTTTTCGTCAACAAATTGAACAATATGCCATGACTAGTGGTATTTCATTTGGTTATGTCACGTCAAGCTCTAGCTGAGAAGTTTCTACTTCTATGCTTACCAAGTTGTCGACATCTTCTTTCAGAACACTAAGCATCAAGCTATAGATTGCTGTATCTTGACCTTTGTACTGATTTTGGCTCGATTCTCCAATAAGACTGGCTTTTATTGATTGATTTGTCACCGGATCTTGCAATTCTGGTTCTCAATTATAGTCCTGACCACTGTAATCCATGTACAATGACCCTGATTGCATATGCACCAATTGTATGTTTTGTTGGCTTGTGTTGATTTTTCGATAACCACTTGGATTGATTTTTTGTACCTCTATCTGCACTTCATCTTTGAGCTTGCAATACTTGGCTCCACTGAAGTCTATGAACATCTGGGAGTTCTCTGAATCTTGCTTTACCCTGATCAATAGGATCTTCACTCTTGTGCTGCTTTTGCTGCTCATAAGATACCTATGACCTTCTGTATCCGTGTACAAAAATTTATCCCCATTGTAGCCATATAGCTGTAAAATTTTCTCTGTTGCACTTGAACTCTCCGCTCGATTTGAGTCCATGTTAGCTGGTTCTGTTAAAACTGTCTCCTAGTAGATTTTGGTATCAATTAGCAAAATTTCTGCGCTCGTACTAGTCTAATCTGTAATCACATGTGAATTATACCCTCGTTCTTCCGATTAGAAGCTCAATTTGCATGCTTGATTTTGACAACTTTAAAAAAAAATTGCCGCTCACGGCTTCGAGTTGGTCTTCTTGCTCGCTATTTTCGTTCGTTTTTCTACTGATCTCGTTCGCTTTGTGGTGTATAATTTTTCAGGCTCAACTTGCTCGCTTTTGGGCGGTGTAATTTTTTCAACCTTGCTTTCTGAAATTTGATTTTTTAAAATTATTTTTATCCTCCCTCTTTTCTTATTCTTTTTCGACTCTTCTCGTTTTATTTTTATTATTTTTTCATAAAATTTTGAATTTTCTAATTTTTTGATAATTTCATGATTTTTTCAATATTTTTTTAGAAAAGTTTTGATTTTTAATATTTTTGGTGAATTTCATATTTTTTTGAATTTTTTGAAGGTTTTATGAATATCTTTGATTTATTGTGATTTTTTTTCAATTTTTGAATTCTTATGAATTTTTTGTGAATTTTCTATATTTTTAATGAATTTTTTGTGTTTTTTTTCTAATGAGGTTTTTTTTAATTTTAATGAATTTTTTGTGAGTTTTTCTAATTTTCGTGATTTTCTAATCCTTATTATGATTTTTTTATGGAAAAATTACCAAAATACCCCTCTAATTTGAGGAAATTCCCAAAATACCCCTCAAATTTCAAAAATTCCCAAAATGCCCTCGATATTTTGTCATAAATTTCGAAAATGCCCTTCAAATTTTCCAAAATTCCCAAAATACCCCTGGTTGTGAGACTAAATTTCTCGAAAAATAATTTTTTTTGTAGGTTTTCACAAGAAGAGTGATTGTCTATCATACAAGATGCTAAAACTACAATTTGAGTCGGTTACGTAGGCTTTGGAGATGAATTGCTTCATTATTTTTAGACATAATTGCCTTTTTTGCGATGGTAACTGGTGACAAAATACATGTTGAGCACTCAAAATACATGCTGAGCACTCAAAAGCGAATCTCAATTGTCAAAAACGAATTAAGATTAGAAAATCTTGAACATTCCAACCAAAATAGATACAAGGGTATTTTGGGAATTTCCTCAAATTAGAGGGGTATTTTGGTAATTTTCCCATTTTGTGGATTTTTTAACTATTATACAAATAAATGAAATGAAAGTGAGAAAAAAAAGAAAATGAAATCGAAATGAAATGTAAAGGGAAAAAATGAAATTGAATTGAAATGAAATGAATTTTTTTTTAAAATGAAAACGAAATGAAATTAAAATTGAAATGAATAAAACACAAAAGTTAATGATACAAAAAAATAACAAAAAGACAAAAGGCTCTGAGCATGCGCGTTCACGAAAGAGAAAGAGAGAAAGAAGACATAGGAGGTTCCTTTTTGGCCTACCCAAAGGGCAAAGGCTATAGAGATGCCTTCTCTTTTTGCTGACTAAAATAGAAAAAAGATTGAGTTGTATTTTCAAGCATTTTTTGATAGGCCAAAAATGCTGATTGGTTGAAATAAGATAGTGGTCACTCATTTAAATGAAAAGTGTGTAAGTCTAATGATGGACATGTCTAATGATGCTGATTGGTTGAAATAAGATAGTGGTCACTCATTTAAATGAAGAGTGTGTAAGTCTAATGATTGAAATATGAGATGCTCATTTATCAAGAAAAAGATTTTGGGTTGCCTTTGAAAGAATGAAACGTTGAGAGTCTTAGAGTTTAAATGATAAAGCGTTAGAGGCTCTACAAATCCCAAGAGTCACCTTTTCATTTTGAGAAGTTATTTCACCCCTTGAAATGAAACTTGAGGTGATAAACTAAAGTTGTCATTTTTGTTAGTTCAAACTTTAACGAAGGGTATAGCTTTAATCTTTAGTTCAAACTTTAAGAAGGATCTATCCTTTAGAGCTTTAGAGCTTTAATCTTTTAGAGATTTTTTATTGTTATTTTTAGAGATTATGATGTAGAACCTTTAAAGTAAGGTCTTCAATGATTCAATGAGGACCTATAGTTTTTTTTTTTTAAATGTAAGGCTTTGAATTAAAGAAAGTGAAAAGGTTACATGGACCCACAAGTATGGGAAGGGTCACCCCGAGACGCTAGAGTTTTAGAACTTAGAACTTTAGAGCTTTTAAAGTGGGATTTACAGCTTAGGGATCTAGAGTTTTAAACTTGTAAAAGAGGCTCTAGAGCTTAAAGATATAGAATTTTTAATGTGGGGTCTAGAGCATAGTGCTCTAAAGCTTAGGGTGTAGAGCTTAAGGGTGCTTTTTTAATGCGCCACGAAGCGCGAGAGAGCGTCGACAGCGGAAGAAGAAGGTAAAAGAGGATTATTTTAACGTCGTAGGAAACTATCCCAAGAGACTGTAAAGATCTATCTGGCGAAGAAAGTTCATGCGCCGAAAGGCACGCTCGAGAATCGAAAAACCCGAATTTAGTCCGACAAATAACCGAAACGCTAAAAATCACCCGATAATTAAAAAATCGCTAAAAGAATCCTAGAAATCTTAGAAAACCATCGACAAACACTTTCGACACGCATAAGCACACAGTTTTTACCTAAAATGCCAAATTCGACAAAATCGTCAACCCCCTTCGAAAATAGTAAAACGCTCAAAATTTAACGAACAAAAGCCCAAATGTGTTTGAAATCAAGCCGTAAACACACATTCAAAATAGCTCGTAAAGATCGCAAAATATCAAATTTTTATAGAATTAAAAAAAAATGCAAAAAATTACCAAAATTTTACAAAAATTATATCTAAAAATTTCTAAAAATTCTCCACACATAGGGGATTAATTGTTAACCCTCACGGCTCACAGATACCATATCACCTACGATGGATGTTGTATTATTTACTTGGTAGAGTCAGGTACTGGGCTTGTCAGTCCAATAGGAAAAGGGTAAGAGTGATCGTCGATGAGAGGCGCACTCTAACTGGAACATTCAAGGGATTAGTTGACTAAGCATGGGCGCCCAAGTGTGAATGGGGTGAGCTCATATAAAAGTCAACTAAACCTAAAATTCACTCATTCTCTCATTTGTGCAATTGAAGAGTGCTCTTGCTCCATCTCCATCTTCTTCTTCTTCTTCTCTTTGTGTGTGTGTGTATACGTGAGAGAGAGAGAGAGAGAGAGAGAGAGAGAGAGTGCGATCGAGCATTGCGACGACACGACGGCAGCGAGGCGGTTGAGCGCGGCATAGCAGCGTCTCCCTCTTCTTCGCGGCGAGGAATCCTCCACGAAGCAAGCGTAGAGCGGTGAGTAACACATCATCGTCATCTTTGAGCTTACTAGTTTAGGCTTGTTGTGTGCTTGGAGCCATTTGTGGCTCGCACGCGGTGTATCCGCAAGTTCCTTGCATTGACACGTGCGACTTATGCGCACATTTTTGGCGCCGCTGCTGGGAAAGGCCATACACTAAGCTTGAATGGCACTTTGTGCTTCTTTTGTGGTGCAATTTCTATGGTAGGAAGGGTAAGGAAGGAGGGTGTGTGTGTTGAGAAGAAGGATTTTATGTTATACTGTGTATTTTTTTTGTTAATGGAGTTTTCACAGGTACTGTGTTTATTCTCTGTGTATTATTAAGGTTGTTAGTTTTCTTTGTTAATGGAGTTTTCAAAGGTATTGTGTTTATTCTCTGTATACTAAGGTTGTTAGTTTTTTGTGTACAGTAAGTAGTGTAGATATGTGAGAGTTAATAGAGTGTGTTAGTGTGTAACAGTAGGTGTATTAGTTAGAAGTAAGCAGATAGAGTGTGTATGTGCTCTCGCGCAGGCCGCAGCGACCTTATCCTATATAATGAAATAAAATAAAATTAAAATTAAAATTATCAAATTTTTTTATTTTTTCTTTTAAAGGTAGGACCGGGTTCGGGAATATCTCCCAGACCCAAGCCCAAGCTCACGTTCAGGCCTACACCTCAGTCGCCTTTTAAAATTACGAATTTTAGCTTCACACGTAGCTAAAAATCGATTTTTTGAGGACCAACGGAACTTCATATGCCCGAAAATTGTGTTGTAAAGCACACAACGACCCTCTAAGTGATACGCTCATCTTGAGCTATTACCCACTTTAATAAGAAAAATCAAACATTAAAAAACATTAAAAACATAAAAAACACGAGTGAAAACGGACGCTTAAAAAAGTAAGCAGTTAACCTTAGAGGTTATTGGCCGAGGCTCGTAGGGTGCCAAAGGCACATGCATGTGCTCTCTGGTTGTGTGCTAGAGACGAAGCAACTAGAGAGAATTTCGACTTACGCGAGTTCTCAATATTCAATATCCACCTGCTTTAGGTTCCGGGCCCTTGGCGGGGACCCAAGGTAGTACAAACCAAGACCCGAACATAGCGGCTAGTGACTCTTCCTCTGACTACGACATCATGGAGAGTTTTTCGATGCCTAATCCCGATAGCTCAAGCCAAGACATGCATGCCATGGGCCCGTGGCAACGTGCTTAGCCGCCTGAAGGAAATCTTTAGTAGAGCCACTCGCTCCGAAAATGGAGCTAATGATGTAAATGAGGGGGGTGGGGAAGTAAATTCTCCATTCGTGACCAACGTAGACCCTATACCGTTAGAGAACGTACACGTGAATACTTCATTCACTGCACCTCCCGACTCTTCAGAGTTATTTCCCTCCGAGGTCATATTACCCGATGGTGGAAGCCTTGCCGAAGTGCGAGAGGTTGAGCGATATATCCTTGCAGCAAGGAAAAAGGAAATTGAGATCTTACGCAAGGCGGAGCAACGAAGAGAGTTAAAAGAGAAAGCTCCTGTGTCAATATCCTTGCTAAGAGATCAATCAAGTGCTCTTGACTTAGCAACCGCTAAGGACCAACCCCTAGAAATCCACATTGCATCTGGTTCAAAGGACACCCCTAGCACCTCAATCCTAGATGGAGTGCTCCTAAATGAGAACTGGGAGTACGAACTATAAACAAAAACTCTGACCGACCTATGCACAAGTCACACCTATCACGTGGGTTGGTTAGATGTGCTACAATCCACAATGGGTGCTACTAGTGTAGAGGATCAACAACAAAGAGTTTGTGAGATCATCCATAGGGTCATTGAGTTAGAGAGACAAAACAAGGGGATCAACATGCCTTCAACGGGTCTCATGAGATTCTTGGATACAGGAAAGGCTAAACAACCGACCTTATCGCAAATGGAGACTCCCTTGGTACGTACGATGGATGCTCCATATGTTGTTTCGCCAGGGGTCTCAGTGCAATCTGAGCCCACAAGTGATAGCTTCACCTTTCCAAGTCTAACTCATCTTTTCCTTGATGACACCATGACTACCATGCCTACCCCAATGATGGGCAATCCGAGAAACACGCCATGGACCTCATTTGTTAGTAAAGCACCGCTACATGGTAGCTCAATGCCTGCAATAGTACCTACAAGTGTGTACCAATCGTATACACCCATGGATCCTCATGCTCATGTAGTCCCTACTCCTCCCATTGTTTCAACTACCTATGCTCCACAACCACAACACCCAAGTTCTTATTTCCATGAGACTATACCAGCTAGCATTAGCATGTCACATCCAACGTCTGCTATGCCTAGGGCCACACATATGAACTTTGGACCACCACATGGCACAACATCATACCCAACGTGGAACCCAAGGGCTTCCTATGCGCCAAGCCTGATGCCAATACCTACTCCACATGTAGTCTCTTGAGCACCTCCACCCACGGTGCCTGCTCACTTAGGTGACTTGGCAACATTTTCTCAAGCTATTGGTCGATCTATTGCTGAGAATATACGTAACACGCCTGATAGAGCCTAGAAGTAAGGCAGTACAAATAGCCAAGCTCACACAAAAATTTAGTGGAGACGGGGATGTGAGAAAGCATATCGAAGTGTTTGAACAAATATGCGATTCTCTAGGAGAACACAATGACCTGCATAAGAGTAATGCTTTAAGCCTAACCTTAAGTGGAAAGGCTAGGTATTTGATAGCGGGAAAAACAGCAGTGCAATCGGGTGGCCTCTGTACTCGTGCACACTCCACAAACCACGCCTCATGCAAACAAGCAAAGAACAAAACAAAGGGGGCACCACCCTAAATTAAGAGGTTTAGGGACCTCACACATAGTGCACATAGGCAAGTGAGACTTCTGGCATTATGATGGGGGCATCAAAACATATGGCAAAACACATAGAAGCGAAGCTTAGGGACCTTATGTAGCATATATATACACAAAACATCAGCTTAACAATACAACGGCATCTGATCATACATAACAAGGATATAGAGAAGCAAGCCAAGGATGGCATAACCACTTGTCAAAAACAATCAACCCAGCAAGTAGGTATGATCCTACTAGCAACACATCAATACCTTAGAGAATGATGGCGAGGATGGTGGACATGGAGCATGAGAGAAGACTCCTTATTTAGGTTTTAGGGCTAGTAATGTAGCATACTAGAGGGAGAGAGAGAGAGGGAGAGAGAGTAGAGCTCCACCCATAGCTCCTCGTTGTGAGCAATGTCGTCATAGCTTCGTTGCTTGGTGAAGTGGGTGAAGTGTTGTTTTGAGTGAGAGAAGGCCTCCTTATATAGGTTTCTGAGAGGGTTTAGGATTAGGGATAAACATGCTTAAATCCGTTGATTGGGGTTACTTTTTGCTTGGGGTGGTCTGATATGTCACCATCAAGATATTCTCTAGAGTGATGTGAGAGGGGAGGGTAAATGCTGATTTTTTTGATTGTGACACATGGGGATAAGGCCTTGACCAGCATTTAAGAGCAGGTAAGGTGGCTGTTGAAACTGGAGGTTCTGCACATGTCAGGGGGGGACCTGCGGGGGGGAGGTGGCAGCTGGGTCCTCTTGAATATCAAATTCTCAAAAATCCTCAACCATGGCTTCTTTTGACATGTGTTCTTTGAAAAAATCAGCATGTCTCTTTTCAACTCATAAGTCTTTATCCCTGTTGACTCACCTTTACCATAAGATTTTCCCCTTTTCTCCTCCTGTAACTGCATTGTTGATGCCCAATCACTGCTTCTAGTAACAGTGAACTGTTACCTACCAAATACTTATGGTGCAGTAAAAAATATTTACCATGGGTAAAAAAAGTTACTGTAGGTAAAAAGTGATTTGTATTTACCATGTAGGTGAAAAATATTTACTGTAGGTAAAAAATATTTACTATGGTAAAAAATATTTACTGTCGGTAAAAAAGTGAAAACGGAGTATGCTGTGCTGTAAGTCCACACGAACATCCTCATGTAAATTTCACTAGAAATTCACACCTAGAATGGGCTATTCTGTAAGATATAGGTTGTAGGCATTCATAAGAGCTCGTTCCCACGTATCTTCTGTCCATGGCACTTTTTACTCTTTGGTGCTTGTGAAGTAGATTTTTCTTCTCTTTTGAGATCGCTTGGACTAGAGTATCCTCATCTCCCCAACAACTGACTGTTCCTTTATTGCATCTTCAGAAGGGGTCCTAAAAACCATGCATCATATAGCCCTCCCCCTTAAGCTAGAGGTATTTGATGCCTCTAGTTGTAGGTTGTGCTACAATAGGGTTCTCTTGAATACTTACCGACCTGGTACCAATTGAATTTGCCATGTTACTGCTTTCTTGGCTGATGCACCCTGTTTAGTCCTTTCTGATGAATAATTTTATCCATCCATGACTAACAGCTGGTCTCCTAGACCCTTGAAAGCCATACCCCATCCATTGTCAATATCCGCTTTCACTGGTAGCATTCTCTTTTTTTCTTTTTTTCTTCTCTTTTTTTCCTTTTTTTTTGTCTTCTCTTTTTTTTTTTTTTTGAAACGACTATGTACATGATTGTTGCCATAGTTGGAGCTCGAATATGATGAGATCTCCTCTGAACCATCCTTAGCATTGATTTCACCAGCATATGGCTGTGAAAGACGACATTGGTAGGCCTTCAATCGCCAACCATTTACCGGGGTCTGATGCACCTTACCATCTAGGTCACCTAGTTGGTAACTACCATTTGAGAACCTCTGTATCACTACAAAAGGGCCTTCCCACTTAAGCAAGAACTTACCATCCTTCCTGCGATCAAAGTGATTGTCGTATCTGAGCACTAAAGAACCTTCCTTGATACCTTTCTTGACAAGGTTGCGATTGAACTTCTTTCGTTTCTTCTCTGCCTGGGCTTCATAGTACTTCACTGCTGACTCTCGATCTAGCCCTAACCTCTCCAAATCAATGATTCTTCCTTCCATCCGCTTCTCTTGACTATCCTCTTGATGTGCTTTTAGAACTCGGAGGCTCGCTAGCTCCACTTCTATAAGCAATAGTGCCTCTTGCCCGTAAACCAAGTGAAAAGGTGTATACCCCAAGGATGTTTTAAAGAATGTTCTGTAGGCCCAAAGTGCTGCATCTAGGTGTTTGTCCCATGCCTTAGGATGTAAATGCACTTGCTTAGTGATGATTTTACATATAAGACCATTTACCTTTTCCACAAGACCATTGCACTGAGGGTAGTATGGTGTAGAGTGCCTGCGCTTGATTTTTAACTTGCTCATCAATTGCCCGACTAAATCAGCTCGAAATCCCGGTCCCCTATCCGAGAGAATCTCCAAAGGTGTGCCAAAACGGCAACAAAGGCATTCAAAAATGAAATCACTCACGTCCTTGGCTGTGATGCGCTTTGTGGGATGAGCTTCTGCCCATCTGGTCATGTACTCCACCCCCATAATGATGTATTCCTTCCCTGATTGAGTGCAAGGTAGTGGCCCTATTGCATCTATCCCCCATTTTTAAAATGGCCCATAGGTTTTGATTGGATGCTGATTTTCATGGGTAAGACGCCTTGGTCCAGCTTTTTGGCAAACCTCACATGTGCGGCACCAATGTTGTACATCTCGATGGAGGCTTGGCCACGTGAACCCTGCTTGTAAAATCTTTCTGCTAGTAATCTCTTGTGCAAAGTGGCCACCACACACACCTCCATGACAACTAAACAAAATATCCTTTATCTCTTGGGATGCAAGAACTCTTCTTAAGACAGCATCTTTCCCTCTACAATACAAGTCCTCATTCACTAAGCTATAGCTGGTAGCCTTTTTTTCCAACCACCTACGTTCACTTTTACTCATACCAGAGGGTGCTTCACAATGCTCAAGAAAGTAAAGTAAATCATGCAGCTCCTCCTTTCCCTGGTATAAAGGACTTTTCACAAGGATAGCACCTACTATGAGAGTTTGTAGTTCTTCACCTGCTAAGGCATCTGCTTCTCGATTTTGATCTCTAGGTACAAAGTGCACTCGAACTTCTTTAAAACCCTTCAACAAGGCCTTTGCTTCCCTCATCTTAACAGACAATTTGTCATTTTTACAGGCCATACGCCAACCATTTGCTTAACAATCAACATGGAGTCACCAAAAACATTTAGCTTTGTGATGCCCTAAGAAAGACAACATTGCAACCCTAAAACAAGGGCATGGTACTCTGCCTCATTGTTAGAATGAACCTCTTTTAGATGAAACCCTTTTGCAAAGATCTTCTCCTTCTCTGGACCTAATATTACTATGCCTGCTGATGCCTTGTCTTTGGTCCTCTTGTAAGCCCCATCAAAATACAGACTGTGTTCTCCCAGTAGAACTTCAGGCTCCGGGATAGGCGGTACCTTACTAGGTGCCTCTTTCTTGGCCTTCTCATAACACCTTTGTGTGAGGACATCTGCCAAACAAGCACGGGTGGAATCCTCTACTTGTAGTGTGTAGTCAAACTCTTGAAGCTGCACCACCCACTTTGCTATTCTTTGAGACAATTCCATGTGTTGTAGGGCATATGGAAAAACCTCCTCAGTTGTGATCACCACAAATTGTCTCGGAAGTAAGTAAGCCCGAAACTTCTCCACTGCAAACTTAAGAGCTAGCACCAATTGCTCAGTTGCCCTGAAACCCTTTTCAGCAGATGTCATCACTCTACTAGAGAAGTAGATTGGTCTCATGAGAGATGTCTTTGGGTCTTTTTGCATCAAGACAGCTCCTAGAGCTTCTGGACCTACACTAGGATTTACATAGAATAATTCACCCCATGTGGGTTGTAGGACGACAGGTAATGAGCTCAAAATGGTTTTAACTTCTTGAAAGCACCTTTCACCCTCCTCACTCCATGTCAATGTAGTGTGTTTAGTGAGTTGTTGCAAAGGATAGATTGCCTGAGAAAGGAGATGTATGAATCGTCCCATGTAGCGAACCTTTTGAATGAAGGAGACTAGTTGCTTCACGTTTGAAGGAGTAGGTAAAGCTAACAATGTCTTTACCTTTTCAGGGTCAGCCTCAATACCATCTTGAGACACAACATGGCCTAGTAGAGTGAACTTGCTCTCACCTATGTGGAACTTGTCTTTATTCAATTGCCCACCCAATTGGGCCAGACGGGTGAAACCTTCATCAACCTTGGACAGATGTACTTCCCTAGAGCTGTAAATGCAAAAATCATCAATGAAGACTCGTATGGACTTACCAAAGTAAGGTTGAAACACCAAGTTCATAAACCTCTGGAAAGTAGCTGGGGCATTAGTTAAACCAAAAGGCATAACTCTATAAGCAAAACACCCCCAAGGTGTTATGAAGGTAGTCTTTCTTTGGTCTTCATCTGCAATTCTGATTTGGAAGTAGCCTGAGTACCCATCACACACTGTGTACCTTTCATGACCAACCATTTCATTTAGTATTTCATCTTGAAAAGGCAAAGGAAAATGGTCCCTTTTTGTGGCTGCGTTTAGAGGCTTGTAATCCACGCATACCCTCCACTTCCCATTTTTCTTTGGTGCTACCACAACTAGAGACACCCACTAAGAATCTTCCACTGGGTAGATAAATCCTGCCTTGAGTAATCTTTTTACTTCTTTTAAGAGTGCATCTTGTTGCACTAGCCCTAATCTCCTTAGCCTTTGCACCACTGGTTTGGCACCTTCCTTTAATTGGATATGGTGTTGGGTTACCGTCACTCCTTTAATGTACTCGTAATCAGTTATAAAGAGGCCAGCATGCTTCTTTAGTACCTGCAAATAGGGTTCTCTCTCTTCTTCTAGTAGGTCCTTAGCTAGCATCTCCTCTAAGCCTGTGGCTTCTTCCTTGTTTAGAGAGTCTTGACCACCTTCTCCTTCTGGGTCTCGCAGTATTATACCCATGACTTCCAAAGAGCTAGCATCCTCCTCAGATGAATCATCCTTAGATGAAGAGCAGCTGCTTGTGCTCCATTCATCCATAGAAGTCTCCATCTCTAGGTCTTGTTGTCTACCCTGCTTAATGTCATACACAATTTTTTGTTGCTTGCCACCTACGTTATGATTTGGTCGCAACTCAAGGGAACCTGTCTCCCAATCTTGGCTAGCTTTCATAGCCATAAGCCAAGGTCTTCCAAGGATTAGCGGATAGCCCTCCCCCTTAGTTGGGATCACATAAGCATCAATTGAGATTGCAACACCAAAAGCTGAAACCTTCACTCCATTAACCTTTCCCACACAAGCCACCCTTACATTATTTGCCATCTTAGCTTATAAGGAAGTTTGCTCGTTTACTTCCAAACCCAACCTGTGCATTAATCTCTCTGTCATAACACAAATCTCGGCTCCACCATCTACGTACACATTGGAGACTCTCTGACTCTTAACCTCTGCATCAATGACTGGCACGATATCCTTCATGCCTCTTGCACTAATAGACCCAACTGACTTTGCCTTAGCCCTCCTGGTGCTGACCATCTTAGACAAGGTTCTACACATCTTTGGGGAAAGGTGGAGGAGTTGCTGCCATGAAATCTTTGGTCCTTGCTTACTCACATCTGCTACCAGGTCGTAAGGTATGGATCCTACCCCAAGTGGAAAGTCTTCTACTCCTATGTGCCTCCTTGACCTACTCTCCCTTTTCTTGTCTCCTATCACTTAGGAGGAACCCTCATTCCCTTTATCCGGCTCTGAAGCTTCCATTTCATCAGTTCTTTGTCTCCTAACTCTCTTTATTGTCATGGCAAAAGCTTCCTCCATTTTTTCTTTCCCTTTATCCTTACCATTGTCAAGACTTATGACAGAGACAGCCCTCCCCTCCCGATGGTAGTGGAGGGATCTCTGTTGGTGCTTGTGGTGGTGGAGGAGGGGGTCTCAATATTTGGATTGGTGGAGCCATGTGTGCATTTTGTCCATTTAGTGGCTTAGCTCGAGGAGGAGTGACTTGCTGGCGAGGAGGCCGTCTTTGATTACCATTTCCTTGATAGCGTCGTGGATGGGGGCAATAATACATGCCGTGACCTACCTCTCCACAGTTGTAGCAAATGTACTCACGTACTTGCCTTTGTCCTTCTTGTCTATTTAGTTCATTTCCTGGCTGGGGAGCCCTTACACCTTGAACCAAATTGATGGACATGCTATCTAGTTGATTGGTGATTTGTTGAAGTAATTCTTGTTGAGAGGACTCTTGGTCTGTTGCTCCTGTCCCTGCTACTACCCTTGCCGTAGGTTGAGCTAGCGGTGGAGGCTCCATTCCCCCTTGTAGTTGAGCTTGGAATTTTAACTTCCTATCCTTCTCCCTTGCATAAGTCATAGCTTTATGTTAACCCTCACGGCTCACGGACACCCCATCACCTACGATGGACGTGTATTATGTATTTGGTAGAGTCACGTACCGGGCTTGTCGGACCAATAGGGAAAGGTAGAGTGATCGCCGATGAGAGGCACACTCTAACTGGGACATTCAAGGGATTAGTTGGCTAAGCATGGGCGCCCAAGTGTGAATGGGGTGAGCTCATATAAAAGCCAACTAAACCTAATTTTTACTCATTCTCTCATTTGTGCAATAGAAGAGTGCTCTTGCTCCATCTCCATCTTCTTCTTCTTCACCTCCTCGTGTGTGTGTGTGTGTGTGTGTGTGTGTGAGAGAGAGAGAGAGAGAGAGAGAGAGGGAGAGTGTGTGTGCGATCGAGCATTACGAAGGCACGGCGGCGGCGAGGCGGTTGAGTGCGGCACGACTACAGCTTCTTCTTCATCGCAGCGAGGAATCCACCACGAAGGCGAGCGTAGAGCGGTGAGTGACACACCCTTTGCTCTCTTGAGCTTGCTAGTTTAGGCTTGTTGTGTGCTTGGAGCCGTTTGTGGCTCGCACACGGTGTATTTGCAAGTCCCTTGCTTCGACAGTGCGACGAGGAGCGCACATTTTTGGCGCCGCTGCCGGGGATATGCCCTACACTAAGCTCGGTTAGCACTTTACGCTTTCTTGTGGTGCAATTTCTATCATAGGAAAGGCAGGGAATGAGTGTGTGTAGTTGTGTGGAGATTTCTGTTTTTTGCGTTTTCCACGTTTTCTGGTTTGCACTGCACAGTTAACATTTCTTGCGTTTTTGCATTTTCTGGTTCTGTCAAGTTTTAATTTCTTCATTTTCTGCATTTTCTGTGTTAAATTTTCTGTCAAGCTCCAATTTCTGCAATTTTCTGTGTTTTTTCAATTTTCTACATTTTTTGCGTTTTTTCAATTTCTGCATTTCTGCATTTTCAATTTCTGCGTTTTCAATTTCTGTATTTTATGCATTAAAAAAAATAAATTTAAAAAATAAAAAAGTTCGGAAAATAAAAACGCGAGTGGGTTAAATTTTTCGAAAATAAAAAACGTGAGTTTTAAAACGGACGGGTTGGTTTGTATAAAAGATAGATCGGGATCGGTTCCCCAAGCCCAAGCCCAAGCCCAGGCCCAGGCCTCAGTCCTCAATTTTATGATATATACTAGACTCACTCTTATATATATACCCTACTCCCTCAAGAGAGAATGAGAGCATGTGGGACAAGTCCTCCACTCTCCTCCTTTCTCTTCCCACTTGCACCCTTAGACTTTCTAGTTTGGGCCTAGTTCCCTACTGGAAATTGACAGTTTTAGGGATTCTGAGAGCATAGAATGACCAAACGGAGGGCTGTAAAGCACGGCACGACCCTCTGACCGAAACGCTCGTTTTGAGCTATCATACGCTCTATTCTATAGCCGGGTCAGAAAAAAAGGACCAAAAAGTCAAATTAAGGAAAGACTTGGGTTGCAAAACACCCAAAAATACTAGGTGAGCAGCCTTCATGGGCACTCACTGACACTTTTAGGGTATCAAAAGCACATGCACTTACGCTCTGGACGAGTGCTAGAACACGAGCATATTGAGGGTGCCTCTGTTCATACGGACACCCATCACCCATCCACGATAGGATCTAAACCCTCAGCGGGGACACAAGGTAGCACCACCCAAGACCCTAAAATAGCCGCTAGTGATTCCTCCTCCGACTCAAAAATCATGGAAGCATACCCTACCCAAAACATTGAGAGAGAAGGCCATGCACCTCCCGAAGCTCCACAGCCTAGTACTAGTATGTTTAGCCGTTTCATGGAAACATTAGGTAGAGCTACTCGCTCGGAACCTGATGCAAATGAAGCACACGAAGGGGGTGGGGAAGTGGACTCTCCTTTCACATCGCACGTGGACCCCACACCCCCAAAGAGTGTCCATGTGGATATCCTGCCAACTTCTTACCAAGAAGGCCCTGTTGAGCTTCCTTCTTCAGAAGTTCCCTCTAGAGTACCGTTGGTGACAAGTAAAACCACGGGGAGAAACATTGCTTCTACCTCACAAGAAACCGTTAACACGTCGACTCTAGAAGGATTGTTCATTAATGATCATTGGACATAGGACCTCCACACTGAGGTGTTGACGGATCTACACTCTGGCCACGCCTACCATGTAGGATGGATAGAGATTGTACAATCCACCTCTAGTGCCACGAGCATCGAAGATCAACAGGAAATGATCTGTAATGTTATCCATGGCATTATTCAATCAGAAAGGCAAAACCGAGGGGTAAATATACTCTCAACTGGCCCCACGAGATTTCTGGATACGAGCAAGGCTCAACAGCCTACTCTATCAAAAATGGAGACTCCGCTAATGAGCCCCATGGACCCATCTTACGTCATTTCACTTGGGGTCTCTATGCAATCTGAGCCTCCGAGCGACAACTTTAGCTTCCCTAACTTGGCTCAACCCTCTATTAAGGAAAACACAGTGCTCACTCCAGGGATAGGCCTGACAGAGAATGTACCGATGACATCTACGGTTAGCGCAATGCCACTACCTAGTGTCGTAGTACCTAATATGGGGCCTCGATCGTATGTGCCTCTAGCCCCTTATGCACACATGGAAATCGAAGAGGATGGGTTGGACTTTGACACACCTCTACGATACCCTATTGAGTTAAATAGTGCCTATGGAAAAGTTCTATATAACGCCTTATTGGACACGGGTGCTAAATATAATCTGCTATCCTATGGAGTGTGGTGTCAGTTAGGGAAGCCACCTCTATCTGAGAGTATTATCCAAGTCAAGGGTGTCAACAAGAAAAAAACTACGGTTTTTGGAATCTGGCACACTTATGTCAGTTATGACAATGGAATTGTAGCTCAAGACTTTTTGGTCATGCCTACTGGAACTATGGAGGGTAATATAAACCTAGGCCGCACATGGATGATAGCCACCAAATGCACTATTGATTGGGGGACTGGGGGTGTTACAATGCAAAAGCCAACTCTTAGCCCTACCACTCAAGCCATAGTCCCGGAGATATTGCCTAAGGAAATAAAACCCAAGACATTGCATGTCCAGGAGGTTGAACCATACGTCCCCATAGCCCAACTCTCTAGAGCTTCAACTGATGTAGTTGAAAGAAAGCTTGAGACACACAAGACTCATCCTAATGTAATGAAGAAAACATACAAGTGGATCCCTAAAGCTTCCTTAGTGACCATAGCTAGTGCTAAAAAACAGAAGCCTTGTAAGAAACGTACCACTCGCTCCAAGAAAAGTAAGAAAATGTTGTGATGGATCCCTAAACGACTATTGGAAGCCCAAGGCTACTATCAAGGAAATGATCAAATCTGGGTGCCAAAACGTAGATTGTGCTCTTACCTATCACCTCACCCAAGTGAGCCCAATCCCGTAGCTCCAAAACGAATCAATGATCGTGGAAAGAAAAAAATCACAGAATGCTACACACCCGCTCCCGAGCTAGTTTGGGTACCAAAGAAGGAACGATTTGTTCCACCTAGCTCAGGAAGGGGGGAGTCCCATGAAGCTTCTAGGTCCTCATGTAATACATCCATAGAGGTAAAAGCTTCTACAGAGCCTCCATCTATAGTAGTGGACCTCCATGAAGCTACAAAAGAATCCACACCTCCCAGTGTTCAAGAATCACCTGATGAACCACTTCAAGTTCGATCTTGGGAGAGTACCTTACCACCCTTGCAACTTGACGAGGCACCTAGGGTAATAGAAAACTACTGGCAAAAATCCTCACCTATTACCAACTGGAACAATTGGTTTCAAAGGGTGACAAGCTCATTTCAAACGGTATGATCTACCCAAGGAAGGGGGGAGTGTTTGTGGACATCCATCATTCACTTGCTTCCCTCTCAACCTTTCTCCCTGACCTCTTAATCTCCGATCTTAGGGAATGTACATATAAAGCTTTATACTCAAAAAAAATAAAAAAATAAAGAGCAAGAGCAATTAGCAAACGAGTATGCACATTAAAAGTCAAAACATTGACTCAGACCTACACATGTCACATCTGGTACAGTGAAACAGAAACCTATGCCATAAAACACCTTTGATCCTCATCACTTGAGTGATGGAGGGTAGGTAAGATTAGTACGATAGGAGTGTTTCTGTTTTAGAGTTGAGAGATTAGCGAAGTTCTCTTTTCCCACTAATGTGCCTCCTGGAGGTATTCCTTTTGTTTCCTAGTGTGTACAGGAACGTGTTGCTGTGGTTAGGATTTGGACCTTCATGGAACCTTTCTCTCGTTCACACTTCAAATCAAGCGTGACCATCAACACAAACAGGTGTTTTATGTCCATTAGCATTGCCCTTATCTTTTTGCATCCATGTTTGTCTGCTTTGATTATGATTGGTAGCATAATATTCAGCGCATTTGCTTAGTATCAAACATTTAATTCAATGTAATGTTTTGTCATAATCACTTGTCTAGGTTTAAAAATCAAGCAATCCGACTAAGCTAGTTTGACCAAGCTAGGTATTAGAGATCTTCTCTTAATACCATGGGGAATGTCTTCCTAATAAGCAATGGTTACTTAGGTTCTTAATCCGATTTAGGCAGCATTGTGTGAAATGTACTAGGGCTTTCTAGTGGGCTTAACCCTAGTGACCTTTAGCTTAAGTATTATAAAAGGAGTTTACTAATGTGATGAGCCTGGGGAGGGTAACAGTGTTATATGACCCCCCAAAGTTACAAAATTAAAATGCTGAAAATGAACAAACAAAAAATCAAAGTGCCACAATGTAAAATCTTACGCTGGAAGAGAAATCTTAGCTTGAATTGGTACTTCACTCACATGTATCGCCTATGGTACTAGAGCCCTAGAGGTTCCCACTGTGGGCGCTTTTCCTTGAAAAGCAAAAAACCCAAGGCATACAAAATAAGCACACACATCATAATTGAATCAATGTGAAAAGACTTTGGGGGGGTCAAAGAAAAAGTAATCAGTCAGGCGATGATTTCATGAGAAATTCCTTTTATGGTAGCTTAACTACAAGGTTTTCTAGATATAGCCTCTAGTCAGCCCTCGAACATGAATACTTGGCTCTCGCAATTAAAGAACTTAATTGACCACAGATAATTAAGAAGCTTACCCATGGTATTAATATTCGATCTCTAGTGCCTTTCGACCGTCAAATTAGCGACCCCAGACTTGTTTAATTTTTTACCTTTACATCTGTTTATGCATTTGATTACATTGCAATTTAATGTTCATTGCTACCAAATTGTTTGAAATTCTTTTACCAATCAATGGGTCTACCTAAAACTGCATATGCTTTTTAATCACTTATGAGAATGCAATTACTGTGCAAATGTTGTTTGATTTTGCAGTGACTGAAGAAGGCTAAGGACATTCATCTCAAATGCTCTTCCACCTCGACGAACCAGCTTCAACTCAATAGCTTCCGAGGACGGAATCTACATCAGGAAGGGGGGCATGTTAACCCTCACGGCTCACGGACACCCCATCACCTACGACGAACGTGTATTATGTATTTGGTAGAGTCAGGTACCGGGCTTGTCGGACCAATAGGGAAAGGTAGAGTGATCACCGATGAGAGGTGCACTCTAACTGGGACATTCAAGGGATTAGTTGGCTAAGCATGGGCGCCCAAGTGTGAATGGGGTGAGCTCATATAAAAGCCAACTAAACCTAATTTTTACTCATTCTCTCATTTGTGCAATAGAAGAGTGCTCTTGCTCCATCTCCATCTTCTTCTTCTTCACCTCCTCGTGTGTGTGTGTGTGTGAGAGAGAGAGAGAGAGAGAGGGAGAGTGTGTGTGCGATCGAGCATTACGAAGGCACGGCGGTGGCGAGGCGGTTGAGCACGGCACGACTGCAGCTTCTTCTTCATCGCGGCGAGGAATCCACCACGAAGGCGAGCGTAGAGCGGTGAGTGACACACCCTTTGCTCTCTTGAGCTTGCTAGTTTAGGCTTGTTGTGTGCTTGGAGCCGTTTGTGGCTCGCACACGGTGTATTTGCAAGTCCCTTGCTTCGACAGTGCGACAAGGAGCGCACACTTTATCAAAGGTATCTGAGAATTTACCTTTTACCTTTTCTCGAAGGATGGGGTAAAGCCCTGCCAGGAAATAGTCCTTCTTTAGGCATTCTGGCGCCCTTTCTCCTTCACCTAGTGATGCACACCATTTCTCCCACAGGTTGGAAAACTTTCCTTCATAGCTTCTATAGTCATTGGGTGATGTTTGACGTAGCTCTAAGAGCTGTCTCCATATCTCCTCTGGAGGCTCATGGCGGCGAAATTCTTCGATGAAGGCCATCTTTAAGGACTCTCAGTCTCTTCTTTCTTCAGGTGCCAAAGTTTGATACCATAATTTTGCACCTTCCCTCAAGACCAAAGGAAAGGCCCTCAACTTAGTAGCTTCGTCATCCCTTCCCGATACCAGAAAGGCCATTTCCAAATTATCCAAAAAGTCTGGAGCAACCTCCCCAGGCTTACATTAAAAATTAGGGAAGGCCATAAGTGAGAGAGTAAACAATTACACAAACAACTCCAATTTATTTTAAAATAGAGTATGGTAATTACAATTTGGAGCTTTAGCACAACTTAGCTCAAAATAGGATGAAGATCGACACATCAAAGGAATGGTAATAGTCTAGTAAGGGTAGAATGATAGGATGAGGAGAGCGCAAGATTTCCCCAAGTCTCTCGGCTCCAAACAACAGGGCTATTCTTTGCTGATAAAAGATTTTTCTATCAATACAAATATTCACACGGATATGACACACAAAATGGAAAGGAAACATGCGGTGATCATCATTCTCATTATTGGCATCCATACTTACACACAAGAGCCTAGCTTAGTTGCATCACCTTGGGACCAATGAGCCTGATCAGCCACAGAAGGTCAGCACCTCGGATCACTTCGACTCTTCCTGATGCATCTGTGAAGACGTAAGGCGTGATGGCAACACTTTGTACAATGCTGAGCCTTTTAGCAAGCAACAATTGGATGCTATTACCATAATCAGCATGACGAATGAAAGTGACACCATTAATGTGCAGCACATCATCAACTAAGATAGTTTCCTTAGATTGAGATAACTTCTTGAAAATTAGCAGCAAAGGTAGGGCAGGGAGGCTTTTCACCCGGTCTCCAAAGCACTTTGGACAATATCCAAAGTGATCTTCACGCGGACAGGAGGTTGGCTTGGGATTGGTGGTGCCTGGATTCACAAAGTGCACTGGGAGCACTCGCAGACGGGCAACAATCTTGTAGGCAAGCCTTCGCCTCTTTGCTTCAGGAGGATTTAGGGGTGAGAGTCGTGGTTGCAAGTTGGAGGTTGAAGTTGGTTGCTCACTAGCCTTTTTCTTGTCTGTAGTGGTCATGTAATCCCTTATTAATGAGATTAAGCCAAATGTTACCTTACGCTTGAGCACGCGCTGCAGCCTTGGGCCACTTAGGTGTAGAGGTGATCTTCCTCCTCTTAGTCGGCTCCTCAGGAAAGAGAGGTCTGGTGATGCTTTCTCTTCCCTTAATGTGTGTCACAGTACCTTCGTGTATGTTGATGTAGAATATTTCAAGCTCGTGTGCGTTGGAGGTTTCTGGAGCACTCATAGGTTGAGAGGAGAGGTATATCAAGCTCTTCTTCTTACTCTCCTTCGTTGGCGACGATCACGAACAAGGCATGTAGAAGAACTTACTTCTTGAATTTCAATGACACTGCAACCTGGTAACAAGACCTCGATGAAAGCTTTTAAGGCCTCTAAAGCCTCCTCCTCTTCTGTTCTCCAATTTGCAAACTCCTCACGCCATTCGTCCATGTTGTAGATTGCACATCTTCATTGCTTGTGGACTGAAGGTCTGTGTAGCCCTCCTCAGTGGGGGCACCAAAATGATAGCGGGAAAAAGAGCAGTGCAATCGGGTGGCCTCTGTACTCGTGCACACTCCACAAACCACGCCTCATGCAAACAAGCAAAGAACAAAACAAAGGGGGCACCACCCTAAATTAAGAGGTTTAGGGACCTCACACATAGTGCACATAGGCAAGTGAGACTTCTGGCATTATGATGGCATCAAAACATATGGCAAAACACATAGAAGCGAAGCTTAGGGACCTTATGTAGCATATATATACACAAAACATCAGCTTAACAATACAACGGCATCTGATCATACATAACAAGGATATAGAGAAGCAAGCCAAGGATGGCATAACCACTTGTCAAAAACAATCAACCCAGCAAGTAGGTATGATCCTACTAGCAACACATCAATACCTTAGAGAATGATGGCGATGATGGTGGCCATGGAGCATGAGAGAAGACTCCTTATTTAGGTTTTAGGGCTAGTAATGTAGCATACTAGAGGGAGAGAGAGAGAGAGAGGGAGAGAGAGTAGAGCTCCACCCATAGCTCCTCGTTGTGAGCAATGTCGTCATAGCTTCGTTGCTTGGTGAAGTGGGTGAAGTGTTGTTTTGAGTGAGAGAAGGCCTCCTTATATAGGTTTCTGAGAGGGTTTAGGATTAGGGATAAACATGCTTAAATCCGTTGATTGGGGTTACTTTTTGCTTAGGGTGGTCTGATATGTCACCATCAAGATATTCTCTAGAGTGATGTGAGAGGGGAGGGTAAATGCTGATTTTTCTGATTGTGACACATGGGGATAAGGCCTTGACCAGCATTTAAGAGCAGGTAAGGTGGCTGTTGAAACTAGAGGTTCTGCACATGTCAGGGGGGGACCTGCGGGGGGGAGGTGGCAGCTGGGTCCTCTTGAATATCAAATTCTCAAAAATCCTCAACCATGGCTTCTTTTGACATGTGTTCTTTGAAAAAATCAGCATGTCTCTTTTCAACTCATAAGTCTTTATCCCTGTTGACTCACCTTTACCATAAGATTTTCCCCTTTTCTCCTCCTGTAACTGCATTGTTGATGCCCAATCACTGCTTCTAGTAATAGTGAACTGTTACCTACCAAATACTTATGGTGCAGTAAAAAATATTTACCATGGGTAAAAAAAGTTACTGTAGGTAAAAAGTGATTTGTATTTACCATGTATGTGAAAAATATTTACTGTCAGTAAAAAAGTGAAAACGGAGTATGCTGTGCTGTGAGTCCACACGAACATCCTCATGTAAATTTCACTAGAAATTCACACCTAGAATGGGCTATTCTGTAAGATATAGGTTGTAGGCATGCATAAGAGCTCGTTCCCACGTATCTTCTGTCCATGGAACTTTTTACTCTTTGGTGCTTGTGAAGTAGATTTTTCTTCTCTTTCGAGATCCCTTGGACTAGAGTATCCTCATCTCCCCAACAGCTGACTGTGCCTTTATTGCATCTTCAGAAGGGGTCCTAAAAACCATGCATCAGTATTGGTATAGAACCCTAAGGGTGGAAGAAAAAACGATTTACCCTACTCTTAGGAGACTGTTCTTAAAAGAATACATACGAGAGGGAGTACTTTGGGGTGTAGCCTCTCAACTCCAGAAAGCCCAACGAAAGGAAGGAGAGTCAGTGAGAGACTTTATAAGTCGCTTGAAGCATTTGAATTCTCGTTGTAATCCAAATGAGCTCTTCAATAATAACCAATTTCTTGATAGATTCATTAGGGGGTTACGATATGAGGATATCTACAATGGCCTAGTCATTAAAGGTATCACCACTTGGGAAGCAGTCACCACCAATGCGATCCAATTGGAGTATAATTTAATGATTCAAGGAGAAAGAGTGTCTGTTGAGCCTAAATCTATTAGCTCGCAAGCATCAGGGCATCAGCCAATGACCCTAAAGCCTATTGCTAAGGAGCCAAAGATATCTGAGATGACTTTAGCAGATCTCACCAAAGCTATTCAAGAGAGTCTTAGAGACAATCGTGCTCCGCTGAACAATCATATGTATCCAAGAAGGGAGCAACAATGGTGCTCAGTATGCTATGGACCGAATAGTACCAATGAATGCCCTACTTTTAGAGTGAAATTCAATGGGAATTGCAATGCCTGTGGGAGGTATGGTCATCAAGCTAAGGATTGCATAGTATTTAAGCGCGCGATGGTCAATAGACCAACCTTAGCATGGACAAACACACCTCGATTTCCTGCATTGATGCCGGCCCCACCTCTTGAACAAACAACACAACACATGGTCCCTAGGGCCCAAAATGTTGTTCAAACAACACCTTTACCACCTCCAGTGCTAGGACCGCAACCACCACATACGAGAATCACTTATGTGAATCAAGTGGGTTGTGAGTCATCTATTTCTTGTTTGGAAGGCTGTGAGGAAGATATAGATCCTAATATTTCCTATGGGATGGATGTGCTTGAAGAAATTCCACAATACTACATGGAGGACTATTGGGAACAAGTCAAACCTGTATATCAAGTAGCTGCTCTTGCGGCAAGAGGCCAAAATATCAATTACACTGCTAAGAGACCACCTCTTCAATGCTATGAGTGTGGAGGTCCGCATCGTGTAGCCGAGTGTCCTATTAGGCTACAAAAGAATGGCACACTAATGCAAACCAATCAAGCGACCACGTCTACAATGTCGATACTCATGTGTAATCAATGTGGCATAGATCATTTGATTGCCCAATGTCCAAATAATCCAAATGCACCGAAGATCACGCCATTAAATTTGATTGAAGTTACCAAGGAGCCATCACAAAGTACACTTGTGGTACCAGTAAACGTACTCACACGATCGATGCTCCAAAAAAAAAAAAATCTTGAGGAAAGAGACACGACATCAATTGCCCAATCTCAGAAAAAGAAGAAAACATGAAGAAAGAGATCGCAAAAAGCAACAAAGTCAGACCCCAGTTCAAAGACCAACATAGGGATTGGTGATGACCTTGTATATATGAATGACGTTGAAGAGGATTTTGATTCAGGAGAAACCATGGAGACCAAAACGACCACTAAGATAGAAACCAACAAGTAAGATCTTCATGAGTCACAATGGCAAGGATCCAAGAAGAAGATAGGAACTTATCCAAACCCTACAGAGGAGATTGAGCGAGTCAAGCAATTAAGGAGTTTGGTAGAAGATACCCAAAGGGATCTAGAACCAGCACCTAGGAAGATCCAGGTTACAGACACAGTGTTCCCTACGCAACAACAACCTCACCAAGACCATAGACCCTTAGCCATACCTAGTGTCATCCAAGAAGAAAGTGACTTAAAGTCATGGGAAAGTGGGCGTACTCACTTCTTGATGGAAAGAATGTTTACAGAGGGACTACTTGATCCTATTGAAGAAATGGAGATTCCATCTTCCCCACGTCAAGGGACTGAAGTCCAAAAGGTGTTGTTAAACATTGCCAAATTGATGGATTTCATGTCTTCAGAAGTTAGAACCACCATCATGTCCAAACTATATAAAGACCCTAAGCTAGTCTCAACTCTTCGAGCCTTCCTCAATGGAGAACTGAAGTTTGGGCTACCACAATTTACATAGATGGATGGAGTTGGGGAGATGCCAATAGAGGATGGACACTTAGATCCACAACCCAACCTAGATGAGAACCTTGTTATAGAAATACATGTTAACAAGTTGGGACAATACTTTGAGGGTGATGAATCCAATGCGACCATACCAATCACTACTAAGGGATTAACTGTGAAGGGAATCCTTGATGGTGGCGTTGGGGTTAGCATTGTGACTAAAAATTGTTGGGAAACTATGGGAAGACCTCACCTTGCAACCACAACCATAGTAGTGAAGATGGCCAATGGGTCTATTGTTAAACCTATTGGGATGCTAGAAGATCTCAAGATCAAGGTCTTTGGACATAAAATAAGAGTTACCTTCATTGTTATGGATTTCTCCAAGCACACTATGGCATCGGAGATGATCTTGCGACGTCCTTTCATGAGGGAAGCAAAAATGGTGCATGACTGGTCTAAGAACCATGTCTACCTGCAGTTCCAAGATTCTGTCATTCGAGTGGATCTTGTGACGGGTCGAGCACATCCTCTAGGAAACAGGTTTATAATTGATCATAGATCTGACACCACAGTTCACTCGGCCCCATTGCAGTATTGTTACACGTGTAAAGCGGACAATGATGTTGGGGAAGATTCTCCTTATATGGATCTACTACCTGGGATGACTGAGTCGGACAATGTGGATTGGGTCCACCTAGCAGCAACCATAGATACTTGGGAAACAGGGGGACAACCTGGGTAACAATGGAGGGGGATGAAATGCTCGTACCCTTAAATATGCTACAAGCAATGCATATAGTTTCTGACAAGACTCATCCTAATATAATGAATAAAACATACAAGTGGGTCCCTAAAGCTTCTTTAACGACCATAGCTAGTGCTAAAAACAGAAGCCTTGTAAGAAACGTCCCACTCCCTCCAAGAAATGTAAGGAAACATGGCGATGGATTCCTAAACGACTATTGGAAGCCCAAGGCTACTATCAAGGAAATGATCAAATCTAGGTGCCAAAATGTAGATTGTGTTCTTATCGGTCACCTGACCCATGTGAGCCCAATCCTGTAGATCTAAAACAAATTGACAATTGTGGAAAGAAAAAAATCACAGAATGCTACACACCCGCTCCAGAGCTAGTTTGGGTACTGAAGAAAGAACGATTTGTTCCACCTAGCTCAGGAAGGGGGGGGTCCCATGAAGCTTCTAGCTCCTCATGTAATGCATCCATAGAGGTAAAAGCTTCTCCACAACCTCCACCTACAATAGTGGACCTCCATGAAGCTACAAAGCAATCCACACCTCCCTGTGTTCAAGAATCATCTGATAAACCACTTCAAGTTTGATCGAGGGAGAGTACATTACCACCCTTGCAACTCGACAAGGCACCTAAGGTAACAGAAAACTACTAGCAAAAATCCTCACCTATTACCAACTGGAACAATTGGTTTCAAAGGTGATGAGCTCATTTCAAACGGCATGATCTACCCAAGGAAGGGGGGAGTGTTTGCTGACATCCATCATTCACTTGCTTCCCTCTCAACCTTCTTTCCCTGACCTCTCAATCTCCCAATCTTAGGGACTATATATATAAATCCTTCTACTCACAAAAAACAAAAATAATAAAGAGCAAGAGCAATTAGCAAACAAGTATGCACAATAAAAGTCAAAACATTGACCCAGACCTACACATTCACATCCGGTACACTGAAACAGAAACCTATGCCATAAAACACCTTTAATCCTCATCACTCAAGTGATGGAGGGTAGGTAGAATTAGTACGATAGGAGTGTTTCTGTTTTAGAGTTGAGTGATTAGCAAAGTTTCTTTTTCCCACCGATGTGCCTCCTGGAGGTATTCCTTGTGTTTCCTAGTGTGTACAGGAGCGTGTTGCTGTTGTTAGAATTTGGACCTTCATGGAATCTTTATCTCGACTCATTCTATAAATCAAGCGCGACCATCAACACAAACAGGTGTTTCTTGTCCATTAGCATTGCCCCTTATCTTTTTTTGCATCTATGATTGTTTGCTTTGATTGTGATTGGTAGCATAATATTCAACGCATTTGCTTAGTATCAAACAGTTAATTCAATGTAATTTTTTGTCATAATCACTTGTCTAGGTTTAAAAATCAGGCAAGTCCGACTAAGCTAGTTTCACCAAGTTAGGTGTTAGAGATCTTCTCTTAATACCATGGGGAATGCCTTCCTAATAATCAATGGTTACTTAGGTTCTTAATCCAATTTAGGCAGCATTGTGTGAAATGTACTAGGGCTTTCTAGTGGACTTAGTCCCTATTGACCTTTAGCTTAAGTATTATAAAGGGAGTTTACTAGTGTGATGAGCTTGGGGAGGTGTAATAGTGTTATATGACCCCCCAAAGTTACAAAATTAAAATGTTGAAAATGAACAAACAAAAAATCAAAGTGCCACAATGTAAAATCTTAAGTTGGAAGAGAAATCTCAGCTTGATTGGGTACTTCACTCACATGTATCGCCTATGGTACTAGAGCCCTAGAGTTTCGTAGTGTGAGCGCTTTTCCTTGAAAAGCAAAAAACCCAAGGCATACAAAATAAGCACACACATCAAAATTGAATCACTGTGAAAAGACTTTGGGGGGTCAAAGAAAAGGTAATCAGTTAGGCGATGATTTCATGAGAAATTCCTTTTATTGTAGCTTAGCTACAAGGTCTTCTAGGTATAGCCTCTAGTCAGCCCTCGAACATGAAAAACTTGGCTCTTGTGATTAAACAACTTAATTGACCAAAGAAAATTAAGAAGTTTACCCATGGTATTAATGTTGGGGTATAGGCGCCTGTGCCTTGCCCGGCCGCCCAGAGTCTGGGCGCCCACTGACTTGTATACCTTATACATAGCATAAGTGTATAGGGGGCTGCTTACTCTTTGAGTCTCCCCACCCACATCGTGTGTGTCTCTCCTTCTCTCTCTCTCTCTCACTCTTCGTCTGTGGTGCTCCCCGATCCCCTTCAATTGGTATCAGAGCTATGGTGACCGCGGAGAGCACGACGGCTTTGAGAGCTTCGAGGCGATAGCTCGCTCGCTCTCGACGGTGGAGTTCGATCGCGGAGTTTCACGGAGAGCGATTTTAGCTTGAGGAGCATTGTCTTTGGAGCTTAGGAGCTTGGTGTGGTCAAGCTTGGTCGAGGAGGCGGTTGCGGCTTCCTTGGTGAGAGGAGCTTTTGAGCTCAGTGGAGCTCGTTAGAGAAGTGCTCGGCGAAGGAGAGCTTGACATTCGAGTGCTTGGATGCTGTTGTGGCAGAGCTCTTGTGTTGGAGCTTGCATTGAGAGGACATTGCATCACGCAGAGTGGAGCAGGAGCAGGTTCAAGACTGTGTGCAGCTCGTTTTTGCCATTTTCGGGCTCTAAAACGCAGTTTTTTGTGTAGCTCCATCATACAGAGTCAGATCTACATGATCCAGGAGTCTAGGTCAGGGTTTTGGCACGCTCCGGACGCGATGGTGATGTCTATTTGCTGAAATTATGCTTTGAATTACAACAAATACAGCAGCAAGTTTATTTGTGCACTTTCGGGTCCCAAAAACACTGTTTTTGGCATAGCTTTCACACCCGGACTCGGATACATATGATCCAGGAGTCTACCTTGGGGTTTTGGCACGCTCCGGACGCACTCGTCATATCAGAATTGTAAAATTCTGAACACTGAATTTTTTGCAGCAGCAGCAGTTGTTTATTGTGTGTCGAGGATTCCACACATGGTTTGCTCTCAGATGTGAGAGTGATATTTGCTGCAAGTTTCCTCACAGGTGGGAGGATACGATGTATGCCTTATGTGGTTTGATGCTCAGGGAGACTAATGTGATTGCATTTTGAGCTCGGCAATGTATGCCTCGAGCATGTTTTTTGGCAGTCATAGGTAGAGCAGATATTTGTGTACTAGATTTGCAGGTGTTTGCAATGATGTATGCAAAGTGTGGAGATTGGTGCATGCATTTGGAGTGCGGTTTGATGCGCTTTGGTTGCTCATGGTTTTGAGCGTGCAGTCAGTTTGGTTTCTGGTTTTGTGGCCGTTTTACTGACGAAACTCTGGCGAAATTTTCCCAGGAGTTTTATGCGTATCATTTATGCGATCTAGGTAGAGATTGCGGGTTGCACTCAGCATTTGTGTGCGGTGTTCTCTACAGGTGGGAGATTTGTGCGTGTGTATGCATCGATACCGCACAGTGTGGGCTTGGTGATTAGCTCACAGATTGCAGTGTGATACTAGAGCAGGCGAGGCTTGTATTGACATTGCAGGAGCTCTATTTTGGAGTGTGTCTCACAGGTTTTACATTGTGTTTCTGGCCATATTGGTAGACAGTTTTCAGGTGTTGTTGGTGAGGTGGTTTTGCTTTCTAGTTTGCTACATTGTGCTCATGGCAGAGACAGGTGATCGATCAGATTGTGACCTCTCACAGATGCGCGTGTTTGATGGGTCAGACTTTGCGGCATGGAGAGAGTGTATGCTTGATGCATTGACACAGCAAGGGTTGCATCGACCATTGAGTGGTGATGTAGGTAGACCTTCAAACATGTCTGACGATCAGTGGCAGGAACTAGAGGAGATGGCACTATCTACGCTCTCTTTACACCTTGCGGAATCTGTATATGCTCTTGTTATGTATGAGACTACTTCGAGAGCACTTTGGCGCAGATTACATGATATGTATGATAGATCTGAGTCATCACGGACTCGTGTGAGACATGTACATTCACGAGTACGCCGACAGGTGATATGTTGGTATTGTGGTCATTCTGGACACGTTAGACGGCGTTGTTTTCGTCGTATGCGACATCGTAGGAGACATGGCAGTCTCAGAGATGTATGTAGTGATGCCATGGACTTAGTTGCTTTGACAGTTGAGGCAGATGTAGTGTCGGAGTATACTAGTGACGGGGATGTCACTTTTATCTCGACCTATGCACGAGATGCTATACATGTGGATAGTGCACTCCCTTCGCAGTGGTTGCTAGACGCAGATGCTATGTTTCATGTCACGCCGCATCGTGCATGGTTTTGTAGCTATTCTAGCGGGATGCTTGGCAGTGTACGTTTGACTGATGGATCGGTGCATGCGATAGCAGGTGCAGGAGATGTGAGACTGTCATTACCGAGTGGTGCATCTTACTTGTTACGACATGTGCGCTATGTACCAGATTTGACAGTGAGTTTGATCTCGATTGGTCAGCTAAGCGAGATTTTGTGATGCATTTGGGTTCGCTAGTGATTGCGAGAGGTGCCAGGAGTGGTACACGTTACCCATTGCATGTGGATCACACGAGAGACGGTGTTGTCTCTGTGACCACGCAGCCAGGTAGAGAGCGAGAGAGCAGGCGAGTCTCTTTTGCTTGTGGGTTGCAGGATGCTTTGCATGGAGTGGAGAGCAGTGACCTTGTTGTGCAGGTTGCGTCTACGGATGCACAGGTAGAGCGGGACAGCTCTAGTGAGTCACAGCAGGATGAGTCATCAGAGGTGATGACAGAGATGACTCACATGGATGTTGAGATGTCGACTATTGTGGAGTCATTTCTTGATATGCTTATGCCAGAGCTTGATGCAGATTCAGGACATATGGATACACTTGGTACACATGTGATATGTGGTGGGCACGAGGAGTCACTCCAGAGCTCGGAGTCAGAGTGCCATGGTCTCTATGATAGGGGACAGGATTGCCATGTGTTGAGTTCTGAGTTGGAGGTGGCAGAGGTTGCCAGGGTTGCATCAACGTTCGGTGTCCTTATGTACGAGATTCTGATCTCGAGGCCCGACATAGCAGCTGCAGTGGGAGCATTTGCAGCAGGGTTGATCAGTCGTTCGATGACTGATCTCGGCATAGAGCATAGGGGAGGTTTGCAGGTATTGCGTACATACTTGCAGTACGTGTGCGGTACGTCTAGTGGTGTATGGACTTACACGGAAGCAGGACAGCCGGATGCACACGATCACAGCCAGCCAGTGGGCATCGGTTGAGAGTGGTTTTCTCTCACCTTTTGTAGTCTTTAGACTATGTTCCCTTGCTTAAAGGCACAGTCGCCTTTAAGTGGGAGGTTGTTGGGGTATAGGCGCCTGTGCCTTGCCCGGCCGCCCAGAGTCTGGGCGCCCACTGACTTGTATACCTTATACATAGCATAAGTGTATAGGGGGCTGCTTACTCTTTGAGTCTCCCCACCCACATCGTGTGTGTCTCTCCTTCTCTCTCTCTCTCACTCTCCATCTGTGGTGCTCCCCGATCCCCTTCAATTAATAGTCGATCTCTAGTGCCTTTCGACCGTTAAATTAGCGACCCCAGACTTGTTTAATTTTTTACCTTTACATCTGTTTATGCATTTGATTATATTGCAATTTAATGTTTATTGCTAACAAATGGTTTAAAATTCTGTTACCAATCACATTGTTTGCGTACAACTGCATATGCTTTTTAATTCTATATGAGAATGCAATTACTGTGTCAATGTTTTTTGATTTTGCAATGACTGAAGAAGGCTAAGGACATTCATCTCAAATGCTCTTCCACTTCGACGAACGAGCTTCAACTCAATAGCTTCCGAGGATGGAATCTACATCAGGAAGGGGGGCATGTTAACCATCACGGCTCATGGACACCATATCACCTACGATGGATGTTGTATTATTTACTTGGTAGAGTCAGGTACCAGGCTTGTCAGTCCAATAGAAAAAGGGTAAGAGTGATCGCCGATGAGAGGCGCACTCTAACTGGAACATTCAAGGGATTAGTTGGCTAAGCATGGGCGCCCAAGTGTGAATGGGGTGAGCTCATATAAAAGTCAACTAAACCTAAAATTCACTCATTCTCTCATTTGTGCAATTGAAGAGTGCTCTTGCTCCATCTCCATCTTCTTCTTTATCATCTCCTTGTGTGTGTGTGTATACGTGAGAGAGAGAGAGAGAGAGAGAGTGTGTGTGTGTGTGTGTGTGTGTGCTATCGAGCATTGCGGCGGCACGACAGCGGCGAGGCGGTTGAGCGCGGTGTAGAGGCGTCTCCCTCTTCTTCGCGGTGAGGAATCCTCCACGAAGCAAGCGTAGAACGGTGAGTGACACACCATTGTTATCTTTGAGCTTACTAGTTTAGGCTTGTTGTGTGCTTGGAGCCATTTGTGGCTCGCACGCGGTGTATCGGCAAGTTCCTTGCATTGACACGTGCGACTTATGCGCACATTAGTGCAGCCAAATAAAATCACATGAATTCCATTACCAAACAATTTCATCAATAAAATCAAAACTAGGCAATTAAACCGACAAAATTAGGTCAAAATTTGACGCATTTAGAGTGTGTAAATCCC
This sequence comes from Adiantum capillus-veneris, assembly GCF_014529385.1. NCBI lineage: Eukaryota > Viridiplantae > Streptophyta > Polypodiopsida > Polypodiales > Pteridaceae > Adiantum > Adiantum capillus-veneris. Next base: position 93,120,919 of record NC_140945.1, read on the forward strand.
TCTTTTAGGCTCAAAATTGCAACAATTAACCATTACACACATCAATTATGCAATCAAAATTTTGAATTAATCGTGCAAATTAAACACTTTTTAGGCACACACAGACTAATAAAATTGATAGTTTTTACCAATCTTTAGGTGCGCACACAAAAGGGTTAAAACTTGTCGAAATTGCAATATGACTTCAAAAATCATTAGTTGGACATGACCACAACACAAATCAATTATCACAAGAGATAAATCATTAAGCACACATTGATGTTTAGATGCAGAAACATGGGCAAAATAGTGCACACACACCTAAAATTAAGCATACACACACTCAATTATAATGCACAAACACTTGTGCACATACACTTGCAATTGACCATTCAAGCACGCAAATTACTCAATTAGGCACCCAATTAGCAATATACAATCACCAATCAACAATTAAACTTGTCAAATTCATATGCCACCAAATCTTAAAAAAGTTAGCATTACGATGGCATTAAAACAAACAATCCAAAAAATTCATAGCATCAACATTGCATTGCATCAACGTAGCATAGCATTACATTGCATCATGGTGAAGTCTCTACACAATTCTACACATCTTTAGATTCTAGGGAGGTTGAGATACCACCTTGATTACCTTTCCAATGAAGAGCGATTGATGGTTGAATGCTCCAATCCTTCGTAGCAAATTAGTAAGTTAGCAAAACTTAGTGAAATTAGCAAGGGGTTAGTGTGAAATTAGAGTGTGTAAACACACAATTGGCAAGATATGGTGACAAATGAGGTAATTATGAACACATTGCTTCATGCACACACATCCAAAATCCATAAAAACATAAACACACAAGTGAAATTAGTAGTGAAATTAGTGAAAAAACACATTCAATTATGCCACAATTACACTAGCGTATGCCATCGTCCTCGACAGCGGCACAAAATGTTGGGGGTCCCATTGTTGCATAGCTCCAATGACCAACAAAATTATCAATCCAGAGGGATGAGCTACCCGAGTAGGGCATGGAAACACTCACACAATTAGTGATCTAATCATGGCAACACAAATGGTTGACTCTATGAGGTGAGCTTCTTGGCCTATGGAAGAGCTAAGCTACAATGATATGCAATCTCCACATCCACTTCCCTTCACATCCAATCAACCCAATCACACACACTAAAAATTGCAAGACGCACACAACACTAATCCTATCATGTAACACACTAATTGCAAGCACACACACATAGATCTATTGAGCACCACACTGCAATCAAACCTACATGCACACACAAGCAAGAGAGGGCAATCACACAAGATTAGAGAGGGATTAACCACTAATTAGTTAAGATCTAGCAAATATAAGCATCATAGGCAATCATAAGAAGCGTGAGAGAGGCATAGTGAAAAAGAACTAAGCATTGATTAGTGTTAACCAAGTCACATGAGCAAGGAGAAGCTCAAGGACTCCATAGCCACACACCTCAAGAGCTCTCACCAAAGAGTGCTCTCAACAAATAAACTTGAGAATCCTAATTACTTTTACACTAACTGACCTGTTATTTACAGCTTGGAACTCCCATTAATCCCGTACACATTAAAATATTACAATGGCTTGAAATAAATCGAGAATCTACAATACATGACCATTTTGGAAAAACGTGAAAAATGTGTAACTGCAATCTTCACTGCTTTTTTGTATTCATCCTTGATGTGCATCCATACGTCTTCGATCTTTAGCAGCTTTTGTTAAGTGACGTTGACTCAATTAACAACTGCATCTCTAATTGTTGTTAGAGTTAGGGTTGCGAAAAAACGCACACAATCTGGAGAAGATGAAGAAAGCTCAAGCCACACAACACAGAGTGTATTACTTAGTGTGCAATAAAAAGATCAATAGCCCTAGAGCGATGGGAGTATATAAAATGCACGGGGGGAAAAACCTCCTAGTGAGGGAAAAATTGCCTCGGTGGTCCTAGTGTGTTCACACACATCACTATCACATGTATATGGTAACAATTCCTCCCATGGGAGTGATGCGATGAACAAGGGCTAGCACAAAGAGTAAAGGGAAGTGCCATGTCCTGAGGACATGATCATTCCACTTAAAGATCCCCAATTTTTTGTTCTCTTTTGAAAATAAAATAATTAGTCTTCAATATTCATTCTGTGAAGTTTTTGGTTTAGAATACTTGTTTGACAGCATTATAAGATTTTAAAGTGAAAAGCAAGGTCGTTTTTATGCTTCGGTAGGTTAGATGAACGTTTGGTTGAGTTTTTTAAAAATCCTCTTTTTATAGGTTTTTCATGTTTTTGTGCTTTTCAATGCTTTTTTGTCAAAAGCAGGGCCACATCCTTAATCTACGAGTTCTATAGAAGCTATGATTCAATTTTGTAAAAATCTGTTTTTCATGCTATTTTTAGCTTTTCATAATTTTTAGTGTCTTTTAGTGAAAAGCGAGTCCGCTTTCTTATTCTAGTGGATGAGGGGAACCCGTGGTTCAATTTTAGAAATTTTGTTTTTTTTTTAAACGCTATTTTTAACTTTTCGTGCTTTTCGACGATTTTGAAAAGCAACGTGCTTTTTAAGATGGCCCAACATAAAAATATTTTTTTTGTCTCCGTCGAATTCAGAAATGACCACCCGGAGAAAAAACGAGATTAAGCAAATTTTTTACGAGAATTATTTTTATGAAAGCTGTACCGTAAATACGAAGGGGAGTAGGGGAAAGTCATAATTATTTTGGGGCATCACGAGGCGACATAGGCTAGTCTCGGTTTCATTAGTTGCCTAGATACTAGCTGGTCATTCAATTTTTATTGTAAAATTTGAATGGTAAGTTGGACCAAAAGCTATGCCATGGTTTTAGCAAAGTGCCCAAAAGGTTGGGGCTATTCCCAGAAGGGGGTGCTAGTAGCTGGCTTGGGCATCACTCCAGCTTTCTACAGAGCCTATAAGTTGGCAAGGAGTGCTCAGTTTTCAGTGTCGACAGTTGCTACGACTACCGCTTTCGAGGATACTTACCTATTATACGGAGTGGTGTGAGCTCTCCATCACCATCTCCATAAGATATTCTCTCTCAATCACGGAAGGAGAAGAAGAAGAATACTCTCTCTCTAATTGCCTACTATCTCCTATCTCTTTTTACAATGTACGCGCTCTCCGATGACTTTCGTGGTGAAAACCTCTGCATAGCTCTCATCTCCGCTCTCTTGCACAAAGTAAGAAGCCTCTCGACAACCCCTAATCAATTCTAAAGCACAGTAAGAAGCTCTAAACTCCATAGCCATCATCTCTTTCTCTCTCTACGTCGCTTCTAAGTAACTACACTCTCGATTGTTGTTTTTTCATGTACCATGCATATATGGATCTGGCGAGTGCACATAAGGTTGGTCCATCTTTATATCATCATGTTTAGTACGCTCATTTATGCATAGGACGTGTTTATGATCACTTGTATACATAAAAAGCATTTTTCGTTTCATGTCACGTAGGCGGTAAGAATGCAATTTTGGCCATATCTCTCAAACCGTTATGAATCAAGTCAAACCCTTTAAATTAAAGATTAAACACATCATTTAGAACATTTTCTCTTAGAAATATCACATGAAAATTCCACACGAGGAAAAAGTTATAATCAAAATACCACTTGTTGCCCACTGCATAGTCAAAATTTTGGACCCCCATGCTCCTTGGAGAACCACCATATGTATTCATCGGATGAACAAACCCACTTAGTCAAATCATGCTCATGATTAAACTTGATGACTAATGTATTTAAACCTCTGATATCACTTTGAGAGTATGAGTTATTGATCGATCAAAGTATGGGATTATCTACGTGTGTAGGGGGGCTATAAAGGGGGAGTATTATATAACATCTTGAGTTCGACATGTTATATATGATTTATGGTTTGTTTTGACAAAGTTGATTTCATGTGTTTGATGTCCGTAAACTCATAAGGGATGTGTGGTTAGCCAACCTGAACTGTATGGGCAGATATGAATAAGGTGGATCTCTTTTCACGTTACCGTTTGATGCGTGAGTTTTATATGGTCAAAGTGATGTGATAAGGTGTTAGTGTATTTTATAGAATTGGGCTTGATGTGCTGGTTTGAGGTCATACACTTTCGTTTGTGTGTTATGCATGCACCCAAAAATGGCAAAAAGTTGTTTTTTCATATATGTGAAGTTATGGTTTATGGTCGACTTAAGTGTCGGAGCTGTTTTGCGTCATGTTTATGTTGATGAAATGATATCATATGATGTATGGAACCTCATGATTGATATGGATGTCTCACATGAATGTGTATGATTTCTTTCTACCTTTTTAGATCAAAACTAGCTTCTGTGTGCTAGAAGATTAAAGTGCAGATATGGTACATCATTTCTACATGATTGGTTGCTGGTCGAACGTCTTTTATGCTCAAGGCACAGAATAGAGAGTATGTTATTTAGTGTGCAATGGAAAGATAGATAGCCCTAGAGTGATGGGCGTATATACCTGCTTTGTGCGAGCATGAAAAACTGGGTTCCTTGCAAGTGCCAATATGCTCTGACTGTCAGTGTAGATAGTGTTGGCAGTGTCATGTCCAACACCCAAATCAGCCATAAGGAGTCTGAGCCATACACACTCAACCATAGCTGTGAAGACTGCCCTGTACTCAGCCTCACAACTCAAAGTGGCCATAGTAGGTTGCTTCTTTCTCAACCATGATATACATGAACTGCCAAGCATGAAAAACAAACCACTTGTGGACACTTGTGTGTCAGAACAAGTAGTCCAATCTGAGTTCAAAAAATCATGTAAGTCTAGCGGCAATGATCCCCCTTGGGATAAAACAAGCCAAGATGTAAAGTGCCACTAAGGTAGTGAAAAATCCTCTTGACAGCCTGCCAATGCTTAGACCCTGGGCTATGCATAAATGTGCTGACCTATGAGACTGCAAACTGAATATCTGGCCTTGTGTTTCATACATAAATGAGGTATCCAACAACAGTTTGGTAAAGAGTGACATCAGCAAGATCGCCAGAATCATGTAGGCTCAACTTCAGACCTGTTTCCATAGGAGTGGAAATAGGTTTGCAATCCTCAAGTCAACACTTACATAGAAATGTCTCTATGTAACTTTTTTGACACAAGGCAATACCACCATCACAATGCTTAAACTAAATACCCAAGTAATGATGAAACAGTCCCCAATCTTTCATCTTGAAAATAGCATTCAAATCAGCCTTGAATTCAGCAATATGTCTCTCATGTGGCCTAGTGATTAGCAAATCATCTACATAAAGAACCACAATGATAAGTTCATCATCCTCACACTTTACATACAATGTGCTTTCTGTTGGACTATTATGAAAGACTTGTTTGACCAAATGAGCGTCAGCTGTCTCATACCAAGCACAAGGAGACTGCGTCAACCCAAACAAAGCCTGCTTACATCTGTACACTTTGTCCTCTTGTCATTTCTTGACAAAACTGTGAGGCTACGTTAAATAAACTTCCTCAAACATGTCACCATTCAAGAAAGCAGTAACAGTGTCTGATTGATGTACATCCCAACCAAAATGAGCTACCAATGCACATAGAAAAAGCACGGTAGTCCTACGACAAGTGGGAGCAAAAGTCTCTTCATAATCTATACCTTTTTGATGTGCATAAACCTTTGCAACAAGTCGAGCCTTATGGCGATCGTACCAATGGCCTTTTTTCCAGGAGGCAAATCACATAAAGTCCATGTGTCATTTTCTATAAGTGCACCATATTCTGATTGCATGGCAGCCATCCAATTTTTTTGAATTCTGTGCTTCATCAAAAGATAGAGGTTCCTCAAAATCATGTAAGCTAGACACAGCCAAATCATAACAATGTGATGCATAAGATGCATGCCAAGAGCCTGAACGAGCACGACTAGACAAAGGTGCATCCAATTTACTGTCACGCAATGTATGAACCAACCATTTTGGCATACCTTTAGCTTGCTCATTTTCAACCCTTTTCTCATCAAGTACATCATGTACATCTGCATCAACAATAGGCTGATCTGTAACATTTTTAGAAACCCCCATAGGCTGTACATTTGCCTCATTGGAATTTACATTTGTATTTTCACCACTGAAAAGAGGCAAAAAGTGTCATAAATGTCCTGTGAGCTTACAAAACTATCTCTAGTACATGATAGCAAAGGCTGAATAGAATCTTCCACAAACACTACATCCTGTGAAACCAGAATACGCTTTGTTTGTGGATGATACAACCTGTAACCTTTTCTTTCAGCACTATAACCAACAAAAATACATTTGATAGACTAATCATCCAATTTTTTGTGATGTGTTTGTGGCACCAAAGCAAATGCCAAACAACCAAAAACATGCATGTGCTCAATAGAAGGCTTTCTATCATGCCATGCTTCATATGTAGTAATAGTCTGCAAAGCTTTTGTAGGAAACCTGTTTAGTACATAAGTGGCACACATGATGGCGTCAAGCCAAAAAGAATGCGGTAAAGCTTGACTTTTGACCATACATCGTGTCATTTCCGTAAGTGACCTGTTTTTCCTCTCAACAACACCATTTTGCTGAGGTGTATAAGGCACTGTACATTGGTGTTTTATCCCACCACTAGCGAGAAATGCATTCAAATCATGAGACATATATTCCCCCCCTTGATCGGAATGGAGGGTGCCCATAGTACATTTTGAGACATTTTCAACCATAGCCAAAAATTGTTTGAAGCACATAAAAACTTCGAACTTCGCTTTAAGCGGAAATACCCATGCATGCCTAGAGTAATCATCAATGAAATTCATGAAGTAAAGGTAATTGCCCAAGGACGGAGTTTGCATGGGCCCACAAACATCACTATGCACAAGCTGCAACCTGCATGTGGCCCTAACTAAACCATCCTTTGGAAACTTCAAACGTTGCATCTTACCTAAAATACAGCCTTCACAAACATGTTTGACAAGTGCTTCAAGAGGCGGCGAAGAAGCAACCATATGAGATTTCTGCAAACGCAGCAAACTGGAAAAATTCAGATGACCAAAACATGCATGCCAAAGTTTTGCATCTAAAATAGCCCTTGAATCTGCAATTGCATTTGCAAAATTTTCTCCACACTTGTCATACAAAGTGAGCTTATACAACCCACGGCACAAAAGCCCAGATGCAACAATTTCATCACCAAAACTGAGATCATGAACTGTACATCTGTCGTCCACAAATTTGACTACAAGTTCAAGTCTAGCATCTTATTTTGCCCTTATCACCATAATTTCCATGCGAATTTCTGTGAGTAGAAGCATTAAGAACATGTAATTTTCCACTCGCAGAAGAACCATAAGAAGTGGTTATATTGTTGTTACCACTGTTACTATATACATGTGGTAGTGATGTATGTGAACACACAAGGACTGCTGGGGCATTTTTTCCCTCTTTAGGAGGTTTTTCCCCCCATGCATTGTATATATGCCCATCACTCTAGGGCTATCTATCTTTCCATTACACACTAAGTAATACACTCTCTATTTTCATCTTCTCCAAGCTGTGTGCATTTCTCTGCAATCCTAATTTCAACAATTAGTATCAGAGCAGGTTGCGTCCTCTCGGGTTTAGTCGCCAGCAACTCCAACACACGCCTGCTCATTTTCTCCAATTTTAGTGAGCTTTGGTGAGCGTTCGTAGGTTGACAAAAAATTTGGGCAAGCTCGAGAGCTTAGTCTGCTCAGATTTCTAACTCGGGCTCATTTCGGCCTCCATTTTTACTACAGGCAGTACTACACAATCTATTTTGTCATTTTGTGCAGAATTTTTGTCAGTGTTGTTTTTTGCATAACAGGTGCCTTACAGTCTTCTACGTTTTGTGCTATATAGCACATGTTGTTCCCACTTTGTTTCTCCTCTTTTCGGGTAGTTTTCACATCAGGTGCAGCATTTACCATGGTTGACAACAACACAGATGTGTTCAAGATGTTTGCTGGTGAGGACAGATTGGATGGGGATAATTACCCTATGTGGGCTTACATGATGCAACATGTTCTTGTGTCAAAGGGAATCTAGAATATTGTGCAGGGCATTGATGTATGTCCTCGTTCTGAGGATGTAGGAAATGTTGAGGATGTGGCAGGTCTTGCTGCAATGATTGTTGCTATTAGAGTTGTTTTTCCTACGACAGAACAGTCTCATTGGGATGTAAAGGATGCACAGGCTCATGCATTGATTGTTTTGTCTGTGAAGCGCACCATTGTTCCTCACATTTGTTTAGCAAAATCTACAAAACAGGCTTGGGATATCTTGGGTAGTCTTTATGCAAGTTGGAATGAGGTAAAAATTGCTTTGCTGCGTAAACAAAGATTATATGCACACTTTCCTTGCTGGTGTGAGGGATATCAATGAGCAACTTATTTCTGCAGGTGAAGTCATTTCAGACAGTTCCCTTGTGCAGACTATTCTTGATGCCTTACCAGATTCTTACCAGACTTTTGCTAGTACTTGGAGACTTATGAACCAAGGAAATCCTGAAGTTGTCACGTTTGATGCATTATGCACATTGCTATTGCAAGAGTCACTTTACAAAAAAAAACAGGACTAGACAGTTTGAAATTGAACAGGCTTCTATTGCTTCTCAAACAAAGGGTGGTAACAGCAATGTGGCCACTTCTTATGTTTCTGCTGCGAATGGCAAAACTTTCTGTTCTCAATGCTTCTGCTGGCAGCACTTCATCTTGCAATTCTGGTAAAAAGGTCAAAAAGAAGATGTGTTGTCATTATTGTAAAGCTAATGATCACTTGATCAAGCAGTGTCCTAAGTTGAAGGCTAAAGAGGCTAAGAAGAAAGAGGGTGGTTCCACTACAAATGCAGCCATTGTTGAGTCTTCTGTGAAAGGAGAGTGTGATGCTGGTGTTGATACAAAATGGGCTTTTAGTGCAGAGTTCACTTACAATCCTGTTGTCCATGATGCATGCATGTCAGATGTTACAGATTCACATGTCTGGTATTTCGACAGTGGTGCTACAAAGCACATTACCTCACATCGTAATTGTTCACCTCTTTTGAGTCTGTCCCTCATTCAGTCACTTGTGCCAACAATGCCTCTTATCCAATTCATGGTGTTGGAAATATTGTGCTTACTACTGCAAATGACAGTTCTTTCACACTTGTTCATGCACTTTATGTACCTAGGATCAAGAAGAACCTTTTGTCTGTATCTGCACTTACTAGACTTGGATTTACCGTTCATGACCTCAGCTTTGGTGATGAAATTGTTGCATGTGGCCTTTTGTGTCATGGGTTGTATAACCTCTCTTTGTATGACAAGTGTGTACAAAATTTTGCAAATTGTTGGGGTATAAAGCCCAATGTGGTCGCCCAGGTAAGTGGGCGGGCCACCAGGTATGTACACATAATCTTTTGTAAAAACCTAATAAGAACTCACTATGCTCTACACATTAAAGTAGAGCGAGTTCACCATATCGTCGTGCTCTTCTTCTCGCACTCTCTCTCGCGTCGCACTTCCGCTCGTACTCCTTCAACTGGTATCAGAGCTCAGATCGAGGCTCGAGGCAGCACTGCAGGAGGCTAGAGTCACAAGCTCAGATTGGAATGAAATTTGACAGGCGAAGACACGGCCACCGTTCATCTCGGCCACCGTTCGGCTTCGACAAAGGTCTGCGCAGGCCATTTTTGACTACGTGGTTTCGACGGGTGCAGATCCGACTCTGCAAATTTGGGGTTTTCGGCCTACGACTGCAGGTGCTGAGGATATCGACACTCCCAGAGTGTTGATTTGTGGCTGTCTACACATTGAAGGACGGCTCACAGTTCTTGGAGGCGTGTCACATACGACACGGGCGCATCTACACACAGACTGTAGGCGACATCCACTAGTTCATCAGGTAGCTTGTATTTGCTGCTTGATATTCCAGATTTCATCCTGGCATTGCAGGTACTTCCACATGAGATGTATTGTCAGAGATGATGTATGTCTGTTGAGGGTTTGCTGGTTGTGAGTCACGCAGCAAACAACCGCCGCAGCGGTTACAGCATATAGTGGGAAATTTGTGGATGTATGACTTTGTGGGAAGTCTATGTACTTTCAGATTTACTGCAGCCTTTGTTGAGGGTCGAGTGAGGTTTTATTGAGCTGGGGGATTCTCGAATGTTGAGATCCTTTCGGTGATAGAGGTCTTGGAGCGATCCCTCGAGCACCCTTAGATAGGCAGCTAGGATGTATTGACTGTGAGTTAGACAGTTGGGATTGCATCTTTGCTTTACTGCCGTTGAGGCATTGTCACAGTCTATGCTTACAGGACAGTGACAGGATAGTGAGAGACAGTTCAGGTGCAGGACAGGTTTACCCGCAGCTTACAGTGTCAGAGAGACAGTGTTTTTTGAGCTGTTTTTTGGTCTGTTTTTTTAGTACACGAGAGCCAAAATTTATGCAAAATCTGAAGCTTTCTTGGTTCATTTGACAGGTTGATATTGGTTCAGAGGTCAGTTTACAGGGGAAACTCTGCCGAATTTTTCCCAAGAAAGTAAACCACTGTGAAGTGTAGCTATGGCTGGATCACAGGACACTGCTCTTTACAATATCAAGAAGCTCGATGGAACCAATTTCCCATTGTGGAAGAAGCAGATTTGGCACGTGTTGGTACAAAAGAAGCAGATAAAACCTATAAAGCTCAAGGGGATAAAATCAGAAGATATGGACGAAGATGAATGGAGCGAAATGGATGAATTGGCACTTTCTACCATTATGCTGACTTTGGCAGAAAGCGTTTACTTCAATGTAGCAGACGAGATGTCGGCTTATCAAGCATGGTTAAAGCTAAGTGATCTTTATGAGAAGCAGAGTGCAGCTTCACAGGTATACTGGCTTAAGAAGCTTGTTGACTTGAAGATGAAAGAAGGGACACCTATGTCCAATCATCTGAATGAATTCAACACAATCTATAGTCAGTTGTCAGCTCAAGGTGTCAAGTTTGATGAACCTGTTAGAGCTATGTTCCTGTTGATCACATTGCCGGAAAGTTGGGACACTTTTCACACAGCTTTGAGTAATTCTACACCTCCATATGGTTTGAACACAGCAGGTGTAGAAGGAAGTCTGCTTACTGAAGAAACCAATAGAAAGACAATGGAAAAAGGCAAAGGAACAGCCTTAGTTGTCAGGGGAAGGACCAAAGAAAAGTACAAAGGTGGAAACAGGAATCATTCTCGTAGCAAGTCCCCGCAGTGCTAAAGGCAAGAGTGACATAGAATGCTACCATTGTGGCAAGAAGGGTCACATGAAAAGAGACTGCAGACAATGGAAAGCAGAAAAAGGCAAAGAGAAAGCTGAAGACCATGGTGAGAAGAACAAGTCCTCAGTGAAGATTCAAGAAATAAATGTGACAAACACTGTTGCAGAGGATGACAGTCTAGTGTCAGGAGACATCTACTTCTTGAAGAATACAATGGACTCAGCTCTTCTTACAGCATCTGATGGAAATGCACTGAGTGACTGGATTATAAACTCAGGGGCATCACTTCATGTGTCTCCAAACAAGGAGTGGTTTACCTCTTATGTGACCACTAAAGATCATGTTCGGCTAGGCAATGGGCAAACATGTGAGATCTTAGGTGTTGGAGATGTTCAATTGAAGTTTGAGAATGGCTCTTCTTTCACGCTGAAGAATGTGAGACATGTTCCCGCAATTACAAAGAGCTTGATCAGCACAGGTTTACTTGATGATGCTGGTTACGTCACCACTTTTGGATAAAACATGTGGAAGATATCCAAGGGTTCTATGACAGTAGCACATGAGTAAAGTCTAGAGTACTTTACATGATTTATGTATCAAATGTCTCTAAAAATGTAATCAATGTAACCGAGCAGCCGAACGTTTCTTTGTGGCATAGCCGGTTAGGACATATGTCCAAGAAGGGAATGGAAATCTTGTCTCGTTCTGGTTATTTGCCTTGCTTTTCATTTAATGATTTTGAATTCTGTGAACATTGTCTGTATGGTAAGCAAACACAGCAGCCACATAAGAATAGAAGCAATAGAAGAGATACACAGTTGGCACTTGTTCATAGTGATTTTTGTGGACCTATGCCTAACCTATCTCTAGGGGGAGCTTCTTACTTTATGACATTTATAGATGATTACTCGAGGAAAGTATGGGTTTACTTTCTCAAGCACAAGGATGAAGCATTTAGTGTTTTCAAAACGTTTGTGACACTTGTGGAGAATCAGAGTGGCAAGAAGCTTAAATGCTTACGCACTGACAATGGTGGAGAGTATGTTTCAAAGGCCTTTCAGGACTTTTGTGAGTCAAAAGGTATAAAACTTGAACTTGCTGCTCCTTACAATCCTCCTCAAAATGGTGTTGCTGAGAGGATGAATAGGACCATGCAAGAGAAGGTCAGAAGTATGTTGTCTAATGCACAGCTGCCAAATGGGTTTTGGGCTGAAGCTGTATCAACAGCTGTTTATCTTGTAAATAGATCTCCTAGTAAGGTTTTGCAGCAGGATTCAATGCCAGAGATGGTATGGTCAGGCAAAATGCCCTCATACAAGCATCTCAGAGTCTTTGGCTGTGAGGCATATACTCACGTTCCAAAGGAATTTAGGAACAAACTTCAGCCAAAGAGTAGAAAGTGCATCTTTCTAAGCTATGGTAATTCTAGTGAGATGGGGTACAGACTTTGGGATCCCGAATCCAGAAAGGTTGTCCACAGCAATGATGTTCACTTTAATGAATCCAAATATCATTCTAAACCAGAGAGGGTTGAGGAGATTAGAAGATTTGTCTTCCAAGAAGATGGACCTGCACGTGCAAGACAAAATGTCAGGGCTCAAGAGGAGCAAGGACAGGATAGAGTGTAACCACAGGTTGTGGTTGAGCCTGAGCCACCTATTGTGCGTAGATCTGGACGTATCACGCGACCTCCTGATAGGTTTGTTCCATCTATGAACTATGTCATGTTGACTGATTGCAATGAGCCTTCATGTTACAAGGAAGCAGTGCAAATGAAGGACTCCAGGAATTGGCAATTGGCCATGCAGTCAGAGATGACAGCTCTGCATCAAAACAAGACATGGAAGCTAGTTAAATTACCACAGGGCAAAAAAGGCTCTACCTTGTAAATGGGTTTACATGTATAAGATCACCGCTAATGATAGTCAGCCAAAGTACAAAGCAAGGCTTGTTGCCAAGGGTTTTGAGCAAGAACAAGGCATTGACTTTGAGGAAGTCTTCTCTCCGGTGGTCAAGATGACTACATTGAGATGCTTTCTTGCATTGGTTGCCATATTAGATTTGGTGTTGCACCAAATGGATGTCAAGACAGCGTTCTTGCATGGTGATTTAGATGTGGAAATTTACATGCAGCAGACAGAAGGGTTTGTTGAGAAAGGCAAGGAAGATTGGGTATGCCAGTTGTTAAAGAGTCTTTATGGCTTAAAACAATCACCGAGGGCATGGTACCATAAATTCCACAAGTTTATGCTTTCTCAAGGCTACAAACGTAGTGAGTTCGATCATTGTCTATATACAAAGAAGGCTAAGGATGGCAGTTGGCTGATCCTTATTTTGTATGTGGATGCCATATTGATTGCTGGCAAGCACTTGGAAGAAATTTCAGCTTTGAAGTCAAAGATGGCAAAATCGTTTGACATGAAAGACATGGGTGAGGCAAGTCATATACTTGGTATGCGCATTGAGAGAGACAGATCAAAGAAGTTGATTTGGTTATCTCAAACGGAGTATTGAAGCGGTCCGGGGCGGGCAACAAGAAGAGCAACCTCTAGACACCCTTCAAGGCTCCCGTGCTGCTCAATGGGGCTGGGGCACAACACAACACAAACCAAAACAACAAACCCCCCAGCCAAATCCCAACTACACAAGGGGCACCACCTAGTTTAAGAGCGAACTAGGACGCAAAAGAGGAGAATCGTTAGAGCAACCCACAAACAAGCAAGGAATTTACACTAACCCTAACACCAATGGAACACTCTCACACACTAAAACACGAGAGAGAGAGAGAGAGAGAGAGAGAGAGAGAGAGAGAGAGAGATGGTGCTCGGGCTGCTTTGAAGTGTATCGTTAATGATCAAGCAAACATAAATATATATGTAAGAAAGAGAGAGAAGGGGGAAGGGGGTGCTTGCTGCACTAATGCCTTCTTACAAATCTGTCATGACCAATCAAAGTGAGATTAGTATTTGTTCAACATAGCCTGAGTAAATTACACCACAACACATCACAAGAAAAAAGCCACCCCAATCACTGTCTTAAGGCCAGGGGAGTCCTCTCCACCCTGTCGCCCTCTTACAGCATGTGGGATTTATGGCTAAATTGATAACAATACCCAGAGACAAGCTATCAAGAACTTAAATAAAACACCAAGACACTTACACGTCATTATTGTCCATGACTTCACGTTGGAAGGGAGACAAGGTATCCATGCTTATTCCAAATTCACCCTCCTTGATTCAGCAAATGTTGGGCCTACTCTAGTAGGAGAAATGATAGATTTCCTACTCTCAATTTAATGATCACTCTCTCTTACAATGGCATAGAGTTCCCTTGCTAATCACCCCTAATACAACACATATATATGCCTAATGCCAATGAGATTCCACTCAAGAGCTCCTTCTCAAGAGGTTGAGCTTGGCTTCTCAAGCTATAGCATAGTGCTCTTTCTTCTCCCCCCTTTTTGTGCTAGCTACACCCTCCTTTTATAGCAATTTTGAAGTCTAGGGTTACTCCTCTAACCATGGTTGGGTTAGATTTTCAGCAATTTATCTAATTTCTTTTGCTTGGAATTATCAAGAAGTTGGTGGGGAAAGAGAGAGGAGAGAAATGGAGGTGACAGGACTTTTCATAGTGGGTTAGTGTTAGTAGAGTTAGTATTAATTTACAAATGGAATTGGATATTTACAATGGGAGTATCCATGTAGGATACAAATAAGGAAGAAAAACTCTTAAGAGGTAAGAAAAGGTGGATTTCTTACAAGGTTGATGCTCCAAGTGTCTTGAGTAGGGCCAATTTTGACGCTTGTTGACGGTCCACTAGCTTTGACGGTACATTTTTTCTCCACTCTTGACCTTCCTTGAGAGACAAGGTAATTGAAGCTGAGTAATCAACCACCATGATGCTGTCTTTTAAGAGAAGAGGCTGAATTTTGTGGTTTTTTTTTATAGATATGGGTAATTTGGAGGAGGAAAAATGAGACTAGGTGGTCAATTTTGGAATGGAATTGTGTGTGGGAGGTATGAGTTCACCATGGTTTCTCTTATTCTTCAAGGTTCAGGAGAAGGTGAGTAGGGTGCAGAGAGGAGTGGTGAGAGAGGTGGGCATGATGAGTGGAGAAGTGTGTGTGAAAGAGGAAAATGATAAAGTGAAAGAGAGAGTGTGGCTGCATAGCATGGGAAAACTGGGGTCCACTAATAAAATCATAGCTCACAGCTCGTAGCTCAAAAAAATATGAAAAAATTTGAGGCAAAAGTTCAACCCACGAGCTACAACTTTTGTTTGTATCACCTTTTCAAATTCGAAGAGCAAGTGAACTTTAAAAATTCAGCAAAACCGACCGTTGTTTTCCACTGCACAAGGTCCTTGTGGGGTCCTTCTTTGGATGATTCTTTTGAATACCTCCAAGAGTGAGCCCTCCATAGTGCATGTATGCATGCCACCTACCCTTGACCTTAGACCTTATTTGGTAGGTCTATAATTGAAGATATTGTTGAGATCATGATATAAGTGAATAGTACAACTAAGAAAATCAAATATCGAGGGGTCTAAAAAATATGTACATGTCAAATATAAATAATATAAGTGGAAAAAATATAAAGGGGTCAAAAGAAACCTCTCTCATTATGAGGCTACCATAAAAAGATAAATATTTTTGGTGTTCTAATTTTTTAGAAAAATAACAAAATAGATGTAGGAAGGGAAAAATCACAATAGTGAAAAAATATACACATAAATAAAACTAGTTTTTTTGGATTTTTGTTGGGGTGGAGTTACACCAAATATAAGAGAAGCTTACATGAAAATATTTATATATGGAATAAAGAGTATCAAAAATGGTAAGAAAAATTGTGGTAATGGTGAGGCAATGTACAGAGCATAAATAACACACACCTAGGTAGAAATATTTAAATAAATACCAAAATAATTATGAAAAAATCTTTTATTTAGGCCGTATATACAAAGAAATATTTACATACGCATGGGCCATAATATACTTATATTTTTTATATTTTTTATATTTTTGACTCAACTAGCCCAATGACTAGCTAATTGAGGGTTGTTTATTTCTGTAAGGAGATATGGGAAAAGTCCCCTAACTCACACGCACCTATATACAGTGAAAGGGTGAGGGTAACCACAGTGTTTGAGTGATTTGATAGGGTGAGATAACTCACTATGGCAATTACAGAGAGCTGAAAAACGACTATCATTAGCCCTCCCCCAGGATGATGGTATATTCATGTACCATCATAAAGAATCTTTTCCAAAGAGAGTGCTTCAGAGTCTTTGACAAGATCTTCATTGTTTGGCCCCTTGGAATTTTTGTTTGTGTTACACTCATGCTTCATGGAACAATACTTACATGAGATAGTTGCCTTTTGCTCTGGTAGATCCTTTGGTAGAAGGCGACTGAAGTAAGGCTTCAAGCGATAGCCGTTTACCTTCGTGGAGTGGTCTTTCCCATTCAAGTCCATAAGTTGTTAGTAACTTGAATTGAAAGCCTTCTTGACTATGTATGGCCCCTGCCATCTTGTTTCAAATTTGGCATCAAAACGATTATCGAGTCGATTGTCATACCTTAGCACAAGATCTCCTTCATTGATGCCTTTGTCCTTCAGTTTCTTGTCAAGCTTCTCCTTTGTCTGTGTGGCTTTCCTCTTATAGCACTCGTATGCTGCTTCTCTTTTCCACTCAAGCTCAGCTAAGGTAAGAAGTCGATCCATCCATGCTTCTTGATCATCTTGTGCTGATTTGCCATGAAGTCGCATTGTTGGAATGTTTAGCTCAATTGGTGTAAAGCCTCTTGACCATAGACCAAGTGAAATGGTGTGAACTCCGTGGCTTCCCTATTGTGGTTCGATACGCACAAGGCACCATCCAAGAAGTCATCCCACAACTTTGTCTTGTTTTTCACCATCTTTCTAATGATGCCTGCAATGACACCATTAGCTTTTTCTACCAAACCATTTGATGTGGGATAGTAGGGTGTGCTATGACGATGTAGAATGTGAAGTTCTTCACAAACTTCTGTGAGCAATCCCTTTCTAAACCCTGGACCATTATCAGAAACAATCTCCAAAGGTGTGCCAAATCTACAACAAATGTGAGTGTAGAAAATTTGCTCACTGTCCTCTCATTTACTTTGCCACACTTTGTGCTTCCACCCACCTAGTCATATAGTCTACAGCCACTAGAATGTAGAGTTTACCATTTTTTGTCCTAGGCAGAGGACCCATAGCATCAATGCCCACTTTTCAAAGGGTCCATTTGCAAGCACGATTTGCCTGGGCCATAAACCATCTTCTATTCCATTTATCTGACAATTGTGACAGCTTTTACACCAATGTTGAACATCCACATGCAAGCTTGGCCAAACATACCCCGCAAGCAAAATCTTCTTCACAGTTAATTCTTGGGCAAAATGACCACCACATGCCTCTTCATGCAAACCTTTTAGAATGGCTGGAATTTCCTCGATAGTTGGTACTCTTCTGCACACTTGATCCTCCCTTTTTGATAGAGGGAGCCTTCTAGGAAGAGATAGAAACTTGCCTTCTTCATGAGTCTCCTCTTCTGAGCTTCGTGAAGTCTTGTGGAAACTCACCCTCCAAAATGTAGCCAATAATGGGAGCCAATGACTCCAATCCCTGGTATCTCGGTTGCTTGACAGCTGCTGCCACCATGATGACCTGCACTTCTCTCTCAACACATGTAACTGCTTGTTGTGCAAGTAAATCGCATCTTCATTTTGTTTCCTCGGAATATGATATAGTTGCACTTCTTCAAATTGATTAAACATCTACGAATGGCATGAACTTTTGTCCTTAAGCTTTCATTTTTGCATGCCCAAATGCCTAAAATCTGCTTCACAATGAGAAGTGCATCCCCTTTTACCATGAGACGTTGTATACCATGGCCAATGCATATTTTTAAACCATGAAGTAGTGTGTCATATTCTGCTTCATTGTTGCTAGCTGAACTTGGTAGATTGAACTTCTCTTTCATGACCACCTCTCCACTTGGGTTGAGCAACACTAGCCCTCCCCTGCTTTTCCTGTGGCTCGACGAAAAGCTCCATCAAAGAACAAGGTAAAAGCATTAGGAATACTTTTTGGTGGTGGCAATGGTAGGGTCTTTACTTCAGGCACCTTAATCTCCTTTTCATGCACCCTATAAGTGAGAATCCCTGCCAATTGTGCACGCACACTATCTTCTACCTTGAAAGAGTATTGAAACTCTTGCAACTCCATAATCCACTTTGAGATCCTAGTACTAAGATTCATTTGAGATGACACCCAAGGGAACAAATTCTCTGCGTGAGGATTACAAAAGGTTTTGGGAGCAAGTAGGATCTAAACTTCCTTATCGCAAACATGAGAGAAAGCATCATGAGTTCTGCCTCCGTGTAGCCTCTCTCTAAAGCATTCATGACCCTACTAGCAAAGTAGATGGGTCGCATCTGGTACTATAGGGATCTTGTTGTAGCAAAACTGCACCAATTGTTTCTTTCCAACACTAGAGCTAACAAAGAATGTGTACTCCCAACAAGGAGGCATGAGTGTTGGTAGCTCTGACAAAATGGCTTTAATGTTACAAAAGTACTCTTCAAGCTCATCAGACCATGCAAATTCTACTTGTTTTGTCAACTTTTGCAAAGGGTGAAGTAACTCCGAGGCTAAGTGAATGAAGCGTGACATATACTTCACCTTTTGAATGAATGAGATGACCTCCTTAAGACTCTTGGGTGATGGTAGCTCAATAAGAGCCTTTGCCTTTGAAGGATCCACTTCAATGCCTTCGTAAGAAACTTTATGACCAAGCAAGATTACTTCATCCTCACCTATATGGCACTTGTGGGGGTTGAGTTGACCTCCCATGTCGTAGAGATTTTTTAAACCTTCTTCTACCCTTTGTACATGCAATGATTTTGAGCTATAAATACAGAAATCATCAATGAACACCCTAATTGACTTTCCAAAGAATGCTTGAAACACCATATTCATGAAATGTTGGAATGTTGCAGGAGCATTTGTCAGACCAAATGGCATGACTCTAAAAGCATAACAACCCCAAGGAGTGATAAAGGTTGTTTTCAATTGATCCTCCAATGAAATCTCTATTTGAAAGTAACCTGAGTAACCATCGCACACAGTGTACTTCTCATGACCAGCTACCTCATTTAGTATCTCATCCTGGAATGGGAGGGGAAAGTGATCTCTTTTTGTTGCCTCATTGAGGGGACGGTAATCCACACACACCCTCCACTTGCCATTTTTCTTAGGAGTGACAACAACAGGAGAGACCCACTATGAATTCTCCACTGGATAAATGAAACCTGCTGCTAGAAGCTTTCTTACCTCCTTGAGTAGAGCCTGCTCTTTTATAACTCCTAGCCTTCGTAGCTTCTGAGCTTTAGGTGTGGCCTCAGGCTTTAACTCAATCTTGTGTTGAACAACATCTACCCCACGCACGTCGATGTAGTCTTTAGCAAAAAGCCTAGGAAACTTCCTTAGCACACATTTGAACTCCTCTCTTTCATCCTTTGTAAGTGTTGTTGATAGCATACCTTTAGACATCCCTTCATCTTGAACACCTTCGTTCTCTTGAGGACCTACCTCCTCCAAGCCTTGACAAGAGGTCTCTTGGTTGCTTGGCTTAAACCTTACCCCCATGACTTCGATGGAAGACTCCTCTTCAGTAATGCTGCCGCTACTTTCTTCTTTTGAAGTGCTATCCGTCCAACCTTCTTCCGTCTCACTTTGAGATGATTCTTCATGGAGCTCCTCTTGGCGTTGCTCCTTCATGTCAAAGACAACCTTCTTATGATTGTCGTTCCTGCAAATTAGCTTTCCACTCTCCCAATCCTGCAAAGCTCGCATTTTCATTAGCCATGGTCTCCCTAGGATAAATGGGTAACCATTTCCTTTGGTAGACATGACATAGAAATCCACTGCCTTCTTAATGCCAAAGGCCTCCACAAGAACATTTTTACAAATGCCTACGCACCTAGCCTTGCTATTGTTTGCCATCTTGACCTTAATTTCAGGTGTCTCATGGATGTGCATGCCTAGTTTTTGCATGAGTCCCTCTATCATGATGCAAATTTGTGCACCCCCATCCACTAGACCTTTCCTAACCAATCTCCCTTTTATGTAACAATCTAGCACAAGTGTAATGTCCTCATTTATTTCAGCTTGTGCAATTTTTACAACAGGCACACTCTCTTTCACCTTTCTCCTAGTGCTAATTGCCCTTGTTAAATCCCTCCTAACTTGTGGACATAATGCAAGAAATTGAGGCCATGAGATATCAGGACCCTTACCTCTCATGTCTTCCAACAGGTTGTATGGAGCCATTCCATGTCCAAGAGGGAAGTCTTGGAGATTGATACGACATCAAGTCCTCTTAGCCTCCTTGGTCTCCTTTGCCTTCTTTTCTCGTCCATGGTCACTTTGTGATGTAACTCCTTCTTTCTCCTTACCTTTCCCTCGGCCACGCTTAATGCCATTTGCTTCCATATCAACCTCTCTTGAATTTGTCACCTCTACCACATGCACGTTTGGGTCTGGCAAAGGTGGAACTCCTTCCACTCCTTGTGGAGGTGGTCTTGCTCCATTTTTCCTTTGCATAAGCCGTGGTTGCTGACTAGTTCCTTCACCTGCATTCATCACTGGGTAATTCAAGTTACGTCTCCCTGGCTCCCCACGGGGCCAAGGACAATTATACATCCCATGTCCAGACTCACCGCAATTCCAACATTGCAAGACTCTCTCTCTCTTCTGACTTCTTTGCTTGTCCCTTTGGACCTACAGCTTGTGCAAGGTGAATTGACAGGCTGCTTAAAGATTCATTTAACTTCTCAATCACTTCAGCCGTTACCTCAGGAAGCTCCCTAGATGTTGATGCTTGTGACTTACCTTTGGGTCTAAGACCTTCTATTGGAACCTCTCCCCTTAAGCACTTGAGTTTCCTATACTTCTTAGCAGCCCTAGTTTCCGCTGCATCAAAAGTAGCAGGTGCACCCGCCTCAACTTTTACCTTAAGGTCAGGAAAGAGTCCGGCTATGAACCTCTCCTTGTTTAAAAATTTTGCACCATCACCAGGGTTAGCAACATTTTGTATCCATTGAGCCCAAAGACGTAGAAACTCTTGCTTGTACAAGTAGTAGTCATCTAAGTCTTTTTGCTTATGAGAAACAATGTCTTGCCATAATTTCTGAGTGTTTTGGGGATCAAAGAAGTATTTCTTGAAACGATTCAAAACTTCCGTGTAATTCCCTTTAACTTCCTCAGGCAAAGAGTCAAACCAAGTGCTAGCATCTTTCCTAAGGACCACCTCAAACATTTCTACACGTTCTTGATCAGTTACTATCCTCTTGATACGGCAAGACATCTTGAAATTCGCTAGAAATAATTATGCATCCTCTCCAGGCTCTCCAAAGAAAAGAGGATATCCAGACATTTGGCGTTGGCTCTCCATTGAATTGATTTCAAAGTGACGCGTTTTTGTTTTTTCTTTCTTTAAAAGATTTACACAATAATATTTTCTAAATTGCAATCTATTCTACAACAAAATAAAAATATTCACATCAAATGACCTATGATAATCAATAAGAGGTAGAATGACAGGGTTTGGTGATGCGAGAATTTCTCCTACTCTTTGGGCACCAAACATGAATACCATATGTTGTTGAAAATGGATTTTTCTACTAATTGCAATGTTTACTCTAATGTGTGGAGTGAAATGAAAGGGAAAAACCTGTATTCCTGGGCCATTATCCATGGTCTATGCATGACCTAATTCTTAAAACAAAACAAAAATATAGACGTCCAAACTAAGGTCGTACCTAATGAGAGGCAAAATAAAAGGATTTACTGATGCGTTTATCTCTATCAACCTAAGAGGACCTAAAATTCTACGAATTACTCGTTGAAATTGCAACTTAGTACTAACAATTATGTGTACCTTTTCCCTTGCAATGGGAATGAAGGAATCATACAAATTCTCGTGATTCATGCAAGCTACTTGATTATGCTAAAGGTTGAGCCTTCACAAAACATACACAAGCCTGTCCTCAGTGGGGGTACCAATTTGAAGCGGTCCGAGGCGGGCAACAAGAAGAGCAACCTCTAGACACCCTTCAAGGCTCCCGTGCTGCTCAATGGGGCTGGGGCACAACATAACACAAACCAAAACAACAAACCCCCAGCCAAATCCCAACTACACAAGGGGCACCACCTAGTTTAAGAGCGAACTAGGACGCAAAAGAGGAGAATCGTTAGAGCAACCCACAAACAAGCAAGGAATTTACACTAACCCTAACACCAATGGAACAATCTCACACACTAAAACACGAGAGAGAGAGAGAGAGAGAGAGATGGTGCTCGGACTGCTTTGAAGTGTATCGTTAATGATCAAGCAAACATAAATATATATGTAAGAAAGAGAGAGAAGGGGGAAGGGGGTGCTTGTTGCACTAATGCCTTCTTACAAATCTGTCATGACCAATCAAAGTGAGATTAGTATTTGTTCAACATAGCCTGAGTAAATTACACCACAACACATCATAAGAAAAAAGCCACCCCAATCACTGTCTTAAGGCCAGGGGAGTCCTCTCCACCCTGTCGCCCTCTTACAGCATGTGGGATTTATGGCTAAATTGATAACAATACCCAGAGACAAGCTACCAAGAACTTAAATAAAACACCAAGACACTTACACATCATTATTGTCCATGACTTCACGTTGGAAGGGAGACAAGGTATCCATGCTTAATCCAAATTCACCCTCCTTGATTCAACAAATGTTGGGCTTACTCTAGTAGGAGAAATGATAGATTTCCTACTCTAAATTTAATGATCACTCTCTCTTACAATGGCATAGAGTTCCCTTGCTAATCACCCCTAATACAACACATACATATGACTAATGCCAATGAGATTCCACTCAAGAGCTCCTTCTCAAGAGGTTGAGCTTGGCTTCTCAAGCTATAGCATAGTGCTCTTTCTTCTCCCCCCTTTTTGTGCTAGCTACACCCTCCTTTTATAGCAATTTTGAAGGCTAGGGTTACTCCTCTAACCATGGTTGGGTTAGATTTTCAGCAATTTATCTAATTTCTTTTGCTTAGAATTATCAAGAAGTTGGTGGGGAAAGAGAGAGGAGAGAAATGGAGGTGATAGGACTTTTCATAGTGGGTTAGTGTTAGTAGAGTTAGTATTAATTTACAAATGGAATTGGATATTTACAATGGGAGTATCCATGTAGGATACAAATAAGGAAGAAAAACTCTTAAGAGGTAAGAAAAGGTGGATTTCTTACAAGGTTGATGCTCCAAGTGTCTTGAGTAGGGCCAATTTTGACGCTTGTTGACGGTCCACTAGCTTTGACGGTACATTTTTTCTCCACTCTTGACCTTCCTTGAGAGACAAGGTAATTGAAGCTGAGTAATCAACCACCATGATGCTGTCTTTTAAGAGAAGAGGCTGAATTTTGTGGTTTTCTTTATAGATATGGGTAATTTGGAGGAGGAAAAATGAGACTAGGTGGTCAATTTTGGAATGGAATTGTGTGTGGGAGGTATGAGTTCACCATGGTTTCTCTTATTCTTCAAGGTTCAGGAGAAGGTGAGTAGGGTGCAGAGAGGAGTGGTGAAAGAGGTGGGGATGATGAGTGGATAAGTGTGTGTGAAAGAGGAAAATGATAAAGTGAAAGAGAGAGTGTGGCTGCATAGCATGGGAAAACTGGGGTCCACTAATAAAATCATAGCTCACAGCTCGTAGCTCAAAAAAATATGAAAAAATTTGAGGCAAAAGTTCAACCCACGAGCTACAACTTTTGTTTGTATCACCTTTTCAAATTCGAAGAGCAAGTGAACTTTAAAAATTCAGCAAAACCGACCGTTGTTTTCCACCGCACAAGGTCCTTGTGGGGTCCTTCTTTGGATGATTCTTTTGAATACCTCCAAGAGTGAGCCCTCCATAGTGCATGTATGCATGCCACCTACCCTTGACCTTATTTGGTACGTCTATAATTGAAGATATTGTTGAGATCATGATATAAGTGAATAGTACAACTAAGAAAATCAAATATCGAGGGGTCTAAAAAATATGTACATGTCAAATATAAATAATATAAGTGGAAAAAATATAAAGGGGTCAAAAGAAATCTCTCTCATTATGAGGCTACCATAAAAAGATAAATATTTTTGGTGTTCTAATTTTTTAGAAAAAAAACAAAATAGATGTAAGAAGGAAAAAATCACAATAGTGAAAAAATATACACATAAATAAAACTAGTTTTTTTGGATTTTTGTTGGGGTGGAGTTACACCAAATATAAGAGAAGCTTACATGAAAATATTTCTATATGGAATAAAGAGTATGAAAAATGGTAAGAAAAATTGTGGTAATGGTGAGGCAATGTACAGAGCATAAATAACACACACCTAAGTAGAAATATTTAAATAAATACCAAAATAATTATGAAAAAATCTTTTATTTAGGCCCTATATACAAAGAAATATTTACATACGCATGGGCCATAATATACTTATATTTTTTATTTTTATTATTTTTTTGAATCAACTAGCCCAATGACTAGCTAATTGATGGTTTTTTATTTCAGTAAGGAGATATGGGAAAAGTCCCCTAACTCACACGCACCTATATACAGTGAAAGGGTGAGGGTAACCACAGTGTTTGAGTGATTTGATAGGGTGAGATAACTCACTATGGCAATTATAGAGAGCCGAAAAATGGCTGTCATTAAATTGACAAGGTTTTGCAACGTTTCAATATGGAGAAGGGAAAGGCACTGAGTGTTCCATTGCCACCATATGTGAAACTTAGCAAACAAGATTGTCCTGTGTCTGAGGAAGAAAAGGCTGAAATGGATAAGATTCCATATGCGTCTGCAGTGGGTAGTTTGATGTATGCAATGATTGCTACTCGCCCAGACATTGCATTTGCAATGGGAGTAGTAAGTCGATACATGTCAAACCCAGGCAAGAAACATTGGGAGGCAGTGAAAGGAATATTGAGATACCTGAAAGCTACAAAGAGTATGCGTATATGCTATGGGAGTCAGGAGCTAAGTGTAAAGGGTTTTACAGACTCGGATTTTGCAGGTGAGTTAGACAACCGAAGGTCTACGTCAGGGTATGTCTTTACATTGGCTGGTGGAGCAGTATCATGGCGTTCTAGATTACAAGATTTTGTTACTCAATCTACTATAGAGGCTGAATATGTTGCAGCATCAGAGGCATGCAAAGAATCAATTTGGCTTAATCGACTAGTAACAGATTTGGGAATCAAAGAAGAGATGCCTGTGTTATATTGTGATAGTCAAAGTGCTATACAATTGGCTCGCAATCCAGTTTATCACTCAAAGACAAAGCATGTGGATGTGAAGTATCATTTCATCAGGGAAATGCTCGAGGATAAGCAACTTCAGCTTGTCAAAGTTCACACCACACAAAATCCTGCTGATCTACTTACAAAAGGACTTCCCTCAGAGAGCTTTGCGCATTTTCGCAAGCAGTTAGGTGTAGGGTAGTACATCACTTCTCTACATCTCTTCTATATTAGCTTGTATAGTAGCTTCTCTCACACTTAAAGTACCACATTGGACTTTAAGTGGGAGGTTGTTGGGGTATAAAGCCCAATGTGGTCGCCCAGGTAAGTGGGCGGGCCGCCAGGTATGTACACATATTCTTTTGTAAAAACCTAATAAGAACTCACTATGCTCTACACATTACAGTAGAGCGAGTTCACCATATCGTTGTGCTCTTCTTCTCGCACTCTCTCTCGCGTCGCACTTCCGCTCGTACTCCTTCACAAATGCAGTTGTAGATTCAAGGGCTGTTTCAGATACAAAATTGTGGCATGCACGTTTTGGGCATCTGAATTTTTCCAATTTGCTACGTTTGCAAAAATCTGATATGGTTGCTTCTTTGCCGCCTCTTGAAGCACCCGTCAAACATGTTTGTGAAGGTTATATTTTGGGTAAAAAGCAGCGTGTTAAGTTTCCAAAGGATGGGTCAGTCTGTGCTACATGCAAATTGCACTTGTGCATAATGATGTTTGTGGGCCTAGGCAAACTCCGTCCTTGGGAAATTACTTGTACTTCATGACTTTCATTGATGACTACTCCAGGCATGCATGGGTGTATCCGTTGAAAGCTAAGTCCGAAGTGTTCATGTGCTTCAAACAATTTCTTATTATGCATGAAAATGTCTTGAAATGTACTTTGGGCACCCTCCGTTCCGATCGAGTGGGGGGAGTATATGTCTTCTGAATTTAATGCATTTCTGGCTAGTTGTGGGATAAAACACCAATGTATGTACAGTGCCGTATACGCCTTAGCAAAATGGTGTTGCTAAGAGAAAAAACAGGTCTCTTACAAAAATGGCAAGATGTATAGTCAAGAGTCAAGCTTTACCACATTCATTTTGGCTCGAGGCTGTCATGTGTGCCACTTATGTACTCAGTAGGTGTCCTACAAAAGCGTTGCAATCTATGACTCCATATGAAGCATGGCATGATAGAAAGCCATCTATTGAGCACATGTATGTTTTTGACTATTTGGCATATGCTTTGGTGCCAGGAACACAATGCAAAAAACTGGATGATAAGGCTATCAAATGTATTTTTGTTGGTTATAGTGCTGAAACCAAAGGTTACAGGTTGTATCATCCACAAACAAAGCATATTCCGGATTCACGGGAAGTAGTGTTTGTGGAAGATTCTGTTCAGCCCTTGCTGTCATGTACTAGAGACAGTAATGTAAGCTCACAAGACATTTATGACACTTTGATGCCTCTTTTCAATGGTGAAAGTTCGAATGTAGATTCCAATGAGACAAATGTACAACCTATGGGGGTTTCCAAAAATGTTACAGATCAGCCTATTACTGATGCAGATGTACATGATGTACTTTCTAAGGAAAGGGCTGAAAATGAGCAGGCTAGAGGTATGCCAAAATGGCTGGTGCATACATTGCATGACAGTAAATTGGATGCACCTTTGTCTAGTCGTACTCATTCACACTCTTGCCATGCATCTTATGCATCAGATTGTTATGCTTTAGTTGTGTCTAGCTTACATGATGTTGAGGAACCTTTGTCTTTTGATGAAGCAAAAATTTTAAAAAATTGGATAGCTATCATGCAATCAAAATATGGTGCACTTATAGAGTATGACACATGGACTTTATGTGATTTGTCTCCTGGCAAAAAGGCCATTAGTACAAAGTGGGTTTACAAGTTGAAACGCAAGCCGGATGGTGAGGTTGATTGCCATAAGTCTCAACTTGTTGCAAAAGGCTATGCAAGGCAAAAAGGCATAGATTATGAAGAAAGATTTGCTCCCACTTGTGGTATGACTACTGTTTGTTTTCTATGTGCATTGGTAGCTAATTTTGGTTGGGACGTACATCAATCCGATATTGTTAATGCTTTCTTGAATGGTGACATTTTTTAGTTGTATGAGAAAGCTGACACTCATTTGGTTAACGAGGCTTTCGTAATAGTCCAACAAAAATCACATTGTATGTCAAGTGTGAGGGCGATGTACTTCTTATTGTTGTTCTTTATGTGGATGATTTGTTGATCACTGGTCCCAATGAGGCACATATTGTTGAATTTACGATTGATTTGAATGCTACTTTCAAGATGAAAGATTTGGGGTTGTTGCATCATTACTTGGGCATACAATTTAAGTAGTGTGATGGTGGTATTGCCTTGTGTCAAAAAAGTTACATAGAGACATTGCCATGTAAGTTTGGACTTGAGGATTGCAAACCTATTGCCACTTCCATGGAAACATGTTTGAAGTCGAGTCTACATGATTCTAGTGATCCTGCTGATGTTACTCTTTACCAAACTGCTATTTACTGCCTCATTTATGTATGCAGCACGAGGCCGGATATTCAATTTACAGTCTCACAAGTCAGCAAATTTACGCATAGCCCAAGGTCTAAACACTGGCAGGCTGTCAAGAGGAGTTTTTGCTACTTGAGTGGCACTTTACATCTTGGCTTGTTTTATCCCAAGGGGGGATCATTGTCGCCAGACTTACATGCTTTTTCAGACTCAGATTAGGCTGATTGTTTTGACACGCGAGTGTCCAAAGGTGGTTTTTGTTTCATGATTGGAAGTTCATGTATATCATGGTACAGCAAGAAGCAATATACTATGGTCACTTCGAGTTGTGAGGCAGAGTACACGGCAGTCTTCACAGCTCCGATTAAGTGTGTATGGCTCAGACGGCTTATGGCTGATTTGGGTGTTGGACAGGACAGTGCCAACACTATCTACACTGACAGCCATAGTGCATTGGGAGTTGCAAGGAACCATGTTTTTCATGCTCGCACAAAGCACATTGAGGTGCATTACCACTATGTTAGGGAGAGACTTTTAGCAGGAGAGGTCAACTTGGATTATGTGCCAACACAAGACAACCTTGCAGATCTTTTCACAAAGGCATTGTGTTGTGAGAAGTTCAAAGCTTTGTGCTTACTCCCCTTTGTGGGCTGATCATGTCCTCAGGGGATGGCACTTCCTTTTACTCATGTGCCAGCTCTCGTTCACCACACCACTCCACGGGGGATTTTTTATCATATACATTTGATAGTGATGTGTGTGAACACACTTAGGAACGACGAGGCATTTTTTCCCTCATTAGGAGGTTTTTCCCCCCGTGCATTGTATATACGCCCATCACTCTATGTCTATCTATCTTTCCATTGCACACTAAGTAATAAACTCTTTGTTGTGTGCCTTGAGCTTCCTTTGTCTTCTCCAAGTTGTGTGTGTTTTCCTGCAACCCTAATTTCAACATCTATGAATTGGGGCTTTGCTGGATCGGGGTTGTTGCTTATCTTCTATTTTTGTTAGGCTCATCGACATGGTTAGTGTGTCAGGGGTTGAAGGACCTATACGGCTAACACATCAGGGATCTTGGCTTGGCTTTGCCTAAACCCCCGATGATGGGCATTGAAGAGGCTTGGCACCTAACTTGTATGGTTGGTGTTGATACCCTACCACCTGTTGGTATTTGGGATCCTTTCCAAATCTCGGGTTCATGGAGGGAGGCAAAGCGGCCTCAGCCTATGTGTGGCTTAGGTAGGTCCCAACGAAGTGGAATTCTTTGCAAATGCTTCCGCAACTTTGATGTATATTGGAAGGTGTATATTGAAAATTGTGTCAAAGTGTAAATTGTATATTTTGGGCATAGACCCTTGGGGAGGGGTATCTCTCATCCACAAAGGCGAGCAAGCCGAAAGCTTTGTGGAAAGATTTGAACTTCTCACGCGACAATGCCTTTATGAAAAGATCTGCAAGGTTGTCCTATGTTGGAACATAATCCAAGCTGATCTCTCCTGCTGTGAGGTAGTAATGCATCTCAATGTGCTTTGTGCGAGCATGAAAAATTGGGTTCCTTACAACTGCCAATGCGCTTTGACTGGCAGTGTAGATGATGTTGGAAGTGTCCCGTCTAACACCCAAATCATCCATAAGGTGTCTGAGCCATACACACTCAATTGTAGATGTGAAGAATTCTCTGTACTCAGCCTCACAACTAGAAGTGGCCACAGTAGGTTGCTTCTTGCTCTACCATGATATACATGAACTTCCAAGCATGAAACAAAAACCACTCATGGACACTCATGTGTCATAACAACCAGCCCAATTTGAGTACAAAAAAGCGTGTAAATCTGGTGGCAATGATCCCCCTTCGGCCAAAGTATGCACTAGCCATCTTGACATACCTCTAGCCTGCTCATTCTCAACCCTTTTCTCATCAAGTACATCATGTACATTTGCATCACTAATAGTGACCTATAACATTTTCAAAACCCCCCATAGGGTGCACATTTTTCTCATTTGAATTTGCATTCGAACTTCCACCACTAAAAAGAGGCAATAAACTATCATAAACGTCCTGTCAGCTTACATTATTGTCTCTACATCAAAGGCTGAACAAAATCTTCCCACAAACACAACATCACGTGAAACCAAAATATGCTTTGTTTGTGGATGGCACAACCTATAACCTTTGCTTTCAGCACTATAACCAACAAAGATACATTTGAAAACCTTACCATACAATTTTTTGTGTTGCGCTTGTGGCTCTAAACCATAAGCCAAACATCCAAAAATAAGCATGTGCTCAATAGCTGGCTTTCTATCATGCCATGCTTCATATGGAGTCATAGACTGCAACGCTTTCATAGGAAACTTGTTGAGTACATAAGTGGCACACATAACGACCTCAAGCCAAAACGAATGTGGCAAAGCTTGACTCTTGACCGTACATTGCACCATTTCCATTAGAGATCTGTTTTTCCTCTCAGCGACACCATTTTTCTGAGGCGTATACGGCACTGTACATTGGTGTTTTATCCGGAGAAAACCATACACCGAGCGAATAAAACCGAGCGTGGCATTTTTTCGAGCGAAAGTAGGGAGAATTATAACACAAAAAATCTCTACCATAATGTCAAGTGCAACCAGTCCAACAAAAGGGTCAATCCATAGAAGGTGATCGTTGCAACAATATAAATGCCAAATTGATTAAGTAACACAAGATATCAAAACAATGTAAGTATAATAGGCGCTCATCCTACAATGGCAATTGCAGGGAATCCAAAAAAATAGCCAATCCATAGGAACTGCAAACCTTAGCTCAAGTAGTCGATGCTATGCTGGCACTCTGGCCCCACACAATCCCTAGAACAACTCTACTTTTGTCAGTGTTGCCTGATGCACAAACTCATGAGCTGCAGAATCCAAACCAAGGACTCAAAAATACACAAAGTACATGTGTTTGCACGACACGTACATGAGACGCCTGCTGTCTCTTTTTTGGAAATCCTCACAAGTACATTAGGGAAAGTCTGCGATGGTCACCGCATAAGTAACCCTCTTTTGAACTGAGCCTGGAGTGCTAACATGAAAAACATGCGATGCATTTGTTACCAATATGACCTCTCTCACTAGATGTGCTTCCATGCTTTGGCCCAATGCTATCCTGTCATTGAAGTCTTTGGTTAATTTTGTCCTCCACCTTACATGCTTTCCATCTCTAAATCTAGCACGGAAAGAGCTCGGTTGTGTTCCACATTGCCCACCAATAATGCGGTTCTGTTGTGCTGTCGTATTATATCCCTGAAGCACAAATCCATTTTTGTGCAGCATCTCAACCTCCCATGGAAGCAGACATGTTCCCTCTTCCACAACCCACATCCCCGGAGCTGGGCCATGAGGTCCAATTATCATCCCATCAATATTCCATGCATGAGTGGTACTGTCATTGCAAAACCATAGAAACCCCTCAATAATTCCTTCTGGTTTGGCACCCATGGCTGGATATTTTCTCCTTCCCCAAAAGCAAAGGGCATGCACACCACTTTGCACATTATCTAAATTGTTGTTTATGAACCTACCACAACGTACTTTCTCTCCGGGGAGAACACCAAAACACGTCATTTTTCTGCGAGACTCGGTGCGCCTAATCGCCCAAACAGTCCGAGGCACCTTTTTCTCTGGCCAAAGACTAGGAGTAGCGGAAGTATTTTGCTGGCTATGTTGTACATTGTAAATTGGAGTAGTGACAGTAACAAATTATGGCCTATGAGAGTCTTCTTCAAGAGTTTCATCGGCATCAAGAAAGATTGAGTGTGATTTTTGCACACTCTTTTCCCTTACTAGAGCTCTATTCATCTCTGGACTTGGTATTTGCATTTCTAAAATTGCTGACTGAGCTACATCAAGAAGTTTTCTATTCGATGTTGATGCTGAATGACTGCTCATAAATCTGGCTGCCAAGTCTGCCATCGTTGGTCCTACGGATGAATGCATGCCCTTCAAGTAGGCATTGTAGCACACACTTTGAAGAACTGCTAGTGACATATCTGCACAAGTGGCTTCATACAGACCAATGTTATTCTTATAACCAATTGAAGCACGCATACTTTCATGTTTTGCCTCAGAAAGATTTGTTCTAGGGACAAAAGCACCTGTCTCATCTTGAGCAACAAATCTGTCTCCCCAATGTGGCACTCTAACATCCCACCATGACAACCATGTTTCCAATGTTGGAATCTCATCCAAAATAGGATGGCCCATTTTCCAAAACTGTTTGAGTTCATCCTTGCATACTTGTGCTGCATGTTCTGAAGGTGCATGTAACCATTTTCGACACAATATTTTATGCTCCTCTTGGTAAGAGGAACGTATACACTTGACAGTGTGCTTAACCATGCTTTGCTCCCAATGAAAAACACACGATCTTTCTTCTCAGGCATCTTTTTTTTGGCTCCACCAAAATAGACAGTACGAAATGCAATCCAATTTGCATTTGCCTCATCTGCCATAAAACCTCAAAATTCAGGCTTATCAAAACCATGATCAACTACAACATTATTAAGCATTTTCCAAAACTCTATCTGTGCATGCTTGTTTTCCACAGTAAATTCACATATTGCCAATGTTAATAGCTCTCTTACATATGGGTCGTAAACATGCGCCGACATAGTAGGCCAGCCCTCCACACGATGAACATGATCAAAATGCACCCACATATCTTGCAAATTTCCACCAGGGCGCATACGGTTCACCAAATCAACACCACTCCCTAGTCCCATAGTAGACATTTTAAATATATGAGGTTGTTGTCCAAGTCCAAGCTGACCTGGAAAAAGAACACTGTGGAGGAAGGGATATCTTGATTTTGACTTTAAAGTCAAAATAGACTCCAAGCCAAGAGGTGTAATTCCTTTTGCCCGTTTAGCTGACTCTAAGGTTCTTTGGACACGCCGCTTGTCTGACAATGGGGTTACGGAATCTAGAAAACAAGAGAACTCTCCATCTGTCATTGGTGAGTCACCACCAACTACTTGAGAAACAAGCTTGTCCATAATTAGGTCTTCTGTAGTTTTTCTTTCAAGCTGTTTGGCAGTTGTTAGAGTATCAAAGGCAGCTCGATGCATTAAGGCATCAAATATTGACTGTTCTGCAATTCTACTCTTCCCCTCTGCAACAGGGTGTTTATGAAAACCTAAATGCAATACACATCTAGTAACTCCAGTCTTTTCAGATGGAATACAATAATATATAACTGCACGGAAAGTGTCAATGCACTCTGGCATATGACGGCAATGAAAGCATACAAGCTTTCCATTACCCACATCCAAGTGGCCTTTACTAGGAGCACGTGCTAATTTTCCTCTCCATTCAGACTCATTAAATTGTCTCTGTCCCTGACAGTATGGACATTCTATATTGGAACATCTCAAATGCCCTCCACACCGACTAAAACGAACAGTCCCATTGAATATATCATTACTGCAGATAACATATTCTGTCCAAACATGCCTATCAAATCTATGTTCCATCCCATACATAGTAGAGTTGTCATTTTGAGGAGGAAGTTCATAAGCAACATACCCATCATAATAAGTAGGCATTTCCAAAACCTTAGTGACACTTGTAGCAGAGGAGAGTGCAATACATAGATTGGTTTGCAGAGGAAGAGAACGAATAACATCAAGTACACTTCTGATGCATGCAGTGCCATCTTCAACATTGATTGTAGAATCTTTTGAGCCAGCATTTGACGTTGATGGCTGTTCGTTGCAAAGTACCTTGTAAAACTGTGAATATTCGTGATCCAAATGGTAAAACAACTCATTTGAATCATTACGTGCAGGTTCAATTCTAACCTGCTCACCTTGTAGTGTAAGTGGACGCAAAGAGAAATTTTTGTTCTCCAACTCAAAATGTTATGTTAAAGCTTCAACAGTGATAGTGCAATGCCTACTTTCAAACATTAGCACAAGCTTCTGCTTATGTTTGGGACCGAAGATAGTGATATGACGAGCCATTGCACGATACGTTTCAAAGCAGCCCGAGCACTCTCTCTCTCTCTCTCTCTCTCTCTCTCTCTCTCTCTCTCTCTCTCTCTCTCTCTCTCTCTCTCTCTCTCGCGTGTTTTAGTGTGTGAGAGTATTCCATTGGTGTTAGGGTTAGTGTAAATTCCTTGCTTGTTTGTGGGTTGCTCTAACGATTCTCCTCTTTTGCGTCCTAGTTCTCTCTTAAACTAGGTGGTGCCCCTTGTGTTGTTGGGATTTGGCTGGGGGTTTGTTGTTTTGGTTTGTGTTGTGTTGTGCCCCAGCCCCATTGAGCAACACGGGAGCCTTGAAGGGTGTCTAGAGGTTGCTCTTCTTGTTGCCCGCCCCGGACCGCCTCAATATCATTGTGGCTCGGACTATTTGACCAAGTGGATCGAGGCTAAAGCAAGTCAAAAGAATGATGCTAGAACCACTGCTGCATTCTCATATAAGTATGTATTCACGAGATATGGACTACCAATAGAAATTTTCAGTGATCAGGGAACTCATTTCCTCAATGAGGTAATCGAGTATTTGCTTAATGAGTTTATGGTCATCCATAACAAATCAACTCCCTATCACCCACAAGCAAATGGACAAGCTGATCATACGAACAAAATTCTTAGCTTGGTGCTGACTAAAGTGGTTAGTTCAATAAGGATAGACTGGGAAATGAATATCCATACTACTCTATGGGCTTATCGAGTTTCATTCAAAATAGCTTTAAATGCTACACCCTTTTAATCTTGTTTATGATCTTGATGCCATACTGCCAATAGAATTTCTATTGCCAACATTAAGGGTAGCACGGAATCTTGAGTGGCTTGGACATGAATTTTCAGAAAGACTTGAAGATTTGGAAAAGCTAGATGAGCAAAGGCTAACTGCTGCAGCTCACATCTATGCACAAAAGCAGAAACAAAAATAGTTTTTTGATTCCCACTTAATCACAAAAGTCTTCAAGAAAGGGGACTTAGTTTTAGTCTATTCCCTTAAACAACACATTCCCAAGTTTAAGAACATGGAAAC
The DNA here is from genome assembly GCF_014529385.1 of Adiantum capillus-veneris. Classification (NCBI taxonomy): domain Eukaryota; kingdom Viridiplantae; phylum Streptophyta; class Polypodiopsida; order Polypodiales; family Pteridaceae; genus Adiantum; species Adiantum capillus-veneris. Next base: position 93,156,073 of record NC_140945.1, read on the forward strand.
GGACCGTTTATCATTGAAGATATATCTCCAAGTGGAGCCGTAAAATTGTCCACCCTAGATGGTGAACCAATGGCTAATTGGATTACTGGATGTCATTTAATGAAATACAATTTTTCGCTGACCAATGAATTGCTAGAAAGAATGCATGCATCCAAGCAAAGGAAAATTAAATGATAGAATGTTATTGATGAAGTCCAAGAGGAAGCTCGGCTTTGGGTACTCAAACAAAAATCTGCTCTCAAGAACCAACAGATACCAATTCCCATCAACACTCTGGAAATAGATGACCGACAATGGGAATTACCAAAAGATGTTGTTTCAACAGATGATGACTGGTTAGACGAAATGGACCTCCGCATCAAAGTACAACTCAACAATCATAGCACCAATGCTTTGGTCGACACAGAAGCTAGAGTAAATGCAGTAAGTTATTCCACCTACAAGAAGGCAACAAGTCAAGCATTGACAGTAGGAATAGCGACAATCAAAGAATGCAACAAGAACCCAACCCCAACATTGGGAGTAGTCAACTTGAACGTGATGACGAAGGAAATTTGGAATGGCGGCCTCTACACCAAAACAAACTCCATTGCACCACAAGGGAAATGAGATGAGGGCACCACCTAGTCTTGGAAGCGTGGACTAGGACCGCTACGCAGAGAGAGAGAGAGAGAGAGAGAGAGAGAGAGAGAGAGAGAGAGAGAGAGAGAGAGAGAGAGAGAGAGCTATCACTATGAATGGAACATTAACCTCAATGTGTGTACAAGGAATGGATAACTTCAAGCACTCCCAACACCAATAGCATGTAGATTACTAAACAACAACTCAAGATTTAGCCAAAATCACATCAAGCACTCTCACACACACATAAAAGATCTCTCTTAATTAACATAAGTAAGAGAAGGGGAGGTTACTAGCATAAAACAATTTGCACTCTATAATGTGCAAAGAATGGACTGAATGAATGAGCTTTATGGGCTCATGATGAGTGATACAAAGACTCAATGAGACCGAGGGAGACTTGAAATTACAAAGGGGAGGGCCTCTTTATATAGGCAAGAGAGTGATTAGGAGTGAGGTTAAGATCCAAGTGCAATTTGTACAAATGAAGCTTGATTAGGGACATTCCACCAATGAAGAAGCTCCTTCCAAGTGATTTGTTGACCAATTTGCAACTAATTGGCTCCATCATCACTTGTGTTGTCTTCACTCCTTCCTCCATAGCTTGAGTCCAAGATCTTCCTTATTTTAAAATGTAAAGAATCTACATAAAATCAATGCATATCTAGTAATAATAGGAAGGGATTGAATGACAACTTATGAATTACAACAAGATTAAGCATGATTTGAGAGGTGATTAGAAGAGGAATTTGTGATGGTTTTATGAGCTTGAGAGAGAGGAGGAAGGAGGGGAGGGCGAGGAGACTAATGGCTGATTTTTAGAGAAGGACTCAATGTGGAAAAGGAAGGGTGTGTGTGTAGAGGTAGAGGGGGTGGTCTCCACCACAGTTGAAAAAACTGGCGTTCACCATTTTGGCCATATCGCCTAGACCGTATATGCAAAAATTATAAAAAAAAATATGGTCAGAATCTCCAGCTGATAAGCTACAACTTTAATGGGACAACGTTTCTTGGATCAGAGTGGACGTATTTTTTAAAAATCCAGCAAAATCATGTGTCTGTTTCCTTCCTTCACCAAGTCTTCCACCTGGGTCCCATCTGTTTGAATCATCATATGGCTCCAAAGCCATGATGATATGAGCCCCTCATGACCCTTGAATCATGGGTGCATAGCTCCACAAACACATCATATATTTTCTTTTCACATTTACATATTTTCCCTTCTCTTTACCATTAGGTTCTACCTTTCACCTCCTGTGAACTAGTCAAGGAAAAAATCCCATCAAATCTTTTTTTTTTGAATTTTCCAAGAGGTTGTTCTCATACTTTCTTTTATTGTAAACCTCTAGAAGCAAGGGAAACGAACAAAATATAGTAAACAAAAAAAAAAATTATAGGCTCGGGTCAGTGATAGTACATGGATGTTCATGTCCTCATCAGTTTGTATGCTTACTAAATGAACACATGAATGAGATGATGATTCTTGGAATTCCTTGGATGAGAACATACAAAGCAGTACCAGATTGGGATAAAAATCAGCTAAATCTATCACCTAAAGGTGGAAACTCATTGTTCCAATTGCACCAAGCAAAGAGGAATGGAAAGTAAGCAATCAGCAGACCAAACCACAAAGTAGTGAATCTTCTCTATCCCCTCGACAAGCAAATGCTACAAGTATCATGCAAGGAGTCGGGAAAATTTGGGTACCAAAAGCACAGCTTAAGGATAAGCCAATTCAGATCTGGGTACCTAAGGCTTCACCAACAAAACAAAAGAAGGTTCCAAGGGTTAAAACACAAAGACGAGCATCTTTGAACAAAGAAACTAACATGAAATTGGTTTGGAAGAAAAAGGAGCACTTATCTTCTCCAAAACCGTAAAACGAATCAAACAATGGCGAGTTAAGTCTCAAAAGACTCCACCACTCCATAAAGCAACAAGCAAACCAATCAAGCAATGGTGTGAAAAAGCTCGACAATAGTCAAAAGTGCTACCAACAGCTCAAGCAATCAGCGTGCTAAAGCATCCTGATGGTACAATCAGACAGAGAGCACACAAGCTACAAGATTTGCTCTTTGGAAGACATCAGCAGCAAACCTTGACATCAAAAACCCTTGAGTTGATTACTCAAGACCCAACTCTTGCACATCATAGTGGTTTGAATTGCATTGATCTTCAAATCATGGTAGAGCCAACCACGGCCATGCATAGACACGATTGCTCAATCCATGCACACAGTCATCCCGGAGTACGCCATCTAAGAGGGGTGGAAGGGCACTAAGTACTAAGTAATTAAGGGTAATGTTTGAAGAGGGAGAAAAAAAATCGATATTAACGTGTGATTTTTTGCAAAATTACCTAATAATTCCCTTATAGTTCATCATCGAGGAAAAATTCACTGATAATATCTTCCTGATGAGTGTAAATAGTGTATATACTATCAGAAAAACATCAAAAATAGTCCTTTTTGGATATTTTTCATCATCTTTATTGATAATGAGACTTAAAAATGAAAAAATCCATCAGAAAACAACAAAGCTATGTTTTTCAATGGATTTCCTAAATTATTGGATTTTGACTTTACTTTTTTAGAGCATTTTGTTATTTTCTTTGATTTTTTCAAATAAACATGTCAAAAATTAATAATAAATAACAAGGAAGCTCATGTGGAAAAATGGAACACACAATGGTGATAAAAAAGACAAGGCGAACAAGCACAAAAATTTCAATGAAATCAGAAGATGAAAGCAGGAAGCCTAAATTAGGCGGCCAGACCTACTTTTACAAAATTCTTGCAGAATTAGCTGCAGGAATCCGATCAAGGAAATTTTTTATTCTAACATAGATTTCTGTTTGCAGGTCGCCGCGATGGACGTCCATAGCATAGCTCTCAAGCATCAACATATTTATCAATACAGGGGAAGCGACTCGGATGAGGTATGGAAACTCACTAGGGTGTCAATCCTAATGAAGTGAACTTGAAGAGATGCAACTACTAACTCTACAAGTAAATCAAACGCATTACCACCAAGTAATCTGCCTATGTCCTTCTACACAGCTCTACACTCATCACGCTCGTTTACCATGCAAATCATATCGGAATCGCACGAAACTTGAAGGGAAGCTACAGGGGATTACCAGTCTCATAGCATTCTGGAGAGGTACAACGATCGCGATCGTTCGTCTCAAAGTCAGCAAAAACAGCGAACATGTGATCCTAATAGGTCGTTTTAGGGTCCCTAAAGCCCCTCCTAGGATCAAAACAACATAAAACACGCATATAGACACTCAAAACAACGATATAAGGCCTTAAACTCGTAGTTGAAAACCTATACCGAATCTTGAATGATTACACTTGAATGGAAGAGCAAGATGAAAGGAACACAATGCAATAAAAAAATCTGAATTTGGATTACCGTAGCCACAATGGCGAAGATTACAAGTTTGAACAAGAAGGAGCTCTCAAACGTATGCTGTCTTCTCAATTTTCCATCCAAAAGATCATGTTCAAACTTACAAAAAATGACCTTTATAGATTAGGTCTTTACAAATGGCTTGTCTGGCCATAAGCTCCTAAACTTCTAACTGTCTCTCTAATATACAATTGCTCCCATAAGAATAATCATAAATCCTTTGACAAATTCTTGGCTTAAAGATGCTTCCTTACAAAATAATTTTACAATGGTTTCTCAGAAAAATATGATCCTTCTCTGGAAACAGCTGCTTGTTGCTTCGTCCGCCAAACACTCCCCCCTTCCTTATCCTTGCATGCCCTCGTGCATGTTCAGTGCTTTGGTTGTTGATGTGGCTCCAATGAAGCAAGTGTTACTGAAAAGATTCTTGTTCGCAGGACGGCTTCCAGGGCTTCTTGATGCTGTCTGAATGGATTTTCAGATAACGTGTGTTGGTATGCTACGTACCTTGCCTTGAGGTCCTTCGCCATAGGATGGAAAATCCTTGAGTCAATTTCAAAGAATCCTGTGACGAAGGCCTCTTCGAATGTCTGCAAGTAGTGTGAGGGAAGGTAAATTAGCTTGGAGTACATGGCCATCAATATGTGTCGTGATGGTGAATCCTGTAGATTCCAGCAGATGCCTCTGTGTCCTTCCAAGAACAGATTCCACGGATGATCATCGCCTTCAGTGTCTTTAAACACCTAGATGCAGGTGACGATCATCCGGGATATCTTTACTAGCATTTGACACGCCAAGTCGGGAACATCCCGCAGCAAGGTGACTGTCGAATTCAGTGTGTTGACCATGTAGGCTACAGTAGGGGGTTGTTGCGCTGTCAAGACCGGGTAATTCAGTTTTTGTGGCCTTGAGCCTTTCCATGTGGCGAACTCCTTCCAAGTGCGTCTTCGAGGGACTGGGCAGAATGTAGCATCTATTTGTATATGTTGAGGAGCGTTGTGGTAATTGGTTAGATCCTGTGGCCGTTTGTCCATCCACTTCTGCCTCCACTTTGGGTGGTCATCGACAAGCATCTGAGCTTCTTCTGTTGTTAGTGCAATGCCTTCGTAACCCCCATCTTTGTTTCGTGGCAGGGCTGGCCGCATCTTTTCTTTCCACAAAATTGCTTCATGGCATAGCAGAGGAAACGGGAGGTACTCATGGCCAAATCCTTCCACCTGCTCTTCTGGTTGTAAGTATACCAGGGCTGCTGACTCCATTATCTTCTTTTCATAGAGCATGTACTCCTTTTTTGGCCCCTCTGGCATGTCCTGAATGCTCTCATTGAGCTCATCTCTTATATCTAGATCTGGCCCTTCAAATTCATGCTCCTGTTGCCCTTGGTGTGATGTTCCAGGCAAATCTGGGACTTGTTGTCCGGGCAGCAGTTGTGGTTGACTATGGGCTTTGTCTGCTTTGATTTGTTGTTGAAAAAGCAGATCTTCTTTTTCCTTTATCAGCGTGTCACCGTTCTGCTTCTGAATCTGTAGTTTGGCGCTTGCTTGAGCTAGTTGCTGCTCCATTTCTTTTAGCTTTAGCTCATTTGCCGCCGTCTGGGCCACCATTCCTGATACGAGCAGCTATGTTTGAATCTTTTCTTGCTCTAGCTCCACTTTTAGTGCCGCTATAGTGTTGACTGTTGTGGCATCGTCAGATGTGGAGACCAATGCCCCAGCAGGTTCCTGATTCGCCATCAACATTGTCAGAGTGCCTTTGACAGTATTGTATGAACTGCTAAGTCTCTGAAATCTTGCGCTCTCATAAGCAAGTTGCTCCGTTGCTTTTTGTACTCTTGCCGTCAACTCTTGGCACTCCTTTTCTTTGGCGGTCAAGTCTGTCCTGACGTCCACCAAGTCTTTGATCAGAGACTGAGCCTGCTGTTCTCTCAAGGTCTCTTTCCTCCGTTGTTCATTCTAGTTACACCCTCAGGCTTTCTAACTCCTCTTGCCCAGATGCCTGCTTTTGTTGGGCCTCATATACCTGCCTTTCCTTTTCACTCAGCACCACATGCTAACACTGGAATTGCTGTTCTAATTCCCTCAGAGTTTTCTTATAATCAAAACCAACCAGGCTTCGTGGTATCCGATTGCTTCTGTAGGAGGTATAAACTCCTTTTGTGAGGTTGAAGGGGGAGGAGTTGGCTGTTTTTTGTTCGATGGAGAAGAGGGAGGAGGAGGAGATTTGGGCAAGGGAGGAGGTGGGCTTGATTCTTCCCGTACATGCCTCTTTTTGGAAGTCTCTTCCCCTTGTTGCGAAGCAGATGCTTCCGCTTTTCTTTTCTTTAAAATCCTGATGATTCTTTGGCGGGTGAGATCCACCGCCCGTCGTGCTTCCACATTCTTTTCTCTTTGGATCTTCTTTAGCTGCTCTGCCTGGTTTGTTTCATCAGTCTCGACTTTCTCCTTCGTTCCTTCAGTGGACTGCAAAGAGATGTCCACTTCCGCAGCCTTTTGCTCTACTTCTAACCTTTGCTTCTCCGTGCGTATGCGAGTTGCATTATCTATTCTTTCTTGCCTTTCCCTTTCGAATCTTCTTTTTTGTGTCTGTTGTGTTGCAGCCGCTCTAGCCTTTCTGTCAGCCCGTAACTTGGTTCTTCTTTCCTCGACTCTTTTTTGAGCTTCTGCATATGCTTTTTGCAAGTCCGACTGTGGTACTGCACTTCTCTCCCTTCTTTTTCTCTCGAGCGGCTTTGTGGAGTCTTCCTCCTCGCTTTCTTCAAACTCTGATGACCATTTGTCTTTCGACTCTTGAGATTTTCCTTCATCATCTGTCTCCATTTTTTCTTCATCACTCGAGCTTTTGTTGGTGGCCTTTGCTGAGCGCGATGATGTCGCGCCAGGGGTCGTCCTTACGGAATGAGCAACCAGCTTTGCTTTCTGGATTAGGGCCGTTTGAGAACTGGTAGCAACCAGCTGGCAAATTTTCGATCATTCCCAAATCCTGGTATGCTATTCTAGTTAGCATCGACCCCGTGTTCATGTAGCTTTTGTTTTTTGCCGAGCTTTTCAAATTTGCTTCGATCAGGTTTTCCAAAATGTAAGAACCGTAGTCGCAGCGAATGGTTCTATTTTCGGCTGGCACTAGAGCCATGACCACGGAAATGTGCAGGATTGTCTCGGTGTAGCGAGGAGGATTTTGTACTCTGAAATGCTGAGAGATCAATCTCATCGGCAATTACAGCTCTTCATATATCATGTCACTCTATTTGTATTGTTTCCCTTTGCTTTGATGAATGCCTTCTCATTATCCAGTGACTGTCTTCGCCAGCAAATTGTGTTGCCCTGGGAGGAAATGCAAAGCTTCGTTGATGATTTCTTTCGTGATCTTTACTTTCACCTTCGATCCATCCTTGTCCGTGAGCATTGCATGGCCTCATGTAATCTATTCCCCATGGCTGTAATCTAAAAAATTACTCCAAGTGTACAGCTTGCAATGCCTCTATTACCTCCGGCCTTCGGTGGAGGTTCCATATCTCTCGTGGCATGATAGTTTTCTTTACCATGTCACCATCCGCATCCTTAAACTTCGAGATGAATATGTGGGCAGGGATGTGAGCAAGTATTTCGTCCGAGATGTGAGCCTTTTCATTTGTAGCGAGCTCCTCCACTTCATATGGTGCTGCTGTCCACTGCCTTTCTTTCTTTTGGCGAGGCATTCTGTGTCAGGAGAATCACAAGCTGTCAGGATTTTCCCTTCGCAATCAATCGCATTTAGACTTTTAGTAAAAAACAGTTCAAAAGTTAAAACTGATCATAACTTGAACAAATTTCATCCATTCTTGTCCATATTTCACCAGTGGGACTAGGAAGACTAGAGCTATGACTTATTAAAATTTGAGCCAATTCTGGAGCTGAGGTACACCGATCGCGATCGTAGTACAGAGGCCAAAATTAGATTTGATCACATGAATGGGTTGCTGATAGTTGGAGGGTCATTTTGGTCCACTATGTGTTTCATTTGAACCACTTTTGAGTTTACAGGTTCCAATTCTGGGTTACAAGGGAGTTTTGGACCAGACTCTGACTTTTTATGAGTTTTTGATGTCCAAATGGCTTGAAACTTGGTTGGTGACTTGAACAAGATGTATACAAGGGATCTGATAGGTTTTGGTCAAAATCTGAAACTGAGGTACACCGATCGCGATCGTAGTACAAAGGCTTTTTTTTTGTGAAAACTAGATGGTCATGGACCCCTATGCCTGCCTAGCCCACTGATGATTTATTTCCAAGTTTGGACTTAAAATGAACAAATTAGAGCAATTTTTCACTGTTTGACCAAATTTTACTAAGTCTAACCATATTGGGTTTTCCTGATGAAATTTGGTTGGATCCTGGAGTTAGTTGAAGTTAGTTTTAGATCTCCCACTGCTTCCATGAGGTTCTGCTACCATTAGCCTACTCCATTGTCTGATTTTGACCTTATCAAGCACTTTATACCCTGTCTTAGTAGGTTTTCCAGATTTGTGCATTTTTCAGGCATTCCTTGGATATCCATGGGATGCTTGAGCATCCCTAAGTGACCTTTTGGTCTTTGGCATTGGCTCGGCTCCAATTCTATTTTTGTGTGATCATTTGAGACTGAAATGACTATATCTGTACTGTAGGAGATTCTGAGATCCGTTCGAGATTTTCTACAACTGTTCTGACTCTTAGTCGGACAAGTGTACCTTTCAAACCATTCATCATTATTTTTAACCAGATTTTGGTAGTTGTAGGTCAAATTTTTCCTTTTCCGTTGTGTTTGACAAATTAAGCCATTCCATGAGCAAGTTTTGTGCATTTTCCTTGAAAATTCAAGAGAGTGTACTTTTAACTGAGTTCCAAGCCTAGGCCAAATCAAAAGTTGCAAAACCTGCATCTGAGGGCACCGATCGCGATCGTACCATAGAGGCCAAAATTGATTTTGACACTAGCAGATTGTAGGCGAGGTTGAGGGGAGGTGTTTTACATGTTCTGTCCCAAATTTTGTCAGTGAGGTACACCGATCGCGATCGGTGTACCACCACCAAATTGTGATTTGATCATATGGCTTTGTTCCTGACCTTATGGGGAGAAAATTGATGTGTTCTGTGCCTGGAAAAAGTTTTTTTTGGATGCCTCTAAGGGCCCTTGACCTCTTTGACCCGATCCGACTTTGATTTGATCCCTTCGCCCGTTTGTGCAATGATTCGCGCTTGCATGCGTAATAGACTTGATCTTTACTTGATAAGGAACATACCTGTGAAATCTGGTGTGAAATGCTGGCTCCGACCATCCGTACGGGGTAGAAACGTGGCAGCTCGCTCTAGGTCAAGAAGCTCTCTCCTTCTCTCTCAAAATGTGAAAATGAACAATGAGCTAGAATTTGGCCTACCTGGCCTATATCTTCCCGAGATTTTCGTGACACAGGGCTGATTTTCCTCACCTTTGATCTCGATATAATCTGCATACCACCTGTGGGTGGAACCGCTTGTCATTCCGGCATCGTATGACCATTTGATGCGATTTTGGCGAAATGTAGTCATGATCATTAAGGCTAAAATTCGACATCTTCATATTAGCTTCATATCTTCCATGCTTGATAACCTTATCATGATACTTCGGTGTTTGCTTCCATAACTTGATTCCGACACTTGTGAGCGAGATTTTTTTTTAATTTTTGATATTTTATTAACGAAAATCAAACAAAATAAATTGAAAATCCTTATTAACTGGAAAAAATCTTTCAAAATTATTACCCTCATCCCTAAGCATATATTTTCTCTAGAAGCATCCCAATGCTCCGGATTTTGTCATTATAGCTCATTATTATGCTGGTCGGATGATACAAAAACGCTAAAAATGCCAGGTTTTGATCAAATATGTTCGAAATTGAACTCTAAATAATGAAAAAACACACACATTATGTACATATATACACGTTGGACCCCTTAATGGCCCTGACTGTTCCTAGATTCATCAATTACTCCCTCCTTCCTTGTCTGAGTCGTCCCGGACGAAGGTTGGGTGCATGTGCATGGGTTTTGGAATCTGTGTCTATGCATGACCGTGTAATGTGGCCCTATTCTGATGTTTGGGACAATGCGTTGGGTAACAAGGTGTTGTGCAAGATGCGGGGACTGAATGTAGTTTTCAGTGGCTTTTGATGGCGAGGGTAGTTGTTTATGGAACAGAAGAGCTTGCAGTCGAATTGCTCTTTCCTTGATTGTGGGTGTTGTGATGGCAACTATATTTGGAACCCATTTGTATGCGGTTTGTAGCATCTTTACAGATTCTACTTTAGTTTTCATAGGTTTCCAGTGCCATTTTGGAGGTTCAGGCTTCTTGTTTTGAGTTTTGGGTTTCCTTTCGAGCTCTGTCGCCGAATACTTAGTTTTCTCCAGTTTTGGTTGCCATTTCCACTCCGGAGTAACTTCTGAAGGTCTTTGAGATGATACTGCTTCCGTTTGGAGTTTGTCCTTAGGTAGCCATATCTTGCTCGGTTTGTTGGTCAGCAATCTTTTCTTTATCCATACTTTCCGAATAACCTTTTGTGGTGTTTTTGGCTGATTAGCCAGTTGCTTTTTGTCGATGGGGATACTCAGCCACGAGTGATCTGTTTTGGCGAATGGAGTCATGTACACGTTAGAGTCATGTGTGTACCTTAACGCATGTTCTAACCATTCAATGACTGCATTGTACGTTCTCATCCATGGAACTCCCAAGCATATTGATTCTCTGATTTCTCCGTCTTTCATTACGAAAAATTGATGAGGACAACTATTTCCATCAAGATTGATTGGTAAGTTTACTATCCCCAATGTTGGCATTGTTGCATCGTTTGCTACTTGTAGATCACGTGTGGATTGCACGAGGGGTTCATTTGTAAGCATCCTGCAAGTGGAGAAGTTGACCGCATTTACTCTTGCTCCTATGTCAATCAATGCTCGTTGATATCTGCCATGCGGGAGTCTGACATTGATGCGAACATCAATTCCTGTTTCCCATTGCTCATCAGTTTAAATTATAGACAAAGAGATTTGAGCCGTATCTGTTGGTTGAGGAAGTCTTTGTTGTTGTAAGGTTTGTTTTTGTTTTAAAATCCTAACTTTGGCCTCCTCCTGCGCTTGAGCTTTTGTCTCCTTGACTTTGTTCTTGCGCTCCTTCGCAGCGTGTATTTTGGCAAGCATCTCTGAGGTTAGTGGTAGGTTGTATTTCTTAGTCTGCAACCACTAATCCAGTTAGGCATTTTCTCTCCCTCTAATGTCGCAAGTTTAATGGCACCGCTAGATGATATGTCATGAATCACATAGGGTCCATTGCCTCGCTTTTTGAGTTTCCGCGAATGTTGTTTCAGGGTATACATTAAGACGTAATACCTAGTAGCAAATTTCTTGCTGATAACATGTTGATCAAAGAATGATTTCATGTTTCATTTTTGTGCGTAGATTGATGCAACGGCTCTCAATCTAGTTTCATCAAGTTTTTCCAGGACATCTACCTGATTGGATAATTCATGGCCCGTCCACTCTAAATGTTTAGTGACTCGAAGCATGGGGATAAGGAATTCAAGTGGCAAAATCGCTTGAATTCCATAAACCATGTTGAACGGAGTCGTTCCGATTGACGTTTTGTAAGCTTCTCTATATGCCCATAAGGCTGAATGCAGCTTTTGATCCCAGTCAGCTCTCGATTCGCCAACAATTTTGGTGAGAATTGTCACCAATATCTTATTCGTACTTTCGGCTTGGCCGTTTGCTTGTGGGTGATAGGGAGCGGACTTCCTGTGAATTACCATGAATTCATCCAATAGGAATTCGATCACCTCATTGATGAAGTGAGTTACTCTATGAAGTGAGTTTGCTTGTGGGTGATAGGGAGCGGACTTCCTGTGAATTACCATGAAATTCATCCAATAGGAATTCGATCACCTCATTGATGAAGTGAGTTCCTCTATCGCTCACTATCTCAATTGGTAAGCCATATCTGGTGAAAATGTTCTCATACAAAAACTGTGCTGTCGTTTTTGCATCATTTCTGGTTGTTGCTTTAACTTCCACCCATTTTGTTAGATAATATGTTGCCACAATAATGTTGATGGGGGCTTTTCACAAGCCAAGCTCCCATACCCCTCTTCTCTCGTCCCCACCCCATGAAAACCCCCTCTGAGGGAGGGAGTGATAAAGGCATTGGAAAAAAGTAAGAAAAAAAAATAAATTATGATTATGTAAATATATGAGAAAAGTAAAATAGGCCACCTCATGCCTGCAGAGCAGCCCATCCCCACCTTGTCTCCTTTTTCTTCACTGTTGCCCCGCCGTGTGTCCCTTTTCCTCTCCTCCACTCAAAAGGTCAACCCCTCTCTCTTCCCCTTGTCCTTTCTCCTTTCTCTCTCCCCTCAAGCTACCCCACCTCTCACCAATAATGCATTCTAACTCACCAATAATGCACCCTTAACTCACATGCAGCTTACCCTATCTTCCAAAATAGTATACCCCACCCCCCCTTTCTCTCTCCTATCATATCCCATGACCCAAATACCCCCCTCTCTCTCTAAAGGACGCCATGTCTCTTGTCTTGTAGCTAAATAACCTCCCCCACACTCACACACACTCAGTTTCATTGAAAAAGGTGCCCACAGACCCATCCCCACCCGGTGGTTACCTGATTTTTCTTGTGTTCACACACATCTGCACACAGATTCACCTCTGAACACAATCCCCTCTCTCCCCTCTTGTAATTACTTTATTCTCCATGTCACCTCTCACTTTTTTTTCATCAACCCATCTCTCTCTCTTAGTCTCTCTCTCATGAGACTGCTGTTCTGGCACATATACACACAGCCAAACAAGTGGGACCCACAGTCACATGGCCTATGTAGATAATGATTTCTTCATTTCTAAATTCTAGAATTTCTCCCCCCTCCACACCTATATAAAGAGGGATCACCATCACACTAAATACACACACAACATCACCAAAGAGTACACTATGCACTGTGTGTGCCTAGTGCACACACACACACCCACACCATCACCATCACCGCAATCACCATGCTCGTCTTGAGCATGACCTCTACACCCTTGGGATATGGAAGATGAAGGGAAACTAAATGAAGGATGATCCATAACCCTCATGCGAGTCTTCGCCATCAACTCCCACCTATCCGCCATGTGCTCTACCACTCTCTCCCTTCTCATTCCCCTACCCTATGCTCCCCATTTCATCGCCTTATTCTCTAAATAAAGCTTGAGGTTTTGTGAGTATGTTTTCTTGCAATGTTTTGCCCATGTGAGGTGTGCGGAATCGCCACCTAGTCTTGTGTTTGGAGTGAGCTTGTGTATGTGTGAAGGGTGTGCGGATTCTCCATCCTTTTGTGGTGCCTAAGTACTAAGCCGCTATACCCCCTCCCACTCTCTCTCTCTCTCTCTCTCTCTCTCTCTCTCTCTCTCTCTCTCACTTGATCTCATTCCCTTTCCTCCTCATCATTACTCCCAAGCATCCATCTCTCTTGGATGAAAACTTTGTTATGGTGGTGTGTTGTTTGCGTCCTAGCCGTTGAAGCTAGGTAGTGCCCCCTGTTTGCTTTACCATGACAGGCTCGAGACGCACCATTCGGTCCCCGGTGTTTTAGAGGCCGTCGGGGTTCGGGGTTCGGGGTTCGCTTTGCTCCCGTCAATGTATTGAGCGTGCGTTTTATATCTCGAAGGCGTTATCGGTCCTACAAAATCTATTACCCATTTCGCAAACGCTTTTGCCCCCATCATTGACCTTAAGGGCATATCATCTCGTGCTCTAGGAATTTTTGTTTTCTGACAATCATCACATTGTTTCAAAAACTCTTCAGTGTCCATGAATAGTGTAGGCCACCATATGCTTGCAATAAGAAGTGCTTTGGCCGTTTAGTCAGCTGAGAGATGTCCACCAGCTTGTCCACCGTGTGCTTGCTCTAAGATAGGAATGTATTCCTCAGTCGCGCACATTCTCAATTGATTGTCTTTTCCCCTCTTGTAAAGAGTGTCCTCAATCAGTACATAGTTTTCTGCCTCTTTCGTGATCGTTTTGATTCGTGATCTACTCATCCCTTCAGGCAGTATTCTGGTGGTGAGGTATTCAACAATGTAGTTACTCCATCGGGGTGCTACAGATAATCTGAATAGAGCGCGTGCTCTATTGGCTTTTGAAGCGTGCATCTAACGCAAGATTTGATATGCATATGAACACTATGTTGCATTTTTGTCCAATACACACCCATTCTCATCAATCTTTGATACATCTGTGCATGCCCATTGTGAATCCCCGTTGTTTGTACATGAGCTTGGTTTAGGTATAATTCCCGTTCACTCGACTCAACACAAAGCCTAAGGATTTGATCCGATACTTGTTTGTATAGCATGCCCGCCAACATTACCAATGATCTGGATGCTGCAATGGTAGATGGTTGTCTTGTCACATTCAATGACCCGATAGTCAGCAAAAGAATTACATCCTCGCTCCATCTTGGAACCATTTCTATGTTGAAAAGATACGCATCTGGCAAATCATCATCAACTTCTACAGGGTTTTCTCCATGCATCATTCTAGATAAATGATCCGCTCTTTGGTGTGTAGTTCCTTTCTTGACTACTACCGGGAAGTCAACTCAAGCAGTATGATGAACCATCGAATAATTCTCCCCGTAATGCAAGGTTTGTTTACTAAGTACAGCAGTGCTTGGTGATCAACGAAGAATACAAATTTATTGGAAAGTAAGTAGTGTCTAAACTTTTTCACCGCATAGACCATACCCAATCTCTCCCTCTCAGTTGTTGTGTAATTCTTCTCTGCATTGTTCAGTTGTCTACTGGAGTAACTTATTGGAAAATCCATGTTGTTCTCTCCAGGTTGTGCAAGTATGCATCCTATTGCATACGCTGATGCATCTACGTGGATGTGAAATATCTTTTCCCAATCCGGAGCCTTCAAAATTGGAGCGGAAGTTAACCTCTGATTTAAAGTTTGAAAAGCTTTCTCGCACTCATCCGTCCACTCAAATTTAGTTATCAGCGCGTAAAGTGGTTTTGTAATTATAGCGTATGACTAGATAAATCTGCGATAATATCCACAATGGCCCATAAATACCTGTACCTCTTTTACCTTTACTGGTCGTGGTAGATCAACAATGACGCTGATCTTCTCCATGTCTGTCGAAATACCGTTTTTGGACACTATATGTCCCAATATTTTGCCCTGTCTTACCATGAAGACACATTTCTCTGGATTCGGGCAAATCCGATACAATCTGCATTTTTCGAACACCTTGGTCAAGTGCTCTATGTGCTCCAATCTTACAAAAGAGTGAACGCACAAGTCATCCATGTAAATTTCTAAAAACTGTCTTAGATATTCTTTAAAAGCATGACCCATCAGCCTTTGAAATGTGGTTGGTGCATTTGTTAAGCCAAAAGCCATTACCCGGAATGCAAAAATACCCCATTCAGTTGCGAAAGCCGTTTTGTGCTGATCCTCTGGCTTTATTGCGAGTTGGTTGTAACCCAAAAATCCATCTAAGAAACTATAAGCCTCTTTTCCTGCCACCCTTTCTATTACATGATCAGTAATGGGTAGGAGATAGTTGTCCCGAATTGTAGCAGCGTTCACTTTCTTGAGATTGACGCACACTCTTAACTTTCCATTTTTCTTTGGTACCACCACAATCGGTGAAACCCAATCGGTGTGCTCAATTTCGTAAATAAACTCTGCCTCCTTAAGTTTATCTATCTCCTCCTTGATCTTTTTCGCAAACGTTTCATTGTAAGTATAGGGACGTTGTTTGCTGGGTTTGGCGTCATTCTTAAGGGGTATTGTGTGTTGACAGATACTTGGATCCACCCCCTTAAGATCTTTGTATAACCATGCAAACACATCTCTATACTGTTTAAGAGTAGCTACCAAAAGCTTTTCCTCTTCTTTAGTAAGATCCGTGGCAATATATGCAGGTTTTGGATCTTCTCCTGGCTCCGCTAGATCTATACGTTTGGCTTTTTCAGGACCGTCGTACGATGTACCCGGTTCCTTCAATTCCCTCATTGGTTGTTGCACTATGATTTTTCTATCTTGTATGGTATACTTCTTATAATGGGACGGTGCATCCATCTTGTCAGAACTCGCATCCTCATTTGTTTCAAAGTCAGTCGTCCATATGTCTCTGAGGGTTCGCTTGAGCTTATTGTACTCTGTTTTCCTCTCTATTTTGGTCATTCCAGACCCTGTTTTCCCCCCTTTTTGCGACTCAGTTGTTTGCTTTTCGTGTCTGTTCTTCTTGTTGTTTTTCCACGGTTTAGTTTTGATAAACCGGCCAGTGATCTCGTCTTTGACAAGCTTTAGATATCATGTTCTGTCATTGACAAGAGGCATCGGATTATGCTTATTCGCCCTTGATTTTCTCGTTCTCTTGGATTTATACCGCTCTTGTCGACTAGGTTTTTGGTTAGGAGACTCGTAAAACCTGTCCTGCCTCGACCTGTATTTCCTATTGGTCTCTGATGTACTTGATCTTTTTCATCATCAGCCTCTATCAGTTGGATTTCATTGTACAGTGATGGAAGGTCACCGCTTAGTGAATCCGTGAATTCCTCCTCCGTTCGATTCCTATCGTGCACTACAGATATCTCATCAATTATTCTTTTACACTCGGTCTCACGTGGTGGTTCTTCTTGTTCCTCGCTCTCCGATCCTGACTCAAGGATGACGCTAGCCATTTGCAACGTTACTAGGTCGTATCCTTCTTCGTCACAAAATTTTGTAGGTGTGCACTCGTTAACACATATGTCCAAGGTTGACAATATTTAAGTCCACCCGAATGGCTCAAATAAATGTTTCGGGAAAGGTTCTGGGAGATAAGCCTCGTCTTCTACAGATCTTTCCAAAACGCATTCCTCTTTGATTATGTCTCCACAATCAGATGCTCCACACATCCAGACATGCGCTTTCTTTTGCATCCATGCAGGTATTTCTTTTTCATTTACAGTGGTCGAATTAAATTCTTGCAAACTGGTGTTTTTGCAACGTCTCTATAGCTGTGATCCTTCATGTTGATTTTCGTTCTTAGCTCTTCGTGCCTTAGGTAGATTTGGTCATACCCCCAATCTTGTATCATTTGAGTTGACGCATAAAAGGTCGTCCCAAAATAATATCGAAGTTGTTCGTTTTCCCAAAATCCACCACAGCAAAGGTGTGCTCATAGTTAATTCCACACGAAGTTACAACTATTTGGTCCAGGATTCCCAATGGTCTCTCTACATACCCATCTGCGAGTTGCAGTTTCATTCTCGTTTTCCTGAGAGATAGACGGCCCCATTTCTCCCAGATTTGCTTTGTAGCAATCACCACTCCCGCTCCACTGTCTAGGATAGCTATCGTTTTTATATCCTGATATTCAACAGGTAAGGTTGTATTACCCTCCTCCCTTCACAGTAATCTTCGGCCTTGTTTATTGGCACTGGTTGGGCTTTGGGTTGACTTTCCCGTTTGTTTTCTTCTCCCATAGGGTTTGTCTGAAGAGGAATCTTTACTCCTTTGTGCTCCAAATGTTTCCCCATGTCTTCCCATAAGTGTGGTCTGACTCTTAAAAGTTTGGATAGCGTGATTGTGCATGTTATAGGTGTTGACAGCATCTCTTGAAGACTTTTTGAGTCAACCATATGTGGAATAGTTCTCATATGGGATGGAACTAACCTTATCTCCGATTGTGCCTCATGTTCACCTATAAATGAAGGCAAGGTTTTCAAGGATTGGGCTTTGCTTTCCACCGTAATCTCTGTTCCCGCATCCCCATATAGCGATTGTATATCGACTGGATAAAATCCGTTATCCAGGTTAATCTCACAAATTGGAGCAGACTGTAACGTCGCGCTTCCGTTCTTTCTGTTTCTAATGGTTTCCCATAAGTGTTGTGGCCATTGTTCTTCAACTTCTGGAATTGGCATTATCATCATTGACTCGTCATCAGTCGTGTTTGGCACCACCCGATGATCCAGTGACAATATCGTTTCAGGTCTGGGTCCGTTTACTTGTTTTGGTTCATCGATTTTTAGTTTTTCTCACTCTTTGTGAATCAACACTTCTTGTTCTGGGATTCTAACCACCTTAGGTTCCATCAACGCCTCAGCTGTTTGAATGAGGTGTTTACACATTTCCAAACGCTTCGTTTCCACTTTTGGTTGAGGATAAGTTAACCATCTCCTCTCTAAGGTTTGGTTTGTTTTTAGCCTTGCTTCGTACGCTTGTAATAGAGCATCTAACGGCTCTAGCACTTTCTCAACCAAGACTGATCCCCCTGAGGACGCTTTCCTCGGCTTGTTGTTAACCTCAGCAGTTTTACTCTCTCTCTCTCTCTCTCTCTTGTTGCAGTTGCTCCTTTGTTTCATGCAATTCGTTTTGCATGGCAATTTGGGTTTTCAACCTTCTTGTTTTCATCCTGTCTCGTTTCGCCTTCCAGGATTTTCGCTGGGTTCTCACGGATAAAATCTCATTTTTTGTGGGTATCGGCAACTCGACCTTTTCCTCCAAAGGCTCGTTTTTTCCTAAGTCCTTGGCTTGGGCTCTGCTTATCGCATTGATTTGGATCATGGTATCGGTTTCTGACCCGCTGCTTGCACTTGGTATCACCCTCACAATATTCATAGTTGCTTTTCCCTTGTTGTCCGGATTCTTTGGGCAATCTGACAATATGTGATTCACACCACATCCGTCACAAAACCCAAAAATTTTCACTCTTCCGCCTTTGAAAGGGCAGTTATGCTCCCAATGATCCGTACTTCCACAGCTATAGCAATGTCGAATTGGTGGTTGATTTTGAGGAGGTGGTCCCATAGGTTTGTCCTGCTCTATTAGGATATCCTCTTGGTTTGTAATTCTGGTTTGCAATGAACATTAACCTTCTTTCGTCTATCAAATATTGATCTCTCGAAGGTTGTGCTATATACGTTGGTGGTGCCATACCCTCGCTATTTCCCCACGATTGATAGGCTTTGTCTGCGTATATTTGTGATTCGGGTTCTGTTGCGTAAGGCTCATTCGGTTCCTCGTAATAAGAAACTTGAAGTGTACTATTTTTTCCTGGTGATGCTTCACAAGGTTGAGCATACCTAATCATGGCCCTATTTTCCTGTGGTAATGGAGGTTGTTGACCCAACACAGGTTGAGGTCTGTCTACTCCTTCTACCAGATTCATATTTGGTCCAACTTGATATCTTGGAGGAGGTGATTGGGATGGTCCTACCGGAGGTCCATACGGTCTTTCCCTCACATAGTTTTTGTTATAAAAACACTCTCCTGTGCTATGATTTGTCCATTTTTGTTCTATGGCGCACCATTTCAGTACTCGCCCATTCGCAACTGGTGCCTTTGGCTTTTGTGTGCACCACGACGTCGGATGATCCCCCCGCATATGTCACACTTCCTCGTCTGAGACTGTCTCATCACCGGATTTGATCTCATATGTTGCTGCATTCTCTTCATTACCTCCTCTATCATTTGATCAATTGTCGGCATCAAGGACGCTTGAGCATCTTTCTTGGTAGAGGGTTCGCTTTTAATCGATGAAGAGCCACTGGTTACTGAATCAGTATCCTCTGACACTTCCCCATATGCTTTGTAGTTGTCGACAAGATATAACGCTTCCCTTGTAACCTGTTGAAATGTGCTACAGGCCTTCAGTGAAGGTCCTTTTTCAAGGTTTCATTCCTAAGTCCTTCAATGAAGAGCCCAGACAATCTCTCGTCCTGTGGTAATTTCCTCCTCGGGCACCTCTCAATGTATTCCTTGAATCTCAAGGTTGCTTCCTTCACTTTTTCATTCTCCCTTTGTTTAAAAGCGTATATCTGCGATACAGTATTATGCTTTATACCCCGTTTTGAGAATTCTTCCGCGAACTCGCACAATACATGTTCAATATTCGGACAAGTTTCAGGGTTTAAAGGTTGAAATCATGCTAAGGCCGTCCCTTCCAAGGTCAGCCCGAATCCCTCGTATTGAGTATGGAAATCAATGATCTGTTCTGCTCTTAAGACTTGCTTGAAGAGCGATACATGGGCATATGGATCCCCCGATCCTCTATACTTCTTCGGCATGCACTTCGCTACTTGGGATGGCCTGATCCATCTATGGTCTGCGTTCAATCTCATTGCTCCCGTGTCTCGACTTAATCGTTCTCGTGCATCATGGAGGTCGTAGGTTGCTCTCGTTGGCTCCCCTGCCCCAAATCTACTACTAGGAGGCAAATGTGATGGGGTGGCTGTTGGAATTAGGGTTGCAGAGAAACACACACAGCTTGGAGAAGACGAAGGAAGCTCAAGGCACACAATAGAGAGTATGTTACTTAGTGTGCAATGGAAAGATAGTTACCCCTAGAGTGATGGGCGTATATACAATGCACGGGGGAAAAAACCTCCTAAAGAGGGAAAAAATGCCCCGGCGGTCCTAGTGTGTTCACACACATCACTACCACATGTATATGGTAACAAATCCCCCTTGGAGTGATGCGGTGAACGAGAGCTGGCACATGAGTAAAGGGAAGTGCCATGCCCTGAGGACAGGATCAGTCCACAAAGGGGAGTAAGCCCAAAGCTTTGTGGAAAGCTTCAAGCTTCTCACGAGACAATGCCTTTGTGAAAAGATCTGCAAGGTTGTCTTGTGTTGGCACATAAGCCAAGCTGATCTCTCCTGCTGAGAGCCTCTCCCTGACATAGTGGTAATGCACCTCAATGTGCTTTGTGCGAGCATGAAAAACTGGGTTCCTCGCAACTGCCAATGCGCTCTGACTGTCAGTGTAGATAGTGTTGGCAGTGTCCTATCCAACACCCAAGTCAGCCATAAGGCGTCTGAGCCATACACACTCAACCGTAGCTGTGAAGACTACTCTGTACTCAGCCTCACAACTCGAAGTGGCCACATTAGGTTGCTTCTTGCTCAACCATGATATACATGAACTGCCAAGCATGAAACAAAAACCACTTGTGGACACTCGCGTGTCAAAACAGCCAACCCAATCTGAGTCCGAAAAAGCATGTAAGTCTGGCGGCAATGATCCCCCCTTGGGATAAAACAAGCCAAGATGTAAAGTGACACTAAGGTAGCGGAAAATCCTCTTGACAACCTGCCAATGCTTAGACCCTGGGCTATGCATAAATCAGCTGACCTGCGAGACTGCAAACTGAATATCTGGCCTCGTGTTGCATACATAAATGAGGCAGCCAATAGCAGTTTGGTAAAGAGTGACATCAGCAGGATCGCCAGCATCATGTAGACTCAACTTCAAACCTGTTTCCATGGGAGTGGCAATAGGTTTGCAATCCTCAAGTCCAAACTTACATAGCAATGTCTCTATGTAACTTTTCTGACACAAGGCAATACCACCATCACACTGCTTAAACTGTATACCCAAGTAATGATGCAACAGCCCCAAATCTTTCATCTTGAAAGTAGCATTCAAATCAGCCTTAAATTCAGCAATATGTCTCTCATTTGGTCCAGTGATCAGCAAATCATCAACATAAAGAACCACAATGAGAAATATATCATCCTCACGCTTTACATACAATGTGCTTTCTGTTGGACTGTTACGAAAGCCTCGTTTAACCAAATGAGTGTCAGCTTTCTCATACCAAGCACAAGGAGATTGCTTCAACCCATACAAAGCCTTCTTACATTTGCACACTTTGTCCTCTTGTCCTTTTATGACAAAACCGCGAGGCTGCGTTACATAAACTTCCTCAAATATGTCACCATTCAAGAAAGCAGTAACAATGTCTGATTGATGTACATCCCAACCAAAATGAGCTGCCAATGCACATAGAAAATGTACAGTAGTCATACGACAAGTGGGAGCAAAAGTCTCTTCATAATCTATGCCTTTTTGTTGTGCATAACCCTTTGCAACAAGTCGAGCCTTATGGCAATCGATCTCACCATCCGGCTTGTGTTTCAACTTATAAACCCACTTCGTACCAATGGCCTTTTTTCCAGGAGGCAAATCACATAAAGTCCATGTGTCATTCTCTATAAGTGCATCATATTCTGATTTCATGGCAGCAATCCAATTTTCTGAATTCTGTGCTTCATCAAAAGACAGAGGCTCCTCAACATCATGTAAACTAGACACAGCCAAAGCATAACAATCTGATGCATAAGATGCATGGCGAGAGCCTGAACGAGTACGACTAGATAAAGGTGCATCCAATTTACTGTCACGCAAAGTGTGCACCAGCCATTTTGGCATACCTCTAGCCTGCTCATTTTCAGCCCTTTCCTCATCAAGTACATCATGTACATCTGCATCAGTAATAGGCTGTTCTAAAACATTTTCAGAAACCCCCATAGGCTGTACATTTGCCTCATTGGAACTTACATTTGTATTTCCACCACTGAAAAGAGGCAACAAAGTGTCATAAATGTCCTGTGAGCTAACATTACTGTCTCTAGTACATGACAACAAGGACTGAACAGAGTCTTCCACAAACACTACATCCCGTGAAACCAGAATACGTTTTGTTTGCGGATGATACAACCTGTAACCTTTGCTTTCAGCACTATAACCAACAAAAATACATTTGACAGCTTTATCATCCAATTTTCTGCGCTGCACTTGTGGCACCAAAGCATATGCCAAACAGCCAAAAACACGCATGTGCTCAATAGAAGGTTTTCTATCATGCCATGCTTCATATGGAGTAATAGACTGCAAAGCTTTCGTAGGACACCTGTTAAGTACATAAGTGGCACACATGATGGCCTCAAGCCAAAAAGAATGCGGCAAAGCTTGACTTTTGACCATACATCGTGCCATTTCCGTTAGTGACCTGTTTTTCCTCTCAGCAACACCATTTTGCTGAGGTGTATAAGGAACTGTACATTGGTGTTTTATCCCACGACTAGCCAGAAATGCATTAAATTCATGAGACATACACTCCCCCCCTCGATCGGAACGGAGGGTGCCCATAGTACATTTTGAGACATTTTCAGCCATAGCCAAAAATTGTTTGAAGCACATAAAAACTTCGGACTTCGCTTTAAGCGGAAATACCCATGCATGCCTGGAGTAATCATCAATGAAAGTCACGAAGTACAGGTAATTGCCCAAGGACGAAGTTTGCATGGGCCCACAAACATCACTATGCACAAGCTGCAACCTGCATGTGGCCCTAACTGAACCATCCTTTGGAAACTTAGAACGCTGCATTTTACCCAGAATACAGCCTTCACAAACATGTTTGACAGTTGCTTCAAGAGGCGACAAAGAAGCAACCATATCAGATTTCTGCAAACGCAGCAAACTGGCAAAATTCAGATGACCAAAACGTGCATGCCAAAGTTTTGCATCTGAAATAGCCCTTGAATCTGCAACAGCATTTGCAAAATTTTGTCCACACTTGTCATACAAAGTGAGCTTATACAGCCCACGGCACAAAAGCCCAGATGCAACAATTTCATCACCAAAACTGAGATCATGAACTGTACATCTGTCATCCACAAATTTGACTACAAGTCCAAGTCTAGCAAGTGCGGATACAGACAAGAGATTCTTCTTGATCCCAGGTACATAAAGTGCATCAACAAGTGTGAAGGAACTGCCATTAGCAGCAGTGAGCACAATCTTTCCAACTCCCTGAACTGGATAAGAGGCGTTGTTGGCACAAGTGACTGAATTCCCATGAGGGATAGACTCGAGAGAGGTAAACAATTCACGATGTGAGGTAATGTGCTTTGTAGCACCACTGTCGAAATACCACACATGTGAATCTGCAGCAACTGACAAGCATGCATCATGGACAGCAGGATTGTAAGTGCACTCTGCGCTAAAAGCCCATTCTGCATCAACATCAGCATCACAATCTCCTTTCACAGAAGACTCAACAATGGCTGCATTTGTAGTGGAACCAGCATTTGCAGTGGAACCACCCTCTTTCTTCTTATCCTCTTTGGCCTTCAACTTAGGACACGACTTGATCAAGTGATCATTGGCTTTACAATAATGGCAACGCATCTTCATTTGCCCTTATCACCAGAATTGCCAGACGAAGTGCTACCAGCAGAAGCATTAGGAACAGAATTTTTGCCACTCGCAATAGAACCATAAGAAGTGGCTGCATTACTGTTACCACCCTTTCTTTGAGAAGCAATAAAAGCCTATTCAACTGCACGCTGTCTAGTCCTGTTTTTTCTAGAAAGTGACTCTTGCAACAGCAATGTGCATAATGCATCAAACTTGACAACTTCAGGATTTCCTTGGGTCATGAGTCTCCAAGTACTAGCAAAAGTCTGGTAGGAATCTGGTAAGGCATCAAGAACAGTCTGCACAACGGAACTGTCCGAAATGACTTCACCTGCAGAAATGAGTTGCTCATTAATATCCTTGACACTAGCAAGGAAAGTGTCCATATCATCTTCCTCATGCATAATCTTCGACTCTAGCTCTTTACGCAGCAAAGCAATTTTAGCCTCATTGCGGCTTGCATAAAGACCTGCTAGAATATCCCAAGCCTGTTTTGCAGATTTTGTTGAGCGGATGTGAGTAATAATGTTGCGCTTCACAGACAACGCAATCAATGCATGAGCCTGCGCATCCTTAACATCCCAACGAGCTTGTTCTGCCGTAGGCAAAACAACTCTAACAGCTGCAATCCTTGCAGCAAGACCTGCAACATCCTCAACATCGCCTACATCTTCAGAACCAGGACGTACATCAATGCCCTGCACAATGTTCCAGACACCTTTTGACACAAGAACATGTTGCATCATATAAGCCCACATAGGGAAGTTGTCCCCATCCAACCTGTCCTCAGTAGCAAACATCTTGAACACATCTGTGTTGTTGTTGTCAGCCATGGTAAATGCTGCACCTGATGTGAAAACTGCCCGAAAATAAGAGAAATGGAGTGGGAACAGCTTGTGCTATATAGCACAAACCGTAGAAGACTATAAGGCACCTGTTATGCAGAAAACTGCACTGACAGAAAATTTGCACAAAATGACGAAATAGCCTGTGCAGTACTGCCCGTAGTGGAAACGGAGGCCGAAATGAGCCCAAATCAAAATTATGAGCAGACCGAGCTCTTCGAGCTCGCCCAAAATATTTGTCAACCTGCGAACGCTCGCCAAAGCTCACTGAAATCAGAGAAAGTGAGCAGGCGTGTGCTGGAGCAGCTAGCGACTAAGCCCGGGAGGACGTGACCTACTCTGATACCAATTGTTGGAATTAGGGTTGCAGAGAAACACACACAGCTTGGAGAAGACGAAGGAAGCTCAAGGCACACAATAGAGAGTATGTTACTTAGTGTGCAATGGAAAGATAGTTAGCCCTAGAGTGATGGGCGTATATACAATGCACGGGGAAAAAACCTCCTAAAGAGGGAAAAAATGCCCCGGCGGTCCTAGTGTGTTCACACACATCACTACCACATGTATATGGTAACAGTGGCTGCAAATGTCGGACCTACAGCCGTATGTGTAGAGATAGGAACTGCACTACCTCGATTTGTAGCCATTGATTCTCTGGAATGTAACGTTCCCATGGGGCTTGGCATCAAATGATGAGGTCGACTGAAAGAATCAGCTACATGAGTCCTCCCTCCACCTGTGGTCAACGGTTCTGGCATGACAGTTGTAGGTGTTGGTCTTAATGGGCTTGGAGTGACATAATACTGACGAAGTGGTCCCCCAAAGTACGTATATCCTTCCAACTCTTTTTTATCGATTGCTGCATATCGTCTTCCATACTTGTCGTATGCTGCAATTTTCGTTTCCGCTCCCTCTATGTAGGTGAAGACATAAAGTCTTTTCCGCTCAGTCATCTCCCCGACGTGGGGTTCCTCGCATCTATAATAAAGATCTTGCTCTCCATTATTATACATGTATAACCCCAAGTAGACATTATCCATGTTGATTCTCAACGTGTCGTTTTCTAGCATTAGGTAAGCTCATTGTTGGTGCCTTTTCCTCATGTTCCTCGTCTATTTTGGCTTTTGTGCCCATCAATCCCCACTTGTCTACAATGTTAGGATTCAGGACTACCAAGTACATGATACCCTCATCATCTAGGTACCTGTCTTCGCTATAGCTCACAGGCACTAAGTCCCTGAACTCACTTGGTCTATCTTCTATTTTCACACAGTAGCGGTCCATACCATCTTTGTATATCTTGGCACCTTGCTTGTTTTCATATTGATACTTGATGAACAATAGCTTTAGTGTGGCCGAGGGGTCTAATGGTCCTGCTGCCATGTTTTCTCTTCTGTTTAGTTTTAATTGTCCCAAGTGTTCTGTGAAATACTCGAAAGATCTCTCTGAAGAAGTATCGGAGACGTCTTCTTCAAGGATCGGCTCTAACGATCGTACTATCGCTTGGTTTACACTCTCCTTCGTTGATGCCACACTTGTTTGATCCGCTAAATTTAGGTGTCTGGTGTTGATTTGTTTTCCCGATCTCAAAAACATGAAGAAAGTGGGATTTACTGACTGAATCCAAACCTCTTACCTGGAGATGGAAAGATCTTCCAATTCCTACGACTGCATGGACTGTTAATTGATCGGTCTCTACAAATGAATACACTGGATGGCTATGAGATCACTATATCATTCCAACTGTCAGCAGATTCAACACTTCAAAATGATCTCAACACAATTTTGCTTGCAGATTATTGACAGTATGTCCAATTTGAGTTTTGACAACTCCTGGTATCTTAAATAGTCTAGGTGAACAGGTCAAAAATGAGCTAGATCTCGGCCAGAGGTACACCGATCGCGATCGTAGTTCTGGGCCCAAATTAGATGAAACTTCACCAGCTTGTTCACTAGGCTATTTTAAAACTACCTGCCAGACACTTTTGTATTTGGACTCAAAAAAGTCAAGTTTTTACCATTTCTTGGTTGGAAGTGCCTGTTTTCCCAAATTTATCAGTTTGACTTGATTTTGATGTTTGATTTGGGATTTGAGAGATGCCTCGGGTTGTCCTGTGTACAGGCTATCCCTCTGTATGGTTCCTTCCCAGTTTTGATGTGTTTTGGTCTACTAAAAGTCAATTTCTAAGCCAGTTTAGCAATTTTTTACTTGGATCTGTATTCAGATGGTTTGACAGGTATTTTGAGGTTTCTGGCTCTAGGTCCTTTAGACTTTTATGTTTTTATACACCTGGGGATCCCACAGATGAAATCTGGTCAAAATCTGGCACTTAGGTACACCGATCGCGATCGTAGCTCTGAGCCCAAATCAGACCAAATTTGGTATGCTTGTAGACAGTGATGTTTTAAGGCTATCCCCAAAGTCTTTTTGCATTTGGATCACCAAAAGCCAAGATTTTGCACTTTCTGGGTCTGTCATGGGAGTTTTACTCAAGTGGCCTGATTTCCTTGATTTTTGATGTTTTTGGGTGTGGTTGCTTTAAACAAAGTTGTTTAGAATTTTATCAGAAAGGCACATGTCAAATCTTGTACAAATCTGACACTGAGGTACACCGATCGCGATCGTAGTACCTAGGCCAAATCTGATGAAATTTTGTATGCTCCCTCTGACAAGTGTTTCCTAGTGTTTTGTGCTACCACTTTGTGATTTGAATCAATATCAATCCTGTTTGGTCAGATTTTCAGAATTTCAGGGTCTTATGGCTTTTTTGACCAAAGTTATGGTTTTCTGGTTTCTCGACTCTAACTTTTGCCCCAAATCTGATTGGAATGTGATTTGCTTATCCTACTCCTAAGTACAGAACTGAAAAAACATAAGGAAATGAATCAATCAAACAAAACAAATACGACGGATTTCGGGTGAGATTTCAGTACTCAATCGAATTAGAGAAATTGAAGAGCAAAAATGCTTTAACACTCTCACTCACAGCTCCCTAAATCTCCTAAGAGAGGATCTAGCCGGTCCACTAGCTCTAGACTCCACTAAGCTCTAAACCCTTGTCTAGCAACCTAACTGAGGTGTAAAATGAATTTGTGGATTGATCTTTTTTAAGGAGTCTAACTGCGCACTCGGTCACTCATCACCTAAGTTGCATTCCCCGGTAGCGGCGCCAATGTTTGCGGGTCGCCGCGACGGACGTCCATAGCATAGCTCTCAAGCATCAACATATTTATCGATATAGGGAAAGCGACTCGGATGAGGCATGGAAATTCACTAGGGTGTCAATCCTAATGAACTGAACTCAAAGAGATGCAACTACTAACTCTACAAGTAAATGAAACACATTACCGCCAAGTAATCTGCCTATGTCCTTCTACACAGCTCTACAGTCATCACGCCCGTTTACCATGCAAATCATATCAGAATCGCACGAAACTTGAAGGGAAGCTACAGGGGATTATCAGTCACATCATTCTAGAGAGGTACAATGATCGTGATCGTTCGTCCCAAAGTCAGCAAAAACAGCGAACAGGTGATCCTAATGGGTCGTTTTAGGGTCCCTAAAGCCCCTCCTAGAGTCAAAAAAACATAAAACACGCATATAAACACTCAAAACAACGATTTAAGGCCTCAAACTCGTAGTTGAAAACCTACACCGAATCTTGAATTATTACACTTGAATGGAAGAGCAAGATGAGAGGAACACAATGCAATAAACAAATCTGAATTTGGATTATCGTAGCCACAATGGCGAAGATTACAAGTTTGAACAAGAAGGAGCTCTCAAACGTACGCTGTCTTCTCAATTTTCCATCCAAAAGATCATGTTCAAACTTACAAAAAATGACCTTTATAGATTAGGTCTTTACAAATGGCTTGTTCGGCCATAAGCTCCTAAACTTCTAACTGGCTCTCTAATAACAATTGCTCCCATAAGAATAATCATAAATCCTTTGACAAATTCTTGGCTTAGAGATGCTTCCTTACAAAAGAATTTTACAATGGTTTCTCAGAAAAATATGAACTTCTTTGGAAACGACCGCTTGTTGCTTCGTCCACCAAACAATTTCACGGCCTAGTAAGACTACCGGGGGAATATGGAGAAAATTGGTTTGGGAAGTCCAAGTATAGATATCCAAGGTAGGCTAAAACCACCTCATTTCCACTTGCGGTCTTTGCAAAGAGAGCTTTTCGACCTCTTTCGCGCGTCTTTTTCGAAATCCACAGTTGCCTGTTTTCAGTGCCGTCTCACACGAGACATGAGGAGTAAGTTCTTTAATCGTCAATGATCCATTTTGTACGGCCGGTAGCTAGTCTAAACCCCTAGAGAAAACCCTAGAAATTGAGCAGTGCACGAAGACCTACAACCAAAAACTGACCATAGCAGCTTGTCAACTCGACCAAATCAGATGGGATTTGAACCGTAGCATGCCCTAACATAATAGAACCTTTCTATATCATCAATTGACTATTCAGAAGGGGGTCAAGGGTTCCCCAGTAGAAAAGGTAGGTTTTTGGCAAATGCTAGAATTTTGATCCTACTCCACAAATAGCTTGCATACGAGGTCTATATACAATGTATATGATTGGTTTAGTGAAATCAATCAAGCAAAGTCATCGAAAAGCAGAAAATGGCTTGAAGGCTACAAAGCGTCAAATTCGACATACGGGGTCAAACTGACTCCAAATGAGCCAGAATTGGATGAGCTGCTTCACGACTATGTTGCGAACAAGTTTAAAGCCTCAAAGTTGACTGACCAACTCAACAGGCAGTGTAGCCACAGGAAACGGTGATTTCAAAGTCGACAAAGCACAAAGTGATGTCGGCATCACCAAACTTGACCAAATTCAATTTAGGACTTGTTTTAGGTGTATAGAGTGTGTTTAGGTCAAAATTTGTAAGCTTTGCAAAAAAATTGTCACTGTTGTAAATAATCGCGATTTACTTTTGCACTATTTTTGCTTGAAAATTGTTACATCACCTCACGTATCATGTGCATACGCCTACTACATGCCAAAAATCAAGTATGAGCCAAAATGAGCACCTATAACTTGGAAAATTGCGAGAAAACGCAAAGAAGTCTTTGCAAGCCAATTTTTGAGTTATGGATAACGTTCTTGATCAAAATCACCTCATATCTCATACACAAGGTCTATACAAGACCTAGAACCAATTTGTACCAAAAAATGTTCATTTTGGTAAAAAAGTTAATAATCACGATTATTTACTTTTTAGCCAAATTGAGGGAGTTTTTATATTTTGCCATCTTACATCCAAAGTACATGATGTGTTAAGCCCACTAGCCAAGTTTGAAACAATTTGGAGCTCAAAATCTCAAATTTTCCTTTATATCTATTGTTTCAAAGACCTAAAGCCAAATTATGGTACCATTTTCACCCTATTCATCCAAATGAGCCCATCTTTCACTCAGAGTATGGTATATACTTTAACCCTATGAAGCCAAGTTTGCAAAAAGTTGAAAAAATACTCAACTATAAATAATCGCAATTATTTACTTTGGTTGCAAAAATTTGTTTTGACTTTACAGTTTTGTTCCTTGCATGTTTTTATGCATCTATGCTTGTTCAAAAATTGATTTTAAGCAAATTGGACCAAAATTGTTAGCATTTCAGACTAAAGGACATTTCAGAGAAAATTTTGACAAATCTGTTAACTTTGACACTCTATTCACTGAACAGGAGCCATGAAAATAGTAGAGAGGGGCAAGAAAAAGCTCAACCAAAAGGAAAAGTTACAAGAACTGCCCGCATATCAATTGGAGCACTCAGAAGCACTCAAAAGCACTCAGACTACCCACAGAAGGAATGACCATGAGAGCAAGGGACAGGAAAACGGCAGGTACCTTCACCAAGGAAACCGCCGCAGTCACTTTTGCAGATTTAATTCACAAGCAAGTGGAAGAGCCGGCCAGGTTATATCACCACCATTTCCACTTCTTGGCAAAAAGGCCACCAAGGTACACCATGCCAAATCACGTAGTTGCCACCACTTTCACAGAAGTTCTCAAGTCAATAACCAGGCAACTGGTGGACCACTCACAGTGCGTCTTGACTACTTTGAAGGGCACAAAGAAAGAAGGGAAGATCACTTACCTGGGTGCACCAGAGGTCTTAACAAGGATTGCTTACCATGCCATCGGCATGGCCGACAACCTACCACTTGCCCCAGACCAAAACACATGGATATTGGCAGCACAAACATCTCCTAGAGCTACAAGATCAGCCAAGAGATCTTATAAATCAGATGAAGAATTGGCTGAAAGCTCACTAGAAAGTCTAAACAGCGAGAGCTCTGATAATGAGGAAAAGAGGGCACGAAGAGAGGAGATGAAGAGAAAAGCAGTGGCCGCACACCAAGAAGAGCCCGTGCAGAAACAAGCCCGCTTTGAAAGAGAAAAAAAAGCCTACTAGCACAAGCACAGGGAAAGCACCCAGAAAAATGGGTGCCTAGTGGACTTAAGGGCCCAAGGACAAAGCATCACACGAGAAAAGAGGCTGAAGATCCGACAAAATCTTTAGAAAAAATGTATCAAGAAATAGAAGCCCTCAAGCTGAAAGAAGCCCAAGAAGAGGCAAGGAAAGCAAAAGAGGCAGAGGACCAGAGACAAGCCGAGGAAATGGCAAGGGGAGAGGCAAAATAAGAACAAGGTTACGAGTCTCCCCAACCCACTAATTCACCGCCTACGGAATAGCAGGACAATACTATGCCAAGCCCACCACCATCACCTGCCGGTAAAGACACCACTAAAGAAGCTGCGCCTGAGAAAGAGAAAGCCACAGAAACTGAGCCCACCAAAGAGAGATAACCTGAATCAAAGGGAGAGAAAGAATCTACACAAGAGGCTACTACTACACAAGAGCAACCAGAGAAAGAACCCGAGCCGGAAAAGGAAACAAGTACTACACAAGAGGACACAACAAAGTCTGAGCCAACACCCTCTACTGCAGTACAGCAAGAGAAGGCCGAGACACAACCCTATACCTTCACGGAGAAAGAACAACAACAGCCTCAAGGGAAAGAAGAACCAGCAGCCATGACACAGCCGAGAGACACACAAGAGGCTGCAGGCACATTAACCCAGCTAGCAAGACAGGAAGAATGACAGTCTAATGACAAAGTAATCCTGCAAGTAAACGAATATACAAGGCAAATGCAGGATATGACAGAACGACTCCGCCCAGCAGCACTTGGCCGTAGCACAAAGTCCAAGGAGTTAGAGATGGTGATTGACACTCTCCAAGGAGAGTTAGAAGACAGAATGAACGTCATCACCGATCTTCAGAGGCAAGTGCAAGAAATGAAAGCCGAAGATGAAAAACATTAGCTAGCCAAAGATAGACAGCAGAAGGAGATGGAAGAGCTAGGTGATCTGCTTACAAAGTTATCAGATGCATGTAAAGCCAAAGATGAACAACTGACAAAAGTTACAAACGAATTTCTAACGACAACCTTGTCAGATCAAAAAATTCAAGTACAGTTGGATGTCAGGTCAACGCTTCTTTATAATACTCCGAACAGAGAATAAATGATCAGACAATTTTCTTGCAGCAAATACGTGAAAATCTAGTTGTAGCCTCGATCAAAGGGACAGATGAAGTGTACAAAGCATTAGAGAAAAACAACAAGGACCTCGAGCTAGAGTTAAAGCTAGAGCAATCTCAGCGCAGGGACCTGGCTTTGATGCGCGTCCAAAGAGAAGAAGAGTTGCTGAGGAAATAATTGAGCTTAAAAGAGTTAACCAGCTACTGTTGAGAGACAGAAAGCCAGAAACTCACGAAGAGGCAGGCCCTTCGGAGCACCCACAAATAGATATACCGTCAGTGTCATTTGTTGAACTGGAGACACAGTCCACAGCAGAGCTGAGCAGTGAGGATGATTTTCAGGTAAACATTATAGATGCAGACACAATGCCCATGGTCCAGCTCTCAAAAGCTGAAGAAGATGCACTGAAAGAAAAGATCACACAAGAAGTAGATGAGTAGTGGAAGGCAGCGATGGATTGGGAGTTGAGAGTTCATTACTCCGTCAACGTTACACAACTCACTCCCAATTAGATCAATGCGCAATGGCATCAGCAATCCTTGCCATACCCTCTTATAAAGGTCGAGTTACTGCAGGTTAAGGAAAGGCTTTATGCAGACATGCAAATAGATGGCGCAGATAAAGACCACCCAAAGTGGCGGTTGAGTTGGTTGAACAAAAACCCAAGGTACTTGATTTTGTTCACAAGAGCACCTACGGCCCTGCAAAGAGATCCGACCTTCTGTCCTGTACCAAGTGTCAGGACTTAGCAAGAGCATGAGGCACTAACTAAGAAGCGGCCAACCTGGCTGAACTACCCAAGATTGCCAGCTCCAGAAAAGGGACTGGCCACAGAGGTATACATGGTGAAAAACCTAACAGGAGCCATGTCTTTCTTCAAAAGTCTACCGGATCTCTCCTGTGCAATGTTATATAAGATATACCGAATGTTGCTCACCTATATTGAAGTTTTTCATGAGCCAGAGCAAGCAGGCGCCCCGTGGATGTCATTCCTCGAGGGAAATAAAGGTTTCTGCTATGATCTCAGTGGCCAATATTTCAAAGAAGTCCTTTATGTCTTCTACGC
Source organism: Adiantum capillus-veneris (assembly GCF_014529385.1). Classification (NCBI taxonomy): domain Eukaryota; kingdom Viridiplantae; phylum Streptophyta; class Polypodiopsida; order Polypodiales; family Pteridaceae; genus Adiantum; species Adiantum capillus-veneris. The sequence goes on from NC_140945.1 coordinate 93,189,611, forward strand.
CAGATGCATGTTCTTACCTTCACACAATATGCTGGCGTTCGAGCAAGCATTCTACACGGGATTCTTCACTTGGCGAACGAAGATATTTGCACCAGTGATGATCAGCAACCTCACATCCATGTTTGTAGGCTACTCAACGGTGGATCTGAAGAACAGAGTAACAATGCAGTTTCTGCAAGTGCTAGATAAAGAAAGGAAAATCAGATACCAAAAGGCACTGAATGCGCTTAAAGACCGACTCGCTAGCCGCCAGCCCGAAGACTATTTCAGCCCATAAAGCTGTGTCAAGGGACGACACAAGCGAGGAGGGGGAGAATGTTAGCAGCAAGCTAACACGAATACCATTTTTCAGAGTTCTCTTTGTAAAACACTTATTATTTTGATAAATCGGGAATATCGTAACTCCTATTTTCTCGGATAAACTCTGTAATTAATGAGCTGGGGTACAAGCTTCCAGATTGTATCAGCCTGTAGTACCCATCTTTGGTAGAACTCCCAGATTATTAGTTTTGACCACCCAAAAACCTTCGCTAAGGTATAAAAGCCAATTTTTGTAAGTTTTTTATAAGTTTTGGATAATGAAATACACAGCGTGAGCTAATGGCGCTCACTCCTCTCCTTCTCGCGCTTCCTACTCCCTCCTCGGTTGTCACATTGCAGTCGTGTTTGTTGCATTGCAACCGCAGGTAAGAGCTCTACGCATTGACGTAACCAGTTCATAGTTATTCGTTGCTTTTGGCGTCACCGACCCGCGGCCTAATTTTATCATAACTAAGAATTTACACTTTCAAATAAAAAACTAAGCATAGGCGGGGTATTGGGGCATCATTGCTAAGCATTTAGATGCATTCTGGGTCGAAAATGACTAGGTCAAAAATCCACTGCTGTTAATAATTGTGATTTTGAAACTTGACCTAAAGTGGAGTTTGAGACCATAAGCATGTGTGCTTAGGTCTTATAAACATGTCCTAGAAGTTTCATTACGTTTGGATGTCATTTGATGTTGTAACGGATGTGATTTGATTGCCGATGAGCAATTGGCTTTTGGTGATAGTGCGAGTTGTTAGTTGTTTTTTGAGAGATTGACAACCTCCTGTAGCCTCTATGCACTAGTCAAGTCAGCTTCATCCCATGACAAATTAATCGTGGTTCTCGCTAATACTGCAATAAGATAGGATGGTGAGGTTAGACATGTGTCTCACAACAACTGACATATAGACATCATGGACTGTAGGATCATAAGTGCACTCAATATTAAAAGCCCATTCTGCATCAACATCGTCATCACAATCTCCTTTCACAAAAGATTCAACAATGGTTGCACTTGTATTGGACCCTATAGTGGGTCCAACCTCTTTCTTCTTAGCCTCTTTTGCCTTCGAATTTGGACATTGCTTGTTCAAGTGATCATTAGATTTACAATAATGGCAACACATCTTCTTTTTGCCCTTATCACCAGAATTCCTAGCCGAAGTGCTGACAACAGAAGCATTAGGAACAAAAATTTTGCCACTCGTAGCAGAACCATAAGAAGTGGTTACATTGCTGTTCCCACCTTTTCTTTGAGCTTCAATAAGAGCATGTTCAACTCCATGCTGCCTAGTCCTATTCTTTTTTGTAAAGTGACTCTTGCAACAGCAATGTGCATAATGCATCAAACTTTACAGCTTCAGGATTTCCTTGGGTCATAAGTATCCAAGTACTAGCAAAAGTCTGGCAAAGCATCAAGAACAGGGTGCACAAGGGCATTGTCAGAAATGACTTCACTTGCAAAAATAAGTTTCTCATTTATATCGTTGACACCAGCAAGGAAAGTTTCCATTTCATCTTCCTCATGCATAATCTTGGATTCTAGCTCTTTACGCAACAAAGCAATTTTAGCCTCATTGCGGCTTGCATAAAGACTAGCTAGAATATCCCAATCCTGTTTTGCAAATTTTGCTAAACGGATGTGAGAAGTGATAGTGCGCTTCATACACAATGCAATAAATGCATGAGCCTGCACATATCTTACATCCCAACAAGCTTGCTCAGGCCTAGGTAAAACAACTCTAACAATAGCAACCCTGGCAACAAAAACTTAGAGCATCTTCAACATCGCCTGCCTCCACAGTACCAGGATGTACATCAATGCCCTGCATAATGTTCCAAACACCCTTTGACATAAGAACATGTTGCATCATGTAAGCCCACATAGGATAATTGTCCCCATCCAACTTTTCCTCAACAGCAAACATCTTGAACACGTCTATGTTGTTGTCACTCATGGAGAATGCTTGCACGTGATAGAAAACTGCCCAATACAAAGAGAAACAGAGTGAGACCAGCACGTGCTATACAAAAAAACCCTTAGACCTACTGAAGCTCGTAGAAATCTAAAAAAATGAGTAGGGATGTGATGGCGACTTTGACGACTAAGCCTGGGAGGACGTGACCTGCTCTGATACCAATTGTTGAAATTAGGGTTGCAGGGAAATGCACACAACTTGGAGAAGACGAAGGGAGCTCAAGGCACACAACATAGAGTGTATTAATTAGTGTGCAATGGAAAGATTGTTAGCCCTAGAGTGATGGGCGTATATACAATGCACGGGGGAAAAAGCTCCTAGTGAGGGAAAAAAGCCTCGAGGGTCCTATTGTGTTCACACACCACTTCCACATGTATATGGTAACAATTGCCACTTAGTCAATGCCGATAAGTTTTTTTAAATTCACAACATTGCCTATGTCTAAATAAATCGCAATTCTCCCAATTTTCACTGTCATTGGGAGCGTAATTAGTAAAACTTCAAGAACCATATTTTCTTGGTTGGTGCCCAACGGGGATGACACCTCCACCTATTGATCTTTCACGCGCAATGACCAAGGTGATGCACTACCAAAGTGGACATGGAGCTGCATAATATAGTTAATTTGCCTCTAATTTTGAAATATGTAGGTTTTGTAAGGTTGTAAAAGAAAGGGTTTTTTGAGCACTCTTGCTAATGCAGACAATCAGATCAAGAATTATGGTTAAGGTTGCTTGATGAAAGGGAATAAAATTAGCATTTCCATGAGGGATGCGGACCAAAAGACATGGCAAGATCTTTTGCGCCCTCTTCACAAGGCCATCAACCATAGGAACTTAAGTTGTGCAATGTTTATCGAGGTACGGTTTCACCTATAGGCTATCCTAGATCATGGCTGCTTTGTGATCAAAAGAAAGGGGTTGTGCATGTGTCCCAAATTTCCACACATATGATTGCTAGTCATTGCTATTAAAAAAAACTAGTGTTGGTGTACTCCGACCTGCATATTTTGAAGGTGAGAAAACATACAAAAGGTACATAAATATATTGATCATGTAATGGAGAGCCATTTTTGGACGCTTTGCGTGGCTCAAATCATGGGACATGTAGCGCAAATACGAGAGTGGAAGAGCCTCACGGTCTGTCTACGTTGGTGAATGCTAAATGGACTTTAGCCATCACACATGGCTGATTACCTGCGCAAGGGAGCCAGAAAAGGTGGGAGGTGAAGAGGCCGAAGGAGGGAACTCAACTATTGCAATGGTTTCAAGAAGGTGCTCCATAGTGATGGGGCTCTAGATAGATTAGTGATGGCAAGATGGTGCAAGACACCTAAGGTAGAGAGCAATTGTTCTCTCTGTGTGTGTGTGTGTGTGTGTGTGTGTGCGCGTGCGTGTATGTGTGTGTGTGTGTGTTTCAATGCTGCATGCATAGTAGTTGAGGTAGCTTAGTGGTTTGCACCACCTTTGCGGTTGAAGGTTGACCAAGTTGGGAGGATTGCCAATATTCTTTTCAGAAGGCTACTCAACCAAAGAGTAGAAAGGTGCAAGGTGAGCAAGCAATCAATTTAATGTGTTGATAAGCAACTGATGAGAAATTTGAGCTAGCAATCAATTTAATGTGTTGATAAGAAACTGATGAGAAATTTAATGTGCTGATGAGCAACTGATGAGAAATTTGAATGTTTTGGTAGTTTCTTGCTAAAATATCAACAATTCAACTCAAGACTCTTACTCAAAGCCTGATTTCTACCTACAACTAGCATCCCGTGCCACTAGCATCTAACCCAAAGTGGTAGTCGCCTGCCACCAGTAGTTGGTACACTCAAAGTGGAAGTAAGGCATAAAAACATTTTTGAGTAAGTTATCATAAGCTGCCCGTGGCTCACAAACTAAAGGACGAAGTCTGGCTCTATAGGTGCTTTGAGCTCAACATTTTCTACTCTCCCTGCTTATGACATAGCCCTCCTGATCTTTTAATAACAGAGCTCATCATTGCCACCAATAGGGCCATCACAATCACATCAATTTGTAGATACTCTCTCTCTCTCTCTCTCTCTCTCTCTCTCTCTCTCTCTCTCTCTCTCTCTCTCTCTCTCTCTCTCTCTCTCTCTCTCTCTCTCTCTCTCTCTCTCTCGCCCCCCAACCCCACGCGGTGGGGGAATTAGAAGGAAGGACGCTGGCTATCGAGAGAGGGGGATGGAGGGATGGGAGAGTAAGGCACTTTTAACGTCAGAGGAACTATCCCAAGAGACCTCATAGATCTACCCGACTAGACCCCACATGGTTGGGGAATTAGAAGGAAGGAGGATGGCTATGAAGAGAGGGGGATGAAGGGATGGGAGAGTAAGGCACTTTTAATGTCATAGGAACTATCCCAAGAGACCTCATAGATCTACCCGGCCGGGGGGGGGAGAGAGAGAGAGAGAGAGAGAGAGAGAGAGAGAGAGAGAGAGAGAGAGAGAGAGAGAGAGAGAGAGAGAGAGAGAGAGAGAGTTTTATTATCGTCCTCGGAGGTCAAATATGACCTATGGGACCAAATGAACATGTCACGTGGTGTGAGTGGAGGTCATAAGTGACTCTCGATGCTCAAAAATGGTTGGAATGAGCGTCGCAATAGAGAGTCCACATCGTGGTTGGGAGAGGAAGGTATGTAGGGAGAGCTCATGGCTGAATATATGGGGAAAAGAGGACCTAATGTGGTCAAAAGATGAGCACTCAAGTAGAGTGTGGTACTCACTCTCTCGAACTTGACGAGAGAGAGAGAGAGAGAGATTGAATTATCGTCCGTGGAGGTCAGATATGACCCATGGGACCAAAATCAAAACATTACAAAGGGGTTCGTCTAAACAGGAGGATCATGAGATACATCTCAGTTAAGGACTGAGGGTCCAAAGAGGTGTCAAAAGGAAAAGTTAAAATGAACAAAACTAAGAAGGGGAAGGTGAGGAGGGAGCCGGCTTGGGAGTTCGAAACTCTTGGATAATGGCTTTGCCTCCTCGATAGACTGCCCATTTCCTTGTTGTGCGTGCTTCTCGCATCTTCTAGAGTTCTGCCTTTTTTTGTTTGAGTTAGGCGGGTGTGAGATCTTCTACAAACCAAATTTTAGTATCCTTGAGAAGCCTTGACTGCTCAAGGAGTTCGATTTGATCCGCCTTGGTCTTGAAAGTGAGGATTGCCTGATTGGTGCAATGCTCATGTGTAAGAAAGGTGATTGTTGCTGGATCCCATTGTATCAAGGGGGTTACTGCTTGGATACGGGCAAAGCACTCGTGAAACTTGTGATCTCCCTCCCCTTTCCAGTCACTTGGGAGCCCGCCAATGCAAACATTGAGGGAGATGTCCTCTTGCCATTGTCAGTCCCGTAGCGTGGATGCCACACGGTCTTTGACCTTGCAAAATATTACCTCGTGCACTTGATTTTTGACTTCCTTTGTGAGTATGGTCTCCACTTCCGCCTTTGTTTTGTTGAACTTGACTTCCATCTCTTCTTTCTTGCAGTTTTCCATTGCGGCAAGCCGTGTCTCGATGGCAACAAGTCTTTGCTTGAGCTCCTCATTCTCCTTGCAAAGCTTTTTGACTTCATTTTGAAGGCCGACGATGTTGTCTTGCTTCAGGGGTGTTGCTACAACGTCTTCAAAAGTGAGCTTGCCGCGGGATGAAGCTTGAGTGGCCATCGTTGTTGTTTAGAAGATCCGAAGGTGGGCTGTTCGTAGGATCAGGGTGGGAAAGGCCACTTAGGAGTTTTAATATGACAATGTGTAAGTTTGAAGGTAAGGAAAATTTAAAACGCAGGACAACGAGGAGATGGGGGCGGGTATGGGAGGGAGTCCGTGGGGGGATGCAGAGACAATGCGGAAGAGGGGGCCCGTGAGGGGATGCAGGGACAGTGTGGAGCAGAGCCCATGAGGGTATGGCAGGGAGCCCGTGAGGGCACTGCTGGAGCACGGGGTGGTGTGACAGTGGAGGAACAGGGCGGTGCTGCTGGAGCTTGAGCTGGAGCAGGGAAACATTGGGTAGAGTCGGGGACCCCCCCCCGCAGTGCAGCCCCTCGCCCAAAGCGAGGTCAATGAAGCAAAGGAGGAAGGAGCTACTAGGGTTTCACACACACATACACACACACACACACACACACACACACACACACACACACACACACACACACACACACACACAGAGAGAGAGAGAGAGAGAGAGAGAGAGAGAGAGAGAGAGAGAGAGAGAGAGAGAGAGAGAAAGCATCTATCTACACTATGATGAAGGGGATTTATCCCTCCAACATGGCACAAGAAAAGAAGGTGGCGGGTGGTGAGCAAGAGGGCATTGCCCTGCGGGAGGTGAACTAGGTTCAATTACTCATGCCATATTGTTTTCCACGGTTGGGAGCTATTGAAAATTTTCATACCCCACAACGCCCACAATTTCACCTGCCTTTTTCCCTCTCTAAGGTTGGTGTAATCCCACCTACATAGTTTTAAATTTATCTCTAAATTTCAGAATTGAAGGTGAGAAACGTACCAAATGTTGATAAACATAATAGTCAATTGACCTCTAAAGTATGTTAATGTGTAGGTTTTTCAAGTGTTGCTAATGCAAAAGATGTTGTGGAGAGAGAAAGAAAGGTAGTCGGTTGGCCCAAATGTTAGCTCTACCTAATATCACACCACCGTTGAAGACGACAACAAGCTCTCATTACTTTGATAGCCTTGCGACGGCCACTCTGCCGAAGATGGAGGGTGTCTCATGACACTAAAAGTCAAAATAAATTTTACTCTATATAAAGAGGTGGTAGCAATGTGCACGTGTTTCTTTTTAGAGTGCACTCTGTCTTTCTTTACCTTTCCATAGTGTTATCTTCTTGTTAGAGTTTCCAATATGATTGAGTATATACTGTGTTGGAAGCCGATAGGTGGTACCAGTTGAAAGCAAACCGAAATATAACAAAATTAAGTGGAGATATTTGGAGTTCTTCGAAGGAGAAGGTTAGCCATGAGCGAGGCTGCCTGAGTATATAGAAGCCAACGCAGGGAGTTTTAGAGAGCATGCACAAAATTGAGGAGTTGCAAGGAGAAGCGAGGGTAGACGACGATCACCTAACTTGGCCCGTGCGAGCATGGGATGACTATACTTAGCATAGCATGATATAAGTGATTGGACCTCTATTTGGTGGGCTCTGTACCTCGTTCTACAGCATGGTAAGAACCACTACCGTGGTCGGCTTTTAACCGGCATTACATGATAAAGATGGTTTCTTTTGGAGAATTACTATGGTACTATTACGGGTTTTTTTCCAAAACTGTCATTATTCATAGCTCTCTCTATAAAGATTGACTCATACACATTTAGGACAAGGTTGGTCTCAAGGAGGAGGGCAGAATCACGTAAATTAATGAATATAATATACAAGAGAGCCAATAGTATCTGATGGTATGCATTTATTTTTTGTATTCTTGTAAGATGTGCCATAGAATACAAAGGAATTTCATAAAGGACATGTGCCTAGAATACAAAGGAAATTGACTCCACCCTATAAAGGCTATAACTAAATTCCACGCCACCCCATAAAGGTCATGACGGGGGGAGATGGTGTTCGCAAAGAACCTAGGTTGTGTATTTTTAATCGACTAAAATTGCAAAATCTTAGGTAAATTTTATGCTTGACGTGGAGGAAACATGCAAAATTTTACAAGTTTTACTGTAAACAGGGCAAATGGTTTTAAGTTTGGACCTTAAAGAAATAGGAGGACATTTTAAGTGTACCCTTATTTTCTTGGGTTAGATATTATTTGTATTGTACTAACTAGGACTAAACAGGACTTCATAACTATGATGCCTGTGCGAAGCCTCCCCAAACCCTAGTCCTTGTCCCTCTTCTAATAGCTCCAACGATCTCACACAAGGTAGGTGGGAGCCTTGTTTGGTGGACCATATGGGGGTCTTGGGGGTGGTAGGCGTTGGGTTCAATGCGAGCTGTAGGCATTGTTACTACTGGATGGGGGTTGGCAATGGTCGACAGGCAGGGGTCACCCTAGGGAGTGTACGCTCGTTGTTTGCACCTTGCCCTGTGGTGTGTAGGGATCAGCTGCAAGGCATATTGTTGCACTTGGGGTGTGGCGGCTACCCATCTTCTACTGGAGGTTTAAATGCTCACTCAGATCTGCTCGTTGGGGTCTTGCTGCTTTGGGTCTTTGAAGATCAATCCAGATTTGCTAGTGGTGCTTCTGTCTTGTTCTGGGTATTGGTGCCTAAGGAGGGTCATATGACTGTGGCAGGGTCGGTGTGGTCCGTGGCAGCCTTTTGCTCTTTTGCCCTCACTCTTGTTGGTGCATGGCTTACCTCAAATAGCCTGGCCTTTGGGAGTCGGCATTGTTGGCTCGCTCTTCGGTGTTGAGAAGATGATTTGGAGGTTTGATTTGCTGTTGGCGTCAAGAAGAGCTCTTGTTGGGGCAACGAGTATACCGGTGACACCGGTTGCTCGCTGGTGGCACCTCACGAGGTCTCTTGGTGATGGGGACTGCGGGTTCCGCCCTAGCAACATCATGTGTTTTCGGGTATGGTCTTTTCTTGTTGGGGATAGCCACCCCTGTTTGGCCGGTTATGGTATGGTTCTGCTTATGTCAATTATCCTTGATGTCTGATGTATTGATGGTTGTAAGATTGAGGCTCCTTGTAAAAGCTTGGTCTTTTGAACTTTTTGGTATTATTTTTGGCCATGTCTCGGTTAGGGCACACACGTCCTAGAGTTGGCTTCGTGCAGGGTAGAGCATGGCGCTTATGTATGGTTTTCTTTCTTTGATTTAATCCCCTCATATAATGTGGGACTTGAAAAAAAAAGGGATTTCATAACTTCATGCTAGGCTTAGAGCCGAGTCGCACCTTGGGCTTGCATGGGTAGTGGGGGAAATGGAGATAGCTTGTCACGCCTGTGGGAAAGAAAGTGGGATGGACAAATTTCAATCAAAAAGCAGAGTCATGATCGAAATGTCATTGGCTGAAGCATGCGACAAGAGCACTGCTGCATTATTTACCAGGATGATAACATACTTCCCTTCAACCTGAAGCCTCTAATCAAGCTCACTTTTTTAGGGCTTTAAAAACCAAGAAGAGTCGAGGCCACGTCCTCTCGCTCGATGATGAGAAAGGGATAGCAGTTCATAACCAAGATGAGATGGCTGGTCTGATGCTGAGCTATCTTAGTCAAATCATTGGACGGCCAGAGATCCAGTCCCAAGAAGTGGAAGAAGCCAGAGGGTCCTTACTTCAGAGTGTCAAGAAGAAGATTCCCCACTCAGATGCTAATTTCTTGGAAAGGGCATTTTCTGAGGACGAATGTTCACTGGCATTGCAAGCCCTAGGCAAGGAAAAGTCCCCTGGTTGGGATGGGATGACGGTGGAATTCTATAGAGAATTTTGGGACGATCTCAAGGTCCCAATCATAAGGATGGCCAATAAAGCCATTATCGAAGGGTCGTTGGAGAGAAGTGTAAAGAGAGGGCTTATCAAACCCATCCCGAAACAGATCTGTTGCTCTCAACATAAACACTGGCGCCCTATAACGATGATGTTGGTGGCCTACAAAATTATTGCTAAAGCTGTAGCCCTCAGACTAGCCCCCTTACTAAACAAGATCATCTCTCCCCATCAACATGGGTTCATCAAAGGAAGGTCCATTTACGATAACATTTGCAGCAATGGTGGGCATCGAGTACGCAACTGTCACAAAGCAAGAGTGTGTACTGCTACAGTTGGACCTGGATAAGGCTTACGACAGAATAACATGGACATATGTAGAAGCCGTCATGGAAGCTCTGAGCTTTGGGCCGCGCCTTTGTCATCTGGTAAGTGTACTGGGAGCTGGAAGCCAGTCAGAGCTCCTATTCAACGATAGAGTTGTGGGCTCTTTTGAGGTCAAAAGGTCTATTAAGCAGGGATGCCCTCTGTCCCCCCTACTTTTCGCCATAGGATCACATCCTTTAATCACGAAGCTCGAAGCTAGTGCGGAACAAGGGGAGTTGCAAGGCCTGGCTTTGCCAAGAAATAGCCAACTTCTAGCAAAACTTTTTGCAGACAATTCTCTCCTCTTCTTGAAGGTGTGCCCCCAGGTCATCAGGAAAGCTCTGGAGATTCTGCAAATATTCTCAGTAGCTTCGGGGTCCTAGTGTAATATAGAGAAGTCAAGGTTGATCTCCCTATCGAAAAATGACTCATTTGACCCTTCTGACTGGTCATGGGAGATTGTCACAAAAGGGAATATCTTCAGACATCTAGGAGCCCCCTTGGGGGTGGACGTAACTCAAAAGCAAAGATTTGAGTGGGTGCTTGAAAAAATCAAAACAAAAATGAGTAGGTGGGAGTATGCTCTTCTCCCATTCCCAAGTCGGATAAAAGTGATAAATGCCTTTATGATTCCTTATATTGCCTTCACTAGCCCGATTCTCAAGATGGCTAAGTGTCACTAGAAAGAGTTCTTAAAACCAGTGAAAAGGTTTTTATGGGAAAACAACACGAATTCCTCTAGGCCATGGCAATGGGCCCGTTGGGAATCAGTTGCTCGGCCGGTGAACCAAGGAGGCCTCGGAATTCTCAACCCTGTGGACCATGCAGAAGCTTGCTGTGCCAAATTTGTTGTTTCCTTGGCTAAACAGGATCAAGTTTGGGGTGTCATGATCAAAGATATGATAGAAGTAGCTAAACTTGGCTCGAAAGGGGGAAAGTGGAGAGGGGTGAAGGTTCATGACAAGATGTTAGCCCCGACGTGGACTACCCTAAGACTGGGGGGCAGCACAGGAGAATTGGTAAGAAAATGCAATAGAACAGCAAGAGCCTTAAAGTGGGAGGAAAAAACCAGATACTTCAAGAACTCCATTTTGCATTGGTCCCCCTGGCTTTCCAAAGTTGTAGATCCGCCACAAATTCCCTATTGGATAGAGACAGCCAGGAAGATGAATAATAAGGGTTTGAATCAACTTGGGCACTTCTGGGACAGTGACAACAAGAGTTGGAAAACCATTGACCTTCTAGTTACCCAGTACCAACTGAATAGCTTGGAGGTCTTACTGGTCCACAAAGTGAGGAAAGAGGTTGACAATATAGTGATGCCTATTTGTGAATCGGTGTTAGACTGGAATGCCTGGAAATGGCCCGGAAGCAGTCTCTTCTGGAAACCCCATCCTAAAGACATCTACCAGACAATGATGCCTAAGAAGAATTGGTCTAGCCCCCTTAACAAGATACGGAAAAAACAACAGCCGGAGGAAAGGCGTGAGCAAGTAATGGAGAACATCTGGAAGCCAAAGGTTCCGCAACACATGAAGGTATTTTTGTGGAAGGTAATTTGGGGTGCTCTACCGACGGGGGTGAAGATTCAGGAAAGAGGGATTGGGTCAGATCGATGCTTGGGATGCAGGTTGGCTCGTGAAGATCTGGCTCACCTCTTCATGGATTGCCCAACTATCAAAGGCCTCGCAGGGGAAATATGTAAGTGGGTCCAAAGAACATGGAACATTGGTTTTTACAAGACTGATCTCTTTCTTGGAGGGAAGAATTCAGGTGGTCCTGACATCCTCATCAACACTCAAATCGTCAGGTACGTCTTCTTACATAATGTATGGCAGACAAGGAACCGCCGTGTGTTTGAAGGAGGTCTTGAGGTGGCAAGCTTCGCAGAAATTGTACAAGAAAGCAAAGTGCTAATATGGACGCTCGGATGCAAGCAACACTCGGAGGATTGTCTAGGACTACTTGGGCTTTGTTGACAGCGGAGGGCATGCCTAGGACGGGGGAAAATCTTGGCTATCGGTAATTAAAAGATCTCAAAAGAACATGATAAGGGACCCTATGTATCAAGGATAAGGGGGCGAGTTGGGTGGTATGGCTGCCCGGATAGCCGTTGTAAGTATGGTCCCTGGATGATGTCATGGCTCGACACGAGACCTTGTAATTATTTGGGTTGATAAATATAATTCACTCACAATTGTGAGTTTTGCTAAAAAATAAAATAAAATGAAGGGGTTAGTAGAATGCTTGCAGAGTTGCTAGAAACGCGTGCCACTGCTAAAAAAGGTGAATCCGAGAAGTCTGTCCCCCTGCTAGGCTTGGGTGCGACTCTGCCCTTATACATCTCTTACATAGGCCTACATCTCTCTTCTGTGAGAGCTCATCGTTTGCCACGTGTCCACGTGTCACGAACTCGTTTGTAACAACAACGCAGCTAGCCTAGCTACGTGGAAAAGCTGTCGGAGGCATTCGTGGCGGGCAGAAGAATTGCCACTTAAGCTCTTTTGCTGTCGGGCCTTTCCCGCTGGCTTCGCAAGCTTCTCTCGGAGCTCTGTTCTAGGCGACGAACTGCAAACGCAGAAGAGAGTCAGCAGTGTACGTTCTTGAGCTGGTATCCGCCAACGCATGCAGCATAGGAGAGAATATTTAACAGGGCAACAAGCAATCTAGCAGCGCCGTCCTCATAAGCAGAGTATAGGCGTGCTAACATTGTTTCAGCTCTCGCCTAGCAGAGCAACAGAGTAGAGCACCAACGTGCTCTGTTTCACGTCTTTCCCTCATTCAAAGCAGAGTACGGAAGGAACATGCACGTTTCCAGTGCTTTGTTTCAGAATTCACTTAGCAGAGCAACAGGGTACTCTGTTTTAGCTTTTGCCCCCATTAAAAGCAGGGCAACATAGTTTATGAACATAGATACGTCTCCATTGACGCTTCAACTCAACTGGAAATAGTGCGATAAGGTTTTGCTCGTATCTTATGAAAAACATTTTCTGCACATCATTCAACAAAAGAGCAGCTAAGCTCTTGAAGCACCGAAATTTTGTCTACTAAGTCCTCTTACAATGGTTTCCACATGCAAAGGTACAGAGTTACTTGTCTATTAGCTCACTTCTAAAGGTAGCTCAATATCGGTGCTTGCCATTGCCAAAAGCTCTCCATGGAAGCTCCTTCCTCAACAGATAATGGCCTCTCAGAGCCTTTATTGCATTCCCACAGGCAGGAGCACTTGAAAACTACTGAGCTTCCTCTGCCTCATACACCTAGCAGTACCAGCCCTTACCTTACCTCAAATTGGTTCAAGTCCCTGACATTTTTATGGCTAGATCCCATGCTATGTATGGGAAACAAGCGTGCGTTGCAGCTCAGTGATGTCCCACACCTGGCACCCGAAGATGAATCTGCAACGCTCTACAACAATGGTTTTGCGACAGCTTGGGCAGAGCAGAGGAAAGGAAGGTCCAGCCCAAGTGATGGCTCTTCTGGTTTGAATGCCAGTCATATGCAATCCAAGGGTAGGCCACCTCTCTGAAGTCTTACCTGATAAGCTTATGAAAACCGCCTCACTCTGCCAAAATTACAATGGCAACCCGGTACATCCGTCGAATTAAATTATCCAGTTTACTTAAGTAGAGTACAAATTTACACACTTTGAACTGAATATGCATGCTAACTTTTGGTGTGAATTGTCCCTCTGATCAGAATGTTAAGTCCCTTCCGCATATGTTTTGAGAGATTTGTGTTACCTTGGTATTTGTTTTTAGGTTCATCCTCTGGGAAGAAGGCTTCCAAGAACCCTGCCTCTCAACAGCCATCTATTGTAAAAGCTTTGGCAAAATGTTTCTGGAAACTTGCCTTACGAACAGGTTTGTGTGCACTCGTACGGGCGGTTGCAATGACTTCAGGTCCAATTGTTCTCCTCCTATTTGTAAATTACACTTCTGGGGAGGAGCTATTTTCCGGTGAAGGCTATGTATTGGTGATAGGCCTCTTTCTAGCCAAAACAATCGAGTCTCTGGCACAAAGACATTGGTACTTAGGATGCAGGAGGCTTGGTTTCCAATTGCGCTCTGCAGTAACAGCTGCGGTCTTTGATAAGGAGCTTCGCCTCTCTAGTATAGGCAGAAGAAATCATGCTGCAGGAGAAATAGTTAACTATATAGCAGTGGATGCTTACCGGTTGGGTGAGTTTCCCTGGTACATGCATTACATTTGGGCGGTACCCGTGCAAATGATTCTTGCTATTGCTATCCTGTTTTTCACGGTGGGGTTGGCAACGCTGCCAGGACTTGCTGTTATTTTCTTAACTGTTCTCCTCAATACACCATTGGCAAGGTCTTTGCAAAAGTGTCAAACAGAGTTCATGAAAGGACAGGATGAGAGACTCAGAGCAACTACGGAGGTTCTCAACAATATGAAAGTATTGAAGCTACAAGCTTGGGAAGACAGGTTTAGAGAACAGGTGGAGCACTTGCGTGAGGAGGAATACAAGTGGCTCTCCAAGGCTCAATCAAGGAGGTCTTATGGCACCATTTTGTATTGGTTATCACCCATTGTTGTCGCTTCAGTTGTATTTGTAAGTTGCATTTGGTTCGATCAGTCATTGGATGCATCAGTTGTGTTCACAGTACTTGCAACTTTCAAGATTATCCAAGAGCCAGTGAGGATGATACCAGAGGTGATGGCTTCATATGCCCAAGTGTCCGTTTCGTTGGAAAGGTTAGGTCGATTTCTCCACGATGATGAGCTACCATCAGATGCCGTCCTGCGAACATTTACAGACAAAGCAGATTATGTAATCAGAGTTTGTGGTTGCACCGTGGCTTGGAATCCAGAGTCCCCTAAGCCCACGCTAAACAATATCAACTTGGCTTTCAAAGCAGGAGAGAAGATTGCCGTCTGTGGTACCGTCGGCTCAGGAAAATCTTCACTTCTTCTAGCCCTCCTAGGGGAGATACCAAAGTTGTCTGGATTTGTGAGTACTATCCTCTGGATTGCACAGTTAATGGAATTTGTGAAATATGACTGGAAAGCAGTAGTTCGTGGGTATGTTTCAACATCATTTTTTAGTTAGGGAAGAACGTATTGGTAGTAGTATGCTTTTGAGCATGTACATGTGTGTGCGTGGGTTGCTGATGGAATTTGTGGGTTTTTTTTCTGTAATCCTCCTTGAAGGTGGCCATTTGAGTTTTATCCCATGGAGCCAGGTTGGAAGAGACCTGTGGGATTATATCCACAAGACAGAGCTTAAGATTGATGTAACTATGTAAGACAAAATTGACGTGGAATAGATATAGCAACAGCTGAAGGTAGGGTTTAATTTAGAAGATGGCTTCTCAATGGTCCTAAAACTTATAGAATATTTCCATGAGGGACGCTCTGATGTGTTCATGAGACTCTGCTCGGTGGCTAGAAACCCTTTACACAAGCCAATGTGATGTCAATACTGTGGGAGTCCTGCCACTCTATACACGATTGAAGACTCAAGTGATCAAACGTGAGAGATATGAAGAGCCGTTCATTTTTAATTCTTTGTGCTCTACAACTCTTTCATTCTTTTTCATGACTGCAGCAAAGATTGGACAGTGTGATTGGTGGAAGGCGATGGTTTAGTATTGGGGTGCTTGCCCTTGTGTAGGTGGAGATGATCGTCACAGCCGGTCACACAGTTCTTTGGGGGGCCAGCATGCTGATTCAAGCTATAGTGAACTGGTCGCCTCATGCAAGCACAAGTGGACGTGATAGTGTTGGCTACTCGTTGATTTCAATTTTGGTCAACTGGTTGTGGCTTGCTTGGGGTGACTGGAAACTGGATGAGTGTGCTTACCTTCGTGGGGTTGCTTGCCACAAAGGCAAGCACCCCGATACCTTACCAAATCTTTGGTGGAAGCTGAAGGGCAGGTGATTCAGTGGATTTGTGATATGCATGATGTCAGTGAGAGAGGTAAGGGCCAGAGCTTTTGAAACTCCCTTGTGGCCACAATTGACTTTCTCAGAGTCATTTCTATAACAGCCAAGGTCTTTTCCTTTTGATGCGCTCATAAATAATGACAGGTGAGAATTTGCTCGGTTCAGCTTTTATGCCTCACAGGTGATGTCTCACAGTGCACTTTTGTATCCATGGAGTCCCAATTATAAGCATAAGTTTTATGTGGCTGTAGGGGGTATACAAAGTGGGGCAGTTAAGTGATTCTTCAGTGATTTGAAAAGGAAGGTTGAGAAGGGTGTGTACTGTGGTTGCCATGAAATTGGTGTATGGTAATATACGTGTTCGAGCTATAGAGCCTGGCTTTGAGAGCCTTCTCTGATTGCATGTATGGTAAGAGTTATTTTTTGATGGCGGTCTTACAAGATTTCACTGCCTTCCATGCTTCTCTGCTCTTCTTTCCCTCGTTTCAAATAAACTACTTTCTGGCTACCTGGGTGCAAAGTAAAGGCTATCCAGATTGGCCTCATCAGATTGTATCTGTAGCTCTTCTTCTTGACAAGATAGCAAAGCGATCTAATCGTTGGGAATATCGTTCTCAATTGCCACTGCGGCCTTGATTTTTATGTGACCAATTCTTTGCCGTCTTTTTTCTGATATTGTGTCTCCTTTTTCTTTTATGCTCATCACTAATTTGGGATAGTTTCCTAGCTTGTCTTTTTTTGGATGCAGGCTGTTGTAACACTAGGAATGATCCTCTTGTCTGCCAGTAATGTACACAATGCAAAATGGTCATTCTGTGTTGATCCGGGTATGCCAAAGTCCTGTCACCTCTCCCCTCAAAGGCTCCCTTCTTGGCAGGATCTTTTTATTCATTCTCCACTATTTAGAATGGTGGGCCTTAATTAAAAAAGTGCCACTTGAGATTCATGAAGGCAATAGAACTATTAAAATTTTGTTAGTGGTATGTTTTTCTTGGAATTTTGTCTCTGTTTCTGTTTTTGTTTTTTTTTTCTTTCTTTCTTATTTGTGGGTGCTAACAACGGTGGTATAGGAAAAGGCACGTATTGCTGCTGTAGTGCTGGCAAGACTGGTGGTGGGAGCAGCAGGAGAGGGTGCTTTGGGGGAGCTGAAGTATGGACAATGCTGTTCCCCATGACGGGCAAGCCGCAAGAAGGCAGCAGGATTATGAGGGAGCTCGAATAGGATTGAAAGGAAAATGGAAAGGATTGAATGACTTGATTCATTCAAATGATTCGGCCATTATTCTATGCCTCTTGACATTGCCAATAAAGGCATCCCCAGCTGTGTCTATGGGTCTGTAGTCTCTTATGGATGCTTGTGGAGGCGATTCTAACCAACTTCGTCATCTACTTCATGTGCACCATACGTGTTGCCTAGTGGCACACTCTGGTTTTGTGAGCACGTTTTTTTGAACAGAAACTTCATGGGCGTTTTAGTGTGATGAGTCAATGGCTTGCCAACAAATCAGTTTGTTAAATTGCATGCCAGATATCCATTGGCTTTTTGCAGGTTCAAGTGGTTGGTCGGGTAGCATATGTATCGCAGAATGCTTGGATTCAAGGTGGCACAGTTCGGGATAACATTTTATTTGGTAGGCCTTATGAGAAGGAGCACTATCAGAAGGCAATAAGAGCATCTTCCCTTGAAAAAGACATCCAAGGATTTTCTTTTGGTGATCTTATGGAGATTGGGGAGCGAGGTCTGAATATGAGTGGAGGGCAGAAGCAAAGAATTCAGCTTGCAAGAGCCTTGTATAGTGATGCCGATATTTATCTTTTGGATGACCCCTTCAGTGCCGTGGATGCACACACAGCAGCGAATTTATTCAATGTGAGCTCCAACAACTCTAATTTCAGACATTTACTCTTCGAAATTTTTTGTTCTAACTGGTCTCTTTTGTGAATGTGCAGGATTGTGTAATGGGAGCTATGGCAGAGAAAACAGTTGTGCTTGTTACCCATCAAGTTGAATTTCTGCCTACTGTTGATTGTATCTTGGTATTCAATTCTGTCTCATGTCTTGAAAGTTTTTTGATTATGCTCTTACAAGCAAGGTGTTCTGTATTCATCTCTAAAGCACGAAACAGAAGGTGAGGTCATTACAATTTGTGAGGATGCATTTCTTACATCTCTTTCTTCCGCCCCACTTTCGGTGATGAATTTCAGTTTGGAATACACTACTTACTGCACTGACTGTCTTTTTTATTTTTAAATGCAAAGATCCTTCTATGTACTATTAGTCCTAAACCCTGCCAATGGGCTACGTCACCCATTTCATGAGGGAAAGATGATGAAAGAGGAGTGAAGGACAAAAAATATACAGTGGCTACACCCAAAAATGGGTGGGGAGTGCCAAACAAGAGGCCTGTAGCGCCAGTGGTGACCATGTCCTATGTAAAGAGAGCTCCTGGCTGCCAGAAACTGATGACCAGAAACCATATAGAAATCCTTGGTAATACCCTATCGCTGCCAATGCTCTCTGCTGCCCCTGGTATGGCCTTCTGCCTAGACGACAACATTTATGTGGCCTGCAAGCAGTGCGATGTACTGAAAGAAAGGAACTGTACTGAAACTCAAAGACAGGAACCATACCGGATCTCAAAGAAACGAACTCTCCCTCGTCTGTACATGCTCTGACTGCAAGCAACACCTCAATCTGTGTGAAGCCCACATCCATGCGTGGGTTGGAGCTTCCTGCCTGGATGTCCTACCACATGGTCAGACCTCCCCTCATGAGACCCAATGTGTCACGCTATACATCATGTGGCAAGCTACAGAATTTGATCCACTCCCCATAGCTCTGGGTGGGGCGAGCAGCTGTGGGACTCCAAGCGACATGTGAACAGCCACCAAGCATCCATCCATGCTCTGTGCATATCAAGGGGTTCCAACTACAGAATTGGATCCACTCCCCATAGCTCTGGGTGGGGCGAGCAGCTGTGGGACCCCAAGCTACATGTGAATGGCCACCAAGCATCCGTCCATGCTTCGTGCATATCAAGGGGTTCCAACTAAACGGCTACAGAAGTCTCCTTCAGGCACAAGGGCTCTCTATGAGAGGTTGGAGCAAAGCCATCTCTAGGCCCTCAGAATGCTCATAGCAAATCTGTCCCCCCATCTTTGGCTCAATTTGACTTTCTGCAACTTGGTGAAAATTCATGGAATCTGTTACCCCATGCCACCATGGCCCACCTAGGAGGAAAACTCGAGCTTCAATCCTAGCGACAAGAAAGATCCTTCCATCCTTGGCTCGATTTGACTCTGTGCAACTCGGTGAAAATCCATGGAATTCGTTACCCCATGCCACCATGGGCCACCTAGGAGGAAAACTCAA
This sequence comes from Adiantum capillus-veneris, assembly GCF_014529385.1. Taxonomy (NCBI): domain Eukaryota; kingdom Viridiplantae; phylum Streptophyta; class Polypodiopsida; order Polypodiales; family Pteridaceae; genus Adiantum; species Adiantum capillus-veneris. The sequence goes on from NC_140945.1 coordinate 93,208,954, forward strand.
GCTTCAATCCTTGCGACAAGAAATCTCCTTCCAGAACTACAAGAAAGCTCCGTCCAGGACTTGCCACTCGGAAGGAGACTGCGTTTTCCTGGCAATAGCTTGCTCTGAAATGAAGGGTCTGTGAGCCTAGTCCGCCCTGCAAGGTAGAGTAAGGTGATGACCTCCCAGGCAATCTTGGCTTGTGAAAGTTGTTCATTTCTATCCCACCAGAAAACATCAGATCTGCCTATACAGCAGCTGGTGAAGATCTGTGTCGAGCTCCTTTGAGGAAGCTTCGTCCTAATGCTCAGGAGGGGTAAAATTTGCTGCTCTAGGGTCAGCTCAAGTTTGGCACAAGCATCTCAAGAGATCTGGCGAAACCCTCCCCTAGGAGACCAATCAGAGATGGGTGTATGATCAATTAAAAAAGCAAATTGTCTTGTGGTGGTTGATCAGCACACCCAGAGCCATAGAGCTTGTTGGCCCCTATGTAAATTGGCCTCCTGGTCACGCAAACATGGTGCGCTATCATCTATAGACTTCTAAAGTCAACAACTCTTTATCACGAATAGGCATGTGCAACCCTCTAAGTCCAATCAGCAAACTCTGCATTCAACAACTCATCACCACAAATAGGTATTGTAACCTTGTAAGTCCAATCTCCTAAGCTGTGAGATAAGTACTTAGGAAAGGGTGCAAGAGATCAGCCTTGGCTTACAAATATTGACAATGGCCCACAATTGACTAAGTAGTTGAGATGCTGCTACACGCAATGCCCATGCCTCTGCAGGGCCCATCCTCAGCATAGTCTCCCCAAGAAACCCCCAATCTACCCTATCGCAAAGTTTCTTGAACTCCTAAAGCAGCAGCTAATCCTCCTTGCACATAAAGAGCCAAGGTTGTAGCCTCCTAAAAGGTGAAGATATTGTCACAGGATACTATGCTCCTGAAAAAATTAGCCTACATGGTGGGAAGGTCCCCAAGGAGTGGTTGGATCCTCCAACATAGAGCCTTTGCTAAGATTTTGTAGGTTGGGTGAGGATCGGAGTCGACCCCCAGTGCCTGATATCATCCATCCCCCTCCCCCTGTTTTACTAATCGACACTGCAATTTTGGAAGGGATCTATGGTTGAAAATTGGCATTGTGTGTGGGCGAAGATGACAACTGTTGATCCCAAATGTGAATTTGTTGTAAAATAGGTGAAAATTTCGGCGAACGGGAACTCGTTGTGAACTTGCATGTGAATTCTGCAAGCTATGTGCATTGCATTATGATGATGTGAATTGGATGTGAACACAACGTAAGCCCAATGTGAACTAGGATCGGGGCGGGCAGAAACTACTCAATATGATGTTACCATTTCCCTTGCCTAACAAAACGCGTGCACAATCATAGTGGTAAGGCATTTGCCTTGTGACACGGAGATTGAGGTCAAACCTCCCCAAACCCATATTTTTTGCCTAAATGGATCGAACAATCGACGTTCAACAACGATTTGGGACCATAGATTCCCTCCAAAAAAAGAGGGGTCAAATATTGTCGTGGCCCCCTTGAGCCCTCTTCCCTTGTAGTGTAAATCGGCAACTCTGAGGCATTACAAAACCTTGCTATAAACCAGGGCTCAATAGCTCTCAGTACCACATGAGGAAAGCTGGAGAGGCCATTTTGTGTTGGGCAACTCTACCGCGGTAGGACTTGCAATGCATCATGCAACTTAACTTCTGAGAACGCTCCCCATGTTTCGCCATAACAGGGGCTCTCACATGTATCCAGGCTTTAGTTACATGACTCATGTCTTTGGGATGGCCTTCTGCCGAGAGAGAGGTCACTGTAAAAAGCTCTAGCATTCTCTCTGATCTTCAAAGAATCCTAAGTCAAAGACCCATCTTGTGGCCGCAGCCGTCTCATCTTTGAGCGAGAGTGCTAGTATTGTGATCAAACAGATTTTCAGCAACTTGATCACCGTTGGAGTCCATCTTAAAGCCCTTTCGTCGAATACATATTCCGATTGCTGATCAAGCTCAATGTAAGAATCTTCCGTGTTGCCTAGCTAAGTGGAGACTGGAAGCCACGATGTGAGGAATAGTGGTGCTAATCCTATGTTTAAGACTAGAACTCCATACTTAAGATCAAACTGAGACTCAAGAGACAAGAACATTGATGTTTGATTGATTGAATGAATTGTTGGAAACTTGAGTAGAATAGGCTCCTTATGTAAGTAGAAGACGAAGAATTACAAATGAAAAGACACGTCGCATGGTGAAGAGACATGACTTTAGACGTAAAGACACATCCTTTCAGCAAAGAGCTGCAACCATTGGGCGAAGAGTCACAACCGTAGAGCAAAGGGGTGTGACCAATCGTTGGAGGAGTGTGGCTTTTGGCGAAGAGGCATGTCTCTAGAGCGAAGAGTCGTGACCATCCAAGCGCAGGGGTCCTCCTTGGCATGTCCAACTAGGACAAGATGTAATATTGCAACATAGTCACAATCGTGACATTCCCTCCCTCTTCAATTTAAAACCCAGGGTAGTTGTAGAAACTTCGGGAGAAGGAAATGTATTGTTGTTGTGCTTCTACATCCAAAGCTTGAACTGTTAAATCCATGTCATGGCATTGTTATTGACCATGACTATTTTGCCAAACTGTAAACTGATTATATCTGCAACTTGTCTCATCTTTGTCAAAAGTATGAGTATCACATCTGTAACTTGATTAGTGCCTTTGTCAAAGTCATTTGTAACTTGGAGCTTTGTCCAAGAAAAGATTGAATCTTTATCTGCTTCGAGTGAAACTATTGGTAAACTAACTTGAGTTTTTTGTTGAGTGATGATCACTGGTTGGAAATCTGCAAGGTATTCCATTGGTTTGTCTAGAACAGTAAAACCCACCCGAAGGGATGTCGTTGACTGAGATAGACTAGTGTTTGGAGGTACATCCATGTGTAAAGGTTTATCATTGCAACAAGAGTTGCCCAACAATTCAATCAGTCGTATTGCAAGAGTCTGCATATGATTTATCCTTTGTACCGTTGAAGGTAAGGACTAGAATATTCAAGCTTGAAAAATTAACATTCACCACTGCATCGGGTATCTGTTAAAAAAAAAAGACTTTATACTGCAAGAGCAGTGACTAGGTGACTTTTTATGCCTAGATCACTGTCACGAGGATGTGACGACTGTTAACTATGTCACGAGGACGTGGCAACTGCTAACCTTAATTGTTGGTTTCTTTCCAATGAATTTTGTTTAATTTTTGAGACCCTCTTTTTGAAGTTGCAAATGGTCGGACATTGCATGGCCAATGTGAATGGTAGTTTCACCCGTAGACAGGAAGTTGGTCGGCACTGGAATTCATGTAGTAAAAGGATGTCTAGGCTCAGCCCAAGATCATGTAGGTCCCCCCGCGGCACTTAGCAAGTTGGTGGATACTAGGAAGTGAACTCAATAAAAGCACAATGCCAAGGTGGGATTACTGAGGGAAAGTACTCGAGAGCTGGGCTACATTGCATTTTTGGATGCGGTTCCAGTGGGGATAGATGGTTAGATGACCAGTGGGAGTCCAATGGAAGCATTCCCTAAAATTTAAGGAATTGCTATTTTGGACCATGAAATCTGTTCGCGTCATTACCTCCAGAATGACAAGGGGAACATTTTAGAACTTTGCTGCAAAGTCAACTAGGCAACTAGTCGGGAGATTTTTAAGCGGCAAGCCCGAAGTGGGAAACTGTGTGTAAATGTGCCAAGTGGCACATTCTCATAAACTTTCCTCATGCAGCAAAAGGGGACGCTCGATCTGTAGCTGGGGAAGCCTCATTTGCAAACCTGAAGAGATATTGACTATAAGCTTTCCCTCTCATGTATAGTGTAGTGCAAGAAGTCATGTCCTGCACACCTTACATTGCTCTCTCTCTCCCCTACGTGCAGTAATGTGATGCCCCACAAGCAGGCTTTTCATCCGACCTATGTACAGTTGTGTGGTCTTATGCGTTTTTGCTCAGACAAGAGCCTCTCTGAGCAGGAACAAGAGTAGCTAACTACTGCTCCAAAAGCAGGGACTGGTGAGGGTGATAACCTCACCGTACATGTGCATTTTCAGCGCTGGTTATGCGCTGAATTTGGACTGTTTTGCAGCCATACGGATGGCCGAAGCATTGGGAACAGTGCCCCACTGTTAGAGGATAGTTACGGGACTGTTTAGGGTTGAAAACAGGGAAAAAACCAGTAAATACATACAGCGTTCTGTATTTTTTTTGGGCTGAAAACAGAGGGTTTATGTCAGTGGAAGTGAGTTCCAATAGGGGAATTGGTTTTGGGTAAGTTTTGGGGCTGTTATGTTGCCGAAATTTTGCCAGAACAGGTGTTATCTAGTTGGATACAGGTAAAGAATTCCCAGGACTCTCCTTTTGTAATTACCCTCTTGAAGAATAAAGAAATACCGAAAGGGGCGCCATTTTTGGGGCCAACAGGTTGTCGTCGTCTGCTCGGAGCATTCTAGTTTTCGAGCCGTGTGTGTGCTTGAAGTGTTAATTTCCGTTGCAGGTTCCTTTTGCAAGGTTTTTGTAAGGTGCAACGGAAGGGAATGTTTAACTTTGCTCAAGATGAGCATTATGCTCGAGATGAGCACTATGCTCAAGGGTTCCTTTTACTTATGGAAGGGAGAGCCTTCCGTTTGTTTAGTGAGAGAGTGCAATGCTCACAAACAAAGTGAATGACACTGTGAATGAAGGTGCTGAGAGAGAGAGAGAGAGAGAGAGAGAGAGAGAGAGAGAGAGAGAGAGGAATACGACATTAGACGGTTTTCAAACCCCCTCCAAGGGCCCCCCTCTCTATGGCGAGAGAGGTCTATGCTATTGATTGCACAAATTTGGTACAATGGTCTAGATGCACTGGACTTGCCAACGATGTTGACGAGGAGGACGGACTGAAATCTGAAAACGTTAGGCTGAAATCTGCAAATCTGCTAACTGCTGAATTTTGACACTGTGTCGGCGAGGACGGCGATGGCGACAACGTGACGACGATGTGTTGAAAACGTAGATGCTGAAATCTGCGGACAGCGGGCTGAATCTGAAATCGCTAGCTGATCTGATGGTGCGGCGCAGATCTGCTGCGGGTAGGTGAGATCTGCGAGGCTAGGGTCGGGATCTGTTGTATCTAATAGCTGAAAACTGAAAACGCTGATGCAATGGTTTGATCTGATGTCGGAAAACTGCAATCTGTTGTATCCAAGTGCTGAAAACTGAAAACGCTGATGCAATGTCTGATATGATGCCGGAAAACGGCAAAACACTAGCAAAGTCTGCAATCTGGAAAACGCAAGGGATCTGCGGCAAAAACGTTGGTCTTGATTTGCTGTAGAAAACGCTATGCTGATCTGCAACGAAAAACGCTAACTGCTATTTGTTGGCTGAAAAACGGTAGCCCTCCTGCCGGTCCTGCTGAGAAGGTGCACTATAAGTTGGTGGACTTCTGTTGCCTCTTCTGCTAGAAAGTGCTAGCGCTAGGTTTCTTGTTTATTAACTTAGTAGAATTGCCCTAATCAGTTTCCCAACAAAGTCACTAATTAATAATAAGTAAAAAATAAATAAAATAGGGAAAAAGGGTTTTGTGCACTGTAAAATGCTCATGATGGGTATTGACTGGCATGCTGATGATCATGCTGTGTGTAACCAGAGGATATGCAACTACTCTAATTGCCTGGACATGCACATCATGTGCACATGCTCACAAAGATGCTAGAACACTTCCTAAGGTGACCTGAACCCTGGACCTGAAGTAGCTTGTCCACATGCACATAGGGTTAGATGTCCATGTGACATTCCCTCCTTTTCAAAGTGAGGTACTGGTACCGAGCCGCATGGCTTCCTTGTAGTATGCCAGTAATTTTGGTTGATCTTTGAAAAACTCTTCATCCACCCACACTGCCTCGTGGGTTCCTCGATCCTTGAACTTCAAAAAGTACTGTCCGACTTGCTTCTTGGAGCCATGGCGAAACCGATGCAACAACACTTGCTCCGGCTCCATGACTTCAGCGTCATCGATGATTCCTGGCTGTTCTTGTTCTTCGGAGGTGTTCCCTGAAACACTTTCAACCAAGAAACATGGAAAACGTTGTGCATTGACCATGAGTTAGGCAATTGCAATTTCATCGAAACCTCATTGATATTCTTAATGATAGGAAATGGACCATACATTCTGAAAGACAACTTAGGACACTGCTTTTCAACTTGCTTAAGACGTTGCTTCATGATTCTTAAATAAACCCAGTCCCCTATCTTGATAGAAACATCTTGACGATGCTTGTTATCTTGTCGTGTGTAAGACTCCTGAGCCTTGCGTAGTCGCTTCACACACTCAGAAATCTCATCCAACGACTGACTTTCAGCATTGGGGTTGGGCATACGGCCAAAAGCTGCCTCATACGGAGTTTGACCAATGGCAGAGGAAAAAGAGTCATTCAAATTAGCTTGAACCAATGGGAGAAAGATCTCCCAATGAGATTGCTGATCATGCACATAGGACTTCAAAACATCAAAAGCCAACTGATTGTATATCTCTGTTTGACCATTTGACTGTGGATGAAAAGCCGATGAAAAATTTAACTTAGTGCCAAAATTTTCAAAGAAGTGCGCGCAAAATAGGATGTGAACTTAACATCCCTATCTGAAACAATCGACTTTGGCAAACCACAGAGGGGCACCAATGCTTTATGAACAACCGTGCTACATCTTGTGCGTTGATTGTGGCCTTACAAGGAACTAACATGCAAAACTTGCTAAAACGGTAAACAATTGTCAAACATTGAGTGTTCCTTGAATGCAAACTAGGTGGAAGGTTAGTCACAAATCCATGGGAATATCCTGAAAAGGTCAATCGGGAATAGGCAGCGGAAGTAAGAGGCCTCGCTTCTTACCCCGAGGAGCTTTTACCTTCTGACAAATAGTGCATTGTGTGACATAACGAAACACATCCTTTCGCATTTTAATAAAAGAATCTTTCTATTTTTCCCCAGAGTGGTGTTCATTCCCTTGTGCTCACCCGTGAAAGAGTCATGTGCATCGTGCAATATGGTTGTCCTGAGAGAGGGAAACACACATAGACGGTGAAGAAAATACAACAAACCTTTACGAATGAGATAACTCCACTTGAATGATATCATGCGGTACGGAGGCCTTGGCTCTAATTAGCCGAGAGATCATAGATACCAAGGGCCTCTCCATACGTCTCCAATTATCCTCGCCTACAGAAGGTCCCCAAACCTGCATCCCATATAGCATAGTAGAGGCAACCAAAGTATCAAAGAGCCATAACTTTGTCCTAGGTTCCTGGAACTGAACTTGCGAACACATCCACTCCAATCCTCCAAAGCCGCACAAGCTCTAGTCAATCTAGTCTTTGCTGCTCTTCTCAAAGAAAATCTCGGCCCCAGTAAAGACTACCCCCAGGTAAGTGTATGCATCTGTATACTCCACAATCTCTTGACCATATGTGAAAGTAGGTGCTAATCTCCTTATCCACTGTGGTGTGGTGTTAAACACCATAACCTTTACCAAGGTTTACACACAATCCACTATCCTATGCAAAACTGTGTAGTGCATCCAAATGTCGTTGCATACCCTCTGGTGAGTTAGATATCAACACAATATCATCGGCATATAACAACAATGGGATCCACGTCCCTGCCAGCTGGGCACCTCTGTCACCCTCTCTGTCAATGTAATCAGACACCTCATCAACATACATACCAAATAGAGTAGTAGACAATGGGCAGCCCTGTTTCACCCCAATAGTAGAGTGAACTAAATCAGATACCCCTTCCGGAGTGCATACATGTCCCATCACTTATCTGTACAAAGCCATAATCCCCCAAATCAACTCTATGGGCATCCCCATCTCCTGTAGTCTGCGCATCAATCGAGCTCTTAGTACCATGTCAAATGCTTTGTGGAAATCCACAAAGATACAACAAATCGTCTCCCATTTGACTTGCCCTCCTCAATGATGGTTCCGAGTGTCGGAATATGATCAAGAGTGGAGAAACCCCTCCTGAAACTGGCCCGATTCTTTGCTCGTACACCCTCACCCTCTGCCCAATTACTCAAGTGCTGCTCAAGAATGGATACATACAACCGTGCCAATGTGTGTCCAACCATAATAGTGCGGTAGTTCCCAGGCTCTGTATGATCACCTGCCTTGAAGATAGGCACAATAGTAGACAACCTCCAAGTTTCAGGTAACCCCTCACACATGGCACAATTGAACAACACTGCAAGAACCTCCATCAACATATCCTTGGCATGTATAAAGTGCTCTGCTACTAGATCGTCATGATCATATGCCCTCCCGGTCCTCATCCTATCAATGGCCCTTTGTACCATCCCAGTCGTAAAAAAGGTGCTCGTAGCTGGGCATGACTCTGTAGGGTCTAGAAGGGGTTCCTGTCAAGGAACCGTATATAACGATGTCGCATATTGGCCCACACATCATGTGAAGTAATCACTGGGGGAGGGGAGTGCTCATGAAAGAGTCGCCACATGCCTCTTCTGAGTCCCTACTCAAGAACATCTGATATAAGTCTCGCTCCATTTGAGCTAGGTAAGCTCGCTTCTTTCGTCGCACAAGGCGCCGGGAAGCAATCTGAGATTGTCTGTAAGTGATGACTCCTAAAAGGAGATCCCTCTGAAGCTGGGTTCTCATCTCTGCACTCCTCATCATACCAACTATTCTGGGGCATGCTCCCAGAATGTAGTCACCTACCCGGCTGAGTGTGTGGCTATGCCACTGATGCAGAACCATGCAGTGTCTCAGTCAGTAGAGTGGTGCACTCCTCCATTGAGAGGCCTGTACCACTTATGCCGGCTGTGCCTTCCCATAGACGGTCCCAGCTCTCCTTTGTATAAACGGAATCGGTCTCTGGTGTAAATGTATAGTGGGTGTGTGACCTGCCTCCTGATGTCTGGGATGTACTATAGTGAAATGAAACGGAGAGTGTCAAGAGAGCATGATCCATTGCTACGCCCACTTGCCTGGCTCCCACTGTGAAATCCTGAATGCAAAGGACAAAGCTCGGCTGTGTCATAACATAGTCATAACATAGTCCATTGTACTGGCCCCATGTCTGTGTGGAAAGCATGTGAAATTGGCTTCTCCATGAAATGTCATATTAAACGCCTTCAAAAGGCCAAAATGACCTATGAGACCAAATTGATACAATCTTGGTGGATCTAATGCAATGTCTGGGTACAAAAGTAAAAATGAAGTGAAGTAAAGTAAGAGACTAAAATCATCATCATCATTAGTGCTCGAGGATGCCCGGCATTCGGTATTGTCCGAGAAAGTACTGAGTTGGTCACTGAAGAGCTTTGTCAATGTCTGCCTCTGTAAATAGTCGTACTGGGCGTCTCCCATGCCGTGCTAGAATAGTCCCGATCCTTTGATGGATCCTCCGTCGATGTCATGGTGGCCCTCGTAGACGTGGATGTCTAGCTCTCCCGAGCTCAATGGCTCTGTCAACTAATATACCTCTGGTATAAGTGCTCTTTGAAGAACCGACACAAGATGGGGTCCCAAATGCCCCTCCAAGGGCCCCCCTCTCTATTGCTAGAGAGATATTTGCTTTAGGTTGCACAAATGCTGATACAATGATCCTAGGTGCTGAGATGCTGATGGGAACTTGCAGTCGATGCTTGGTTCTGCGAGGCTAAGGGATGAAATGCAAAAACGCTAGGGGAACTGATGGGGATCTGCAAGTGACGATAAGGCTATTGGCTGATCTGCTATCGCGATATCTTTCATGGGCTCAAAACTGAAAAACACTGTCTGATCTGGGCTCAACCTGAAAACATTGGCTGATCTACTACGATGGGCTGACTTTTGTAAATGTTGGCTGATCTGATACGGAAATCTTAAAACGCTGGCTGATTTGATGCGATGGGCTGAATTCTGAAAACGCTGGCTGATTTGGTGCAGAAACGCCAGAGAGTTGCTGGGTACCGACACATTCGATGTTGGTGATCATCTTGCAAATGAGGGAGGCTGCCTGCAATCAGTTGACCTCTTCAACAAAGCTTGATTTCTCTTCTAGCAACAGAAAAAATCAAATGTTGAACTTTGCAGGTTCTGGGATGAGAGGACTTTGCAAGAGTTCCTTGAGAAAGGGGGACCAAAGCCTACATTTGTGTCTGTTGCTGTGGGGCAATTGAGGATAAGAGGGTGTGCAAGACATATGATCCCAGGAATGACCTCATGTTAGTTTGAAGTTTGTATGGGGCCAAGAAATTCATAATAAATCGGAACCAGAATAAAGCCATATGGATCATGCCACCTCTCTCTGCTTTCTTTTTAATTGAAATTATTGATAATAGCACTTATGTTCTTGGGCACAATCATTTTATAGTTGAAAACTCTCCTTATTATTTTAAGAAGTACAAACATTATCTTTTTAATTATGTGTTTAAGGTCTAGGATAATTTTACAACCAGAGATACAAGTAAATTTTTATCCTTAGCCAAAGTACATGTGCTTCACTGCCAGGTTATGCAAGGAGGGGAAATCCAGCAATCAGGGCGCTACCATGATCTTCTGCATGCTGGTGAAACATTTGAGCAACTTGTCAATGCTCATCAAGATGCATTGACTAGTGTTAGCTTAGGAGAAAGTACTCGCACAGATGATGGTCATGGTGAGATGAATCCCATGCAAAGCCAATTGAGTCGAAGGAAAAGTAGCCTTGGTAACAATCAGGGGGAAGCAGTCCAGCTTGTGCAAGAGGAGAAAATGGAAACTGGAGACATGGGTTTGAAACCTTACAAATCATACATCACATACCCTAAAGCAGTAACGGTGTTCATCTTCATGACTATCTGGCAGATATTATTTGTCGTGTTTCAGGTGTTGAGCAATTTTTGGCTTGCAAATGAGGTTTCTAATTCAGGTATCTCTGAAGGGCTGCTAGTAGGCATCTATGCTGCTCTTTCAGTTGCAAGTGGTGTCTTCGTTCATGTAAGGTCGTCATTTAATGTGTGGATGGGCTTGAAAGCGTCGAAGGAATTCTTTTATGGCATGACACATACAATGTTCAGAGCCCCTATGTTATTTTTTGATTCCACACCAACTGGAAGAATTCTGAGCCGAGTGAGTCAATGCTTTGCAATGAGTTATTGAAAGCAAGGTCTGATATCTTTCTGGTTTGACTAAGTTAAGCTCTTTGCTAATACAGGTCTCAACTGATTTGAGCATCTTGGATCTGGATATTCCGTTCTGTGTTGGCTTTGTTATTGCTGGATCTCTTGAGCTACTGGGAATTTTGGTGGTTATTGCTGCAGTGACATGGGAAATTCTTTTAGTTGCCATTCCTATGCTGTACATTGCACATAGACTGCAGGTTCGTATCGCAATAACAATTGCCTTTTGAGGCTTCTTGGTTTTAGCTCACGCAGTGAGTATGTATAGAGTCTATGGCGACTCCAATGCTCTAAATGTGGATTTTAAGCATTATTGCCCGATGTTCCCCTTCATCTGTGCCGGAAGCTAAACCTCCTATGGTTTTTGATAACAGCATTATTATGTGCGATCAGGCCAGGAGTTGATGAGGATCAATGCTTCAACGAAGGCACCTATAGTGAACTTCTCTGGAGAAGCCAATCAAGGTGCTGCAACCATCAGAGCCTTTCAAATGGTTGAAAGGTTCAAAAGGAAAAATTTGGCATTGATTGATAATGATGCTAGTCTCTACTTCCATGCAAATGCTGCATTAGAATGGCTTATTATGAGGCTTGAATTTCTGAGTAACATTGTGCTTTGTGCAACCGGTTTATTTTTGGTCATCTTTCCAGTATCCAGTTCAGGTGAGCTACTCTTTACTTCACGTCTTTAAGTCTTTAATCGCTCATATTCTTCTCACTATCAACCACAAAGTCTTGTTTCCATGGCTAAGAAAATTGGTCCTCCGTATGACATTTCTCCCTCATTGGCAGGTTTTGCTGGCTTGGCATTGTCTTATGGTCTTTCGCTTAGTGCAATGCAAGTTTTCTTTGTCCAGTGGCAATGTAAGCTGGTGAGCTACGTAGTTTCGGTGGAACGCATTAACCAATACCTTCATTTACCAAGCGAAGCACCCCCTGTAATTGAGGATCAGCGTCCCCCAAAACAATGGCCCAACAAAGGCTGTGTGGTTTTGGAAGATTTGAAGGCCTGTAGAGTAAAAACTCATTTGTGTACTTGTTTCGAGAGTGCCTTCCGTGTTGGTTTCACTAAGAACACCACATTTCGCAATGTCTCTATTTTCTTTCAGATACGGTATCAACCCACATCACCATTGGTGCTTCGTGGAATCACATGCACATTTGAGGGAGGCAAACGGATTGGTGTCGTAGGGCGGACAGGAAGTGGGAAGACAACTCTTATCAGCGCTCTTTTCCGCTTGATCGAACCAGCCGGGGGTAGAATACTTATAGATGAGGTTGACATAACAAGTATTGGCTTGCATGATCTACGTTCCAGGCTTGGGATCATTCCCCAGGAACCTACATTGTTTCGTGGGACTGTTCGAACAAATTTAGATCCGTTAAACCTGTATTGTGATGATTCAATCTGGCAGGCAAGTAGATTTCACTTCTTGATTAGTGCAAGTGTGGGAAGCATCGTGAATGTATCGGTTTCTAATTTACTCGACCTCGTTAAATGTTATCATTTTACAGGCACTCGATAGATGTCAGCTAGGAAACATCATTAGGGAATCATCGTTTCAATTGGAAGCTCCAGGTATGAATAGTATTCTCTCTGCAACCATCTCATGCAACTGTCGTTCAAACATGCCATCTACACGAAGCAATTGCCTACCACTCTGTGTGTGTGTGTGTGCGCCTGCCTGCATCCACTTCCGTGTTTGCATCTGTATGCTTTTGTGTGGGCGTCTGTGTGTGTCATGTTTGCTTGTGCTCACTTGAGTGAATGTACTTGAGGCTCTCGTATCTTTGTCTAAGATAGCATTTTTGTTCTCTGGCAGTGAGCGATGAAGGTGAAAATTGGAGTTCAGGGCAGCGACAGCTCTTCTGCCTTGGGCGAGTTCTTTTAAAAGAGAGTAAAGTCCTGGTCTTGGATGAGGCAACTGCTTCTGTTGATTCTCAAACAGACGCTGTACTTCAGAAAGTAATCAGGGAGGAATTTGTTGATTGTACAGTGATTACTGTGGCGCACCGCATACCCACTGTCATCGATAGTGATATGGTCCTCGCACTTCGGGATGGTAAGTGGCTTGCTGTGACTCTAGAAATACTCACTGCATGTCACATATTTGCAATCTTGAGAGGTGTGTTTTTTCCTTTATTTGGTGGGGCAGCATCTTGCATCTTTCATTTGTGACAAAGAAGGCAAACACTTGGTTCAGATTTTTGCTATACCCATCACAGAATCTAGTGAAGCAAAATCGACAGATTTGCTTGCTTAATGTTTTGGCAGTACTAAGAAAATACTCAGAGTCTGGCCTGTGGATTCGTTCATTGTAGATGTGTACCTTACTAGACTTCATCAGATGTTCCTACCTAGCACTACTCTTGAAAGTTTCATTAATAAGCTAGATTCCTATAGACTTAAGGTCTAAGGAAGCTATATGAATGGCTTAGAATACTCAGTGGAGTATATTAAAAGTTCTTCCCTTTGTTGTTTAAGTACTTTGACCAGTAAAAATATAACCGTTTTGTCTTTGCAGGAAAATTGATCGAATATGACAAACCCTCAAGACTACTGGAAGATGAGAATTCTCTGTTTGCGAGATTAGTTAAGGATTACTGGTCACATGTTAATCATGCAGGAAAAAATAAGGCCTCTTGAATGAACAGGTTTTGCTATCGAGGATGATTACATTCCATGAAACCTCTATGACTCTATTTGAGGTGAGAGAGATGATTTTTAAAGGTATTAATAACAGCATTACTAATTCTGACACAATATGAAATCCTGGGAGTCTCTACATATGTTTCAGCTTGGCACATTCCATCCAGCCATGACATTGTAGCTTCCAAAATCATGCTATTATGTAAATGCGATGCTACGGATTTCGAGGCAAAGGGCATGTTGTACAATTCTGTGGAATCATTGGCTATGCACATGTAGATAGGGGCTCTACATTCTGAGATTTATCCATATTGTTGAGCTCTTATAGAGCTGATTGATCTGATCAAGGAGTCAGTTTTTTGTATTTTGAAAAACATTAACCATATAATTTGGGATCCTCTTCAATCAAGAAAGTTGCCTGAGGTGTGGATAAGTCAGTACAGGTCTTGCATTTGCACCCATGAATACTTAAGATTTTTTAAAAGACATTACGTGCCGGGGGTGAGGGGTTGGTGGGAGAGGGCTCCTCTCTTCCAATCCTTATCCTTGTCCTCCATTGTGTATAATTAGTTCATTGCTTAGGTGTTTAAAATAGAAAGATTAGGGAAGAAGTAGCTCTTAGCTTGTTGCTACATCACCTTGCCCGAGGTGAGATCGAAGCTTCCATCATTTCTCATCTGCTCTGCACAGTTAGGCAAAGTAGGTAAAGAAGAAGGGATCAAGATTGGGTGACACAATTAGTGTGTGTTTACATTGTGAGTTGCATATTGACTTCATGCCTTCTTTCTTGCAGGGGGGAAAATGACTTCATGCCTTCTCTCTTCCTTGCACTCAGGAGTTGTAGGGTTGCTATGCCTCTTCTCTCAAGCTCATTCCTTCCCATTTGTGTTGCTACTCTTCTTCCTCTCTTTGTGGTTTGATGAGGACTCTAAGCCATAAGCTACAACTAAATCCTCTCTAGAAAAGGCCTCACCTAAGAGGCATTGCCCACATTCGCTTGTAGTGCCATCAAGACACCATGGAGCACACCCACTAGAAGAGCAAGCAAAGATAGGCCTTTGTGCAACATAGAGAAGCTGTATGAGGAGCCTAAAAGCATGAGCCAAACGTTTTTCTTCTCTTGACTATTCATTCTGCTGTAAGGATGGAGTAGTTTCTTTTGCATTGTTAAAGTGTGGCATGCAATGTAATTTTGGATAACGAAACGTATGCCATTGTCTCTTGAGTTGTACGTACTATCCCTCTTTATCTTCTGGTGCTTGGATTGCCTTCATGGATTGTTTGTTTAGAGCGCCATATACTTCTACCCGTCCACAAGTGAAGGCTCTATACAACAACATAAGTCTCTTGCAACGATTCTATGAATTTTGTCGCTAATTCTCTTGCTAATTAGCTCATAATTCGAGATTGTCATACAAATTGTATTTTAGTCATAAGAGGTATTGGGGCATCCAGCGAAGCTTCTAAGTGCATTTTCTAAGTGCATTTTAAACTATAACCGATTAGATCAAATCTATCTAGATAATAATTTTTTTGTTTGCAATGGTCAAAAAATGGATTTGAGAATTTAGGCATGTGTGTATCCTTTGTCTACTTATTCTATAGTTTTGGTACGATTTGTATCTTGGTAGCTTAGTGAACTATCATGATTTGCTTACCGATGTGATGACTAGCTTTCATTGTTTAACATACAATTGAGTGTTGCACTTGAAGTAAGCAGGGTGTGTTCTCCAAGAGGTTGATAACTTCTTCGTAGCCTCCATGCACTAGCCATGACACGGATTGATAATTATGTAAGTGGTTCTTGCTATATCTACAATAAGATAAAGTGAAGCTTGGCAACCCATCCCATATTTGGAGCCGTTGTTGGAGACAAAGTGTCCTAAACTAAAGAAACTTGAGTACTTGTATATCATTGTCCATTACTTCCTCGAGGTTTATCTAGAGAAAAAATCATCTATAAGAAATCACATAGTTGAGGAGTGTCATCTTCAACTGTGTAGAGGTGACTTGGGAGTAAGTGTACTTGTGAAGGACCTTGTAGGTTTAGATAAGGCTATTTTTGAGTGATTGATGAGTTTGACTATGTCAAGAGTATGAAAGTTGACACTCAGATAATAATAAAAAAAGTCATTGTTTGTGGACACTTTCCAATACCCTTGTGAAGGACCTTGTAGGTTTAGATAAGGCTATTTTTGAGTGATTGATGAGTTTGACTATGTCAGAGTATGAAAGTTGACAGTCAGATAATAAAAAAAAAGTCATTGTTTGTGGACACTTTCCAATACCCTTGTTGGGTTTTGATTAGGAGTACATTAAGTAGTCACCAAGGTGGATTTCCAATCTATCTCACCCTAAAAAAGAATCATTACTCGAGTTATTTTTGTAAATGTAGGTTTTGAAATCCTAAGACAAGCACAAAAAGCCATAAGCAGTGTTTCCGGTCAAAAATGATCTTAAAGGAGCTCTAGGAGCACGGGGGTAAGCTGAAACTTTCTTTGAAGAAAATTTACAAACGTATGCAAAAATAGAGATTATTATCTCCTATGTAGAATCTACATGCACATTTAATTTTTTTGGTCAAAATTACTTGAAATACACTGGAACTTTCTTTGAAGAAAAGTTACAAAGGTTTGCAAAAATAGAGATTATTATCTCCTATGTAGAATTTACATGCATACTTGAATTTTTTGGGTCAAAATTACTTGAAATACCTTATATAAGATGAAATTGAGCTATGGGTTAGAAAATGAGCTTGCCAAGGTGAAGTATAAGAAGTTTTGTGAAGGGTCTAAAAGTTTTGATTTTTTTCAAGTTGAAAATTGATGCCAGATTACTTTCTTCCTTCAACAACCGGTAAGATTGATAAGTATGTCAAAAAGTGATCAAAATTGTTGAGACCTGGTAACACACCTTGAGATACTTTATAATAGTTGTGTGGACCATCATAAGTTGAAAATCGTGCAGATTGGACACTAAGATAATAATCATAATTATTTCTTGTTTTTTAGAATGGCCATGAAAATTTGATGTTGTTTGGAGTAGTTGAATGCCAATTGTACCAAATTTCTTTGAAATCCAATATTAGTTCCAGGTGTCAAGCATAATCAAAGAGTCATTCTAGCAGAATTTCAAAAATGGCTCAAAAAATACACTGGATTAGGGAATCCATATGAGCACTTAGCAAGGTTCAGGCAAGTGTTGAGAGCTAAGAGGATTTTTTATTTCCGTGAGCAGTTTGAGTGATTTAGAATGACCTTAGAGGAAAAGGACTTGATTTGATTTCAAACCATACCCCCTGGAACAATTACAGATCTAACTACGTTGGCTAAGCGACTTATTGCTGCAAACACAATGCAATAGCACAAATCTATAACTTCAAACAAAAACAAGGAGAACTTGTGAGGGATTGTGTGAGCAAAATGAGACAACACATTGGCACATGCCTAGAATGGGAAGTGCCACTTGAAGACTGGCTTGTCTTAAACAATAGAATTAGGGGACAATTGTGAAATTTTTAATGAAGAGAGCATGGTGAGAGACACTCAAAGTGAGATGATTGTTACCATATACATGTGGTAGTGATGTGTGTGAACACACTAGGACCGCCGGGGCATGTTTTTCCTCTTTAGGAGGTTTTTTTCCCCGTGCATTGTATATACGCCCATCACTCTAGGGCTATCTATCTTTCCATTGCACACTAAGTAACACACTCTCTATTGTGTGCCTTGAGCTTCCTTCATCTTCTCCAAGCTGTGTGTGTTTCTCTGCAACCCTAATTCCAACAATTGGTATCAGAGCAGGTCACGTCCTCCCGGGCTTAGTCGCCAGCTGCTCCAACACACGCCTGCTCACATTCTCCGATTTCAGTAAGCTTTGGCGAGCGTTCGTAGGTTGACAAAAATTTTGGGTCGACTCGAAGAGCTTTGTCTGCTCAGAATTTTGATTTGTGCTCATTTCGCCCCCCGTTTCCACTACAGGCAGTATTGCACAGGCTATTTCGTCATTTTGTGTAGAATTTTTGTCAGTGCCGTTTTCTGCATAACCCGTGACATATAGTCTTCTACGGTTTGTGCTATATAGCACAGGTTGTTCCCGCTCCGTTTCTCCTATTTTCGGACAGTTTTCACATCAAGTGCAGCATTTACCATGGCTGACAACAACAACACAAATGTGTTCAAGATGTTTGCTACTGAGGACAGGTTGGATGGGGACAACTACCCTATGTGGGCTTATATGATGCAACATGTTCTTGTGTCAAAGGGTGTCTGGAACATTGTGCAGGGCATTGATGTACGTCCTGGATCTGAGGATGTAGGCGATGTTGAGGATGTTGCAGGTCTTGCTGCAAGGATTGCAGTTGTTAGAGTTGTTTTGCCTATGGCAGAACAAGCTCGTTGGGATGTTAAGGATGTGCAGGCTCATGCATTGATTGCGTTGTCTGTGAAAGCACCATTGTTCCTCACATCCGTTCAGCAAAATTTGCAAAACAGGCTTGGGATATTTTAAAAGGTCTTTATGCAAGCCGCAATGAGGCTAAAATTGCTTTGCTGCGTAAAAAGCTGGAGTCGAAGATTATGCATGAGGAAGATGATATGGACACTTTCCTTGCTAGTGTCAAGGATATCAATGAGCAACTTATTTCTGCAGGTGAAGTCATTTCAGACAGTTCCCTTGTGCAGACTGTTCTTGATGCCTTACCAGATTCCTACCAGACTTTTGCTAGTACTTGGAGACTTATGACCCAAGGAAATCCTGAAGTTGTCAAGTTTGATGCATTATGCACATTGCTGTTGCAAGAGTCACTTTCTAGAAAAAAACAGGACTAGGCAGCGTGCAGTTGAACAGGCTTTTATTGCTTCTCAAAGAAAGGGTGGTAACAGTAATGCAGCCACTTCTTATGGTTCTGCTGCGAGTGGCAAAAATTATGTTCCTAATGCTTCTGCTGGCAGCACTTCGTCTGGCAATTCTGGTGATAAGGGCAAAAAGAAGATGCGTTGCCATTATTGTAAAGCCAATGATCACTTGATCAAGTCGTGTCCTAAGTTGAAGGGCAAAGAGGCTAAGAAGAAAAAGGGTGGTTCCACTGCAAATGCTGGTTCCACTACAAATGCAGCCATTGTCGAGTCTTCTGTGAAAGGAGATTGTAATGCTAATGTTGATGCACAATGGGCTTTTAGCGCAGAGTGCACTTACAATCCTGTTGTCCATGATGCATGCTTGTCAGTTGCTGCAGATTCACATGTGTGGTATTTCGACAGTGGTGCTACAAAGCACATTACCTCACATCGTGAATTGTTTACTCTCTCGAGTCTGTCCCTCATGGGAATTCAGTCACTTGTGCCAACAACGCGTCTTATCAAGTTCAGGGAGTTGGAAAGATTGTGCTCACTACTGCTAATGGCAGTTCCTTCACACTTGTTGATGCACTTTATGTACCTGGGATAAAAAAGAATCTCTTTTTTGTATCCGCACTTGCTAGACTTGGACTTGTAGTCAAATTTGTGGATGACAGATGTATAGTTCATGATCTTAGTTTTGGTGATGAAATTGTTGCATCTGGGCTTTTGTGCCGTGGGCTGTATAAGCTCACTTTGTATGATAAGTGTGGATAAAATTTTGCAAATGCTGTTGCAGATTCAAGGGCTATTTCAGATGCAAAATTTTGGCATGCATGTTTTGGTCATCTGAATCTTGCCAGTTTGCTGCGTTTGCAGAAATCTGATACGGTTGCTTCTTTGCCGCCTCTTGAAGCACCTGTCAAACATGTTTGTGAAGGCTGTATTTTGGGTAAGATGCAGCGTTCTAAATTTCCAAAGGATGGTTCAGTTCGGGCCACATGCAGGTTGCAGTTTGTGCATAGTGATGTTTGTGGGCCCATGCAAACTCCGTCCTTGGTCAATTACCTGTACTTCGTGACTTTCATTGATGACTACGCCAGGCATGCATGGGTCTTTCCGCTTAAAGCGAAGTCCGAAGTTTTTATGTGCTTCAAACAATTTCTGGCTATGGCTGAAAATGTCTCGAAATGTACTATGGACACCCTCCGTTCCGATCGAGGGGGGGAGTATATGTCTCATGAATTTAATGCATTTCTGGCTAGTCGTGGGATAAAACACCAATGTACAGTGCCTTATACACTTCAGCAAAATGGTGTTGCTGAGAGGAAAAACAGGTCACTGACGGAAATGGCATGATGTATGGTCAAAAGTCAAGCTTTGCCGCATTCTTTTTGGCTTGAGGCCATTATGTGTGCCACTTATGTACATAACAGGTGTCCTACGAAAGCTTTGCAGTCTATTACTCCATATGAATCATGGCATGATAGAAAACCTTCTATTGAGAACATACGTGTTTTTGGCTGTTTGGCATATGCTTTGGTGCCACAAGTGCAGCGCAGAAAATTGGATGATAAGGCTGTCAAATGTATTTTTGTTGGTTATAGTGCCGAAAGCAAAGGTTACAGGTTGTATCATCCGCAAACAAAACGTATTCTGGTGATGTAGTGTTTGTGGAAGATTCTGTTCAGCCCTTGCTGTCATGTACTAGAGACAGTAATGTAAGCTCACAAGACATTTATGAAACTTTGTTGCCTCTTTTCAATGGTGGAAATACGAATGTAAGTTCCATTGAGGCAAATGTACAGCCTATGGGGGTTTCTGAAAATGTTTTAGATCAGCCTATTACTGATGCAGATGTACATGATGTACTTGATGAGGAAAGGGCTGAAAATGAGCAGGCTAGAGGTATGCCAAAATGGCTGGTGCACACTTTGCATGACAGTAAATTGGATGCACCTTTGTCTAGTCGTACTCGTTCAGGCTCTCACCATGCATCTTATGCATTAGATTGTTATGCTTTGGCTGTGTCTAGCTTACATGATGTTGAGGAGCCTCTGACTTTTGATGAAGCACAAAATTCAAAAAATTGGATGGCTGCCATGCAATCAAAATATGATGCACTTATAGAAAATGACACATGGAATTTAGGTGATTTGCCTCCTGGCAAAAATGCCATTGGTACGAAGTGGGTTTACAAGTTGAAACGCAAGTCGGATGGTGAGATCGATCGCCATAAGGCTCGACTTGTTGCAAAGGGTTATGCACAGCAAAAAGGCATAGATTATGAAGAGACTTTTTCTCCCACTTGTCGTATGACTACTGTGCGTTTTCTATGTGCATTGGCAGCTCATTTTGGTTGGGATGTACATCAATCAGACATTGTTACTGCTTTCTTGAATGGTGACATATCTGAAGAAGTTTATGTAACGCAGCCTCGCGGTTTTGTCATAAAAGGACAAGAGGACAAAGTGTGCAAATGTAACAAGGCTTTGTATGGGTTGAAGCAATCTCCTCGTGCTTGGTATGAGAAAGCTGACACTCATTTGGTCAAACAAGGCTTTCGTAACAGTCCAACAGAAAGCACATTGTATGTAAAGCGTGAGGGTGATGTACTTCTCATTGTGGTTCTTTATGTTGATGATTTGCTGATCACTGGACCAAATGAGAGACATATTGCTGAATTTAAGGCTGATTTGAATGCTACTTTCAAGATGAAAGATTTGGGTCTGTTGTACCATTATTTGGGTATACAGTTTAAGCAATGTGATGGTGGTATTGCTTTGCGTCAGAAAAGTTACATAGAGACATTGCTATGTAAGTTTGGACTTGAGGATTGCAAACCTATTGCCACTCCCATGGAAACAGGTTTGAAGTTGAGTCTACATGATTCTGGTGATCCTGTTGATGTCAGTCTTTATCAAACTGCTGTTGGCTGCCTCATTTATGTATGCAACACGAGGCCGGATATTCAGTTTGCAGTCTCACAGGTCAACAGATTTATGCATAGCCCAGGGTCTAAGCATTGGCACGCTGTCAAGAGGATTTTCCGCTACCTTAGTGGCACTTTACATCTTGGCTTGTTTTATCCCAAGGGGAGATCATTGCCGCCAGACTTACATGCTTTTTCGGACTCAGATTGGGCTGGTTGTTTTGACACGCGAGTGTCCACAAGTGGTTTTTGTTTCATGCTTGGCAGTTCATGTATATCATGGTTGAGCAAGAAGCAACCTACTGTGGCCACTTCGAGTTGTGTGGCTGAGTATAGGGCAGTCTTCACAGCTACGGTTGAGTGTGTATGGCTCAGACGCCTTATGGCTGATTTTGGTGTTGGACAGGACACTGCCAACACTATCTACATTGACAGTCAGAGCGCATTGGCAGTTACGAGGAACCTAGTTTTTCATGCTCGCACAAAGCACATTGAGGTGCATTACCATTATGTCAGGGAGAGGCTCTCAGCAGGAGAGATCAGCTTGGCTTATGTGCCAACACAGGACAACCTTGCAAATCTTTTCACAAAGGCATTGTCTCGTGAGAAGCTTGAATCTTTCCGCAAAGCTTTGGGCTTACTCCCCTTTGTGGACCGATCCTATCCTCAGGGCATGGCACTTCCCTTTACTCATGTGCCAGCTCTCGTTCACCGCATCACTCCAGGGGGGATTTGTTACCATATACATGTGGTAGTGATGTGTGTGAATGTTATGGAATTGATATCTTATTATTTATTGCAGCTGTGACAGGTGGAAAAGGCTTGACCGAGCTAAGCTATTGTAAAAGGATATCATATTTTATGTACATTTTATTATTCAAGTGCTCTTTATGAGCTTTGGCCATTTATGACCGGCCGGCCAGTTTGTACTCACATTGACCATTGAAGAAATCTATAAATAAAATACGTTCGAGAGGGAAATGGTCACTATTGCACGGGGGGAGATTGCACCCAGTGTCCGTTTCATTCTTCTCTCCTCTCTTCTCTCCTCTCTCGTCGTGCCAGGCGTAGCACTCCGCTCTAGGAGGTGCGTCCGTGCATGTTCTCTTCCTCTCTCTCGCTTGCTATCTCTCTATGTTCACGTGCTGCTTCTATTTCGTGCTTGTGGATCTTCCAGGTATGCAATATTTATCGTTTATGGTCTGTAGTGCACGATTCTCGGTATGTTGCAGGGTTCTCCACGCTCCCGTTTGTAGTAGTGGTATCAGAGCATAGGCTACGCTCCAAGACTACATATTTTAACAAGCTGCAGCTAAGTATTTTGCTTTCTTATGTTTGTAGATTTTGTTAATTGCTTCAATTTGCAGTAATCATTGTCGATTGCATGATATAAGTAGTGATTTTTTGGAATTAAAGATAGCCCCTTCTTTGTTTTAATGATATAGAAATTGTTAGTATAATTATGTTGATTAAACATAATAATATAAGGGATTAGACTAATTTATAAGGAGGTACTCTATGGGGAAAAAAAAAGGGGGAATAGTGCATAATCCTTGATAGAGTATTACGAAGAGCAGATGCAAAATAAGAAGAAGAAGAAAAAGAAAAAAAAAACTGCTATGAGGCAAGATGGCCCTTGGCTCCTCTGTGTGTGTCGGCGTGTTGGTGCCCCCTCCACCTCCACGAGTAAGGAGTCACAGACAAGGAGATCGGTGGCGGCATCCTCATGCAATGGAGGCAAGAAAGGGTGGACCCCTGACCTCATCAAACACTTGAATCGGGCGCTCTTAGGTGAAATGAGCAGCTAGTCAACAATGTTGTGCAATGTTGTGCGGTAGAATTAGGGATCCTGGTTTAGCAATGAACACGAAGGAAAATAGGGGAAAGGCAAGGTAACAGGTTTGGGAAAGGAGAGAGAAGGCATAGAGAGAGAGAAAGAGAGAGAGATTTCTGGCAGGAACAAATGAAAATGAGAGAGGGATGCAAGCCTTGCTGCCTCTGCTGCCCTCTACCCTGGCCTCATCTCCACATCAATATTGGCTTTGTCGGATGTACGTGTTGCAGCCGGATGCACGAGTAGGGGACGACATTAACTGGCAGCCTGGTGTGCGCATGCAAATTGGAGTTGATCTCCCACCCATTCAACACCTTGGCAACCAGACTCAGAACTACAGTCCAGCGTCTGCAACAACCGCCAGTGGCGACCCCAACCTTGCTCAGCAAATTTTGTGGACACAATCGACCCCACCCTCGGCCATGCAAATTGGGCGACGCTGTCTCATTTGCATACCAAATTTGAACAGCAGCCGCCCCTCCCACTCGAGACAGTTGCATGCATCACCCACCAACCCCGTGCTCCCGTTCTCTATCACCCAGACTAACCGTCATGCCATTTTGTTACAGCCAGTTGCAAGCAGTTTCAACTCCCGATCCTCAGTGGACTCTTCACCTGTATTGCTTTTGTGTGTGCCGCTCGTGCAAAGTCCTCACATTCACTTTTGCACGCAGTTGTTGGCAGACTTTTCACTATATCTCACATTATCTCTATCTCTCTCTGGCCGCCAACCACTAGCTTCAGTACAGCTACATGCCAACACTCAGAGAGGTACACCAGTCCTCCAACTACCCATGGCCCTCCCTTGCGCATGCAGAACACTCACATCTCTCTCTCTTTTTCTCCCAACTCGCCCTCTTCCTCTGCTGCCGTAGTTAACTCTCTCTCTCTCTCTCTCTCTCTCTCTCTCTCTCTCTCTCTCTCTCTCTCTCTCTCTCTCTCTCTCTCTCTCTCTCTCTCTCTCTCTCTCTCTCTCTCTCTCTCTCTCTCTCTCTCTCTCTCTCTCTCTCTCGGATCAACTGTCGGCCGCCCACCACAGAACTCCCACTGCCCACCTCCAAGAGAACTGAGTCAAGCAGCCCTTTTTAATTCAGCCTGCACCAACTGCAACCTCAAGTTTTGTGGGCGCATGCAAGATAACAACAATTTTTATTATTTTTATTATTTTTCTCTCACTCAGTTGCTCACAACCAGCATGGGCCATCTGCTCACTAACCAGACATGCACCTGTATTTTTCTCCTCAAATTTTAGTTTTAATACTCTCCAAGTAGGAATCTATTTTAATGTTTCATAGTTAGATCAATAGGGGAAGATCCCCTCTGGCAAGCAAAGGGGTTTCCTAGATCGCTTGCAGGCAGGTGGAGACACCCGATGGGGGAAGCAAGGTGTTGCACCCACGCTGGTGGAAGCACGCATACATGGTGTGTTGTTCCGTGATCTGACGACCTGTAACTTCCACAAGTTGTTGACATGTGTACAGGGCGCTGGTACTAGAGCCGCCTTTGGTGGTTGGTGTAATAGCACCACATAAGGTCGCACTGTGAGAGTGAGAGGAAGGGTTGCGGGGATGGAGAAACATGCTTAACGATAGAGTACGCCTACCTGTAGCAACGAACATTGACACAACTCTTCAACAACCAATAATTTTTGCGACACCACCCACGGTGGAGCACCATCGGGCATTCACAATAATGCTGATGATGATTTTCGCATGCAGATTTTAGGCTTTTGCTTTAGTTTCACACTTCACTTCATTTTATTTTTATACTCAGATCTTGTAATTAGCTCCATCGAGATTGTATCATATGTAATTTTGGCCTTTGAAGGCGTTTAATGTAACATTTTATTTCATTTCATTTCTCGCTCTCCCCCTCATCTACTGCATCTGACCCCCCCCACGACAACGGCAGAAGTACACACTGCTGAAGCTCTTCGACCACCTGTGCAATACTTTCTCGGACAACATTTTTCTCTTAACAATCTTTCCCTTTACTTCATTTTATTTTTGTATCTGGATATTAAATTGGATCCACAACGATTCTAGCCGATTGATCTCATAAGAAGTTTTGGTGTTTTGCAGACAATTACTATAACAATTCATTTCTCCCTCTCTCTTCAACCCCCCATTGCATTTTGGTAATTGCAATCAATAGTGTTTTATTTTTTTACAGTTATAAACTATATTAGTATCATAATCAAACAATTGAATTTATTATTATTATTTTTTAAATAATAATTTTAAAAAATAACCCATTAAAATACAATATATAGAAAAAGAGAATGATTGTGTACAATTTTATATATTTGATGTTATTGGTTTGAACTTAGATAAGTATTATGTTCATATAGGTTATTAGTAATTATGTAGTTTTTTCTCATATATCTAGTAAAATATACTTATTAATTCCCGCTATGCTATTTTCAGCAAGCTGACAGTGCGACCCATCTATCGTGATTGCGTTTCTGACACACTATCCATGGCCATTACTTGTGACCACACAAACACACCTAACTGGAAATGTCTAATAGAGCAGCTAAGGTCAAATTAATTTCGTGTTGTCTTCTTTATTTGTTGGATCAATCTACTGTTTATAGTAGGACCTTTGCATGATGTAAGCTCGTGATATCATGACTAAACACTAGTCAATGCTCTTTAAACAATTTTTATTTTTTTATTTTGTATTTTTTTACGGTATTAAGAACTTTAGAGGTAACAGTTTGCGATCTCAAGAGGCTGCTCCATTTATTCAAACCAAAACAATCTATAATACATTGATTCCATCTCACTTTACAATTAATCCTAGGCTCATCATTGTAAATGACTCTTACTAATAACAGCTCTGTCCTACTTGTCTCCCTTTCCCCACGCACAGACTGGTACATATTTCAGATGCAGTACATCATCCAGAGTAAAATTATTTACAGAGAGCAAACGGACAACAACAACGTTACATCAATTCAACACATCTGGCTTACTTATCAGCTTGATTACCATTTATTGTTTGAAAGAAGGCATTGCTCTTTTAATTACTTGCATTCTCTAACATTTTGCCAATACTTGTATACAAAATTGCTATTGCAATCATTTCACATTGAGATATGCAGCTACTCACGTGAGTCGAGGTGCTTTCCGTTCAATACCAATTTGTCAGTACTTTGTTACTCAACCTTACCCCAATGTGGTGTAAAACAGGTAGTACATTTTTTATGTGTTTATGTCCTGTCTAGTCCATTGGTCACATACACACAGATCCGCCGGTTTAGGCAGTGTGTAAATGCTCATCTTGGTGTAGATGCGCCGATTTAGGCAACACCAATTATCTGTGCAGATCCGCCGATTTAGGCAGCACACTGACAAATTGCAAGTTCACAATGGTAAATGGAGATCCGCCGATATAGGCAGCATTAGTGTAGATTCGCTGATCTAAGCAGCACGCTCTATTGGTGTAGATTCGCCGGTTGAGGCAACACCGATCACAAAATCATGCTGCAGTGGCTGGCCACCACTGTAATTGGTATGATTTTGTTACCCGGGTATATAATGAAAGTGATTTGGATTTGGACTTATATTGTGGAATTGGAATTGGATTGGGATTTGGTATCTGGTGATTATTATGGCAGTGTTTATGTGATGAGACTTGACATTATGAGATTAATGATGAGTGTGACCAATAATATCCTGATTCATCAGGGTATGACATATACTGCTTATTCTAGTGGTATGGGATACTAGAATAGGTAGTATGTGGATGATGGCAGGCATAAGCTAATGTTGTTTAGTTTCATAAATTTTTCTTTTATTATGTGATGTTTTTGACACAACATACTAATCACTGTTTTTGACAAGTATTGTTTGCATATTTTTATCTTCGCAACTGAGGACAGTTGCTTTCCAACGGAGAGGTATGTTATGGAATTGATATCTTATTATTTATTGCAGCTGTGACAGGTGGAAAAGGCTTGACCGAGCTAAGCTATTGCAAAAGGATATCATATTTTATGTACATTTTATTATTCAAGTGCTCTTTATGAGCTTTGGCCATTTATGACCGGCCGGCCAGTTTGTACTCACATTGACCATTGAAGAAATCTATAAATGAAATACGTGCGAGACGGAAATTGTCACTCTTGCGCGGGGGGAGATTGCACCTAGTGTCCATTTCATTCTTCTCTCCTCTCTTCTCTCCTCTCTCGCCGTGCCAGGCGTAGCACTCCGCTCTAGGAGGTGCGTCCGCGCATGTTCTCTTCCTCTCTCTCGCTTGCTGTCTCTCTATATTCACGTGCTTCTTCTATTTCGTGCTTGTGGATCTTCCAAGTATGCAATATTTATCATTTATGGTCTGTAGTGCACGATTCTCGGTATGTTGCAGGGTTCTCCACGCTCCCGTTTGTAGTAGTGAACACACTAGGACCGCCGGGGCATTTTTTCCCTCTTTAGGAGGTTTTTTCTGCCGTGCATTGTATATACGCCCATCACTCTAGGGCTATCTACCTTTCCATTGCGCACTAAGTAACACACTCTCTATTGTGTGCCTTGAGCTTCCTTCGTCTTCTCCAAGCTGTGTGTGTTTCTCTGCAACCCTAATTCCAACAATGATTATATCTATTACTTTAGCTCAAGTAGGACCAATTGTAGTGGTTTCTCTAAATGCCATAGAGGATATGCTTAAACAGATGAACGACGTTTAGACAATATGCTTAAACGGATAAACAAAATGATGAGCAATATGCAAAAATTGCCGGTAAGAGGGCTAGGACAAGTTCCACCACAAGGACAATATATGGGATAAAAACAAGTGCTATTACTGATCAAAGTATGATGGGAATGCCCAATATGTTCCAATGAGGCCACAAGGGCAACCAATGTATAAGTATCCACCTAACATGGGGCAAATGCAAAATCCACCCATAGTTACTGAAATGTCCAAATGTGCCAATGAGGGCACAAGGGTAGCTAGTGTATATGTATCCACCTGACATAGGGCAAATGTAAAATCCACCCATGGCTATGGAGCGACCACGACTTATACTAGGTTAGCAACCACCACTCTTAGGAAGCAATGCAATACCAATTAAGTATATTTATCTTGAAGGATGAGTGAATAAGAAAGTCTTAGTACCCGTTACGCCATATAACAAAGCTAGTCCTTCTACCATGGTAACAAAAGAGGAATGGTATGATCAGCCACCACATTCCATGGTAGAACTAGTTTATAAGGTACCTCTAGGTGTTGCACATATGTACTTCATTGCCAACCAAGGGGCCATACCACCCATGATGAAACATATGCCTAAATCGAGAATGGGAAATTACGGATTACATGATCATTGAAAAAATGATTGTTGTTAACTTGATAAAAATGCTAAGCCAATTGAGGCTTACTGCATGCAATGTGGAAAAAAGGGAGATCATTATCTAAAGGATTGTCCTAGGAACCGAGCTAACAAAGGAAAAGCGCTAATCAAAATAATTGATGTCTTATCTGCTAGCTTCTCTAATATCAACAGTTTCAATCAAAGCCACAAGGGCACAAGCCAAGAAACACAAACAAAATAGAGCAGATGAGTGAGAAAGCAGTAAGAGATCCTTGCAAAATTTTGAGAGAAGAAGACATCAACATTTTGAGCTTAGAAAATAGAAATGAAGAAAAAAGTTGAGAAAAATATAGAAACAAAGAAAAGAGATTGAGGAAAAAGTTCAAAAGGTGATCCATGAAGAAACTAAGTCATTTTCAATAGAGTTCAAAGAACCAAAACTAGAATTAGGCAGATCAACACTAGTGGATAAATTCTATGAGGCTATTAATGCAACCTTGGAAGCATTCCAAGCTGAATTGAAAGCAAGTCAAACCATGGAAATTAAATGGAAAAATTATCCAACCCCTGATATGGAGGTAGCTGAATTGAAGCCTATCTAAATTTGGTGAGAGTCACTTAAGCAATGCTGGAAGCATAAAAACATAAAGTTGGAAATCATACAAAAAGTGAAACAAAATAGGAACCAATGGAAATCAAGGACACCAAAGAACCAAGGGAATCTTTAGTTGAAGATGCAAGACCAAAAATCATAGTAACTAGTAGTGAAGTTGTGTTAGAGAGAATTTCCCTACTAGATCAAGATTGGCCTGAGAACCTATGGGAAAAGGTGAGAGGTTAATGGGAGAAGCTTGATCTTGAAATGAGCTCCAATTGAAGAAGTGTGGTTGGACCAACCACCTATAGAATTGGATGGACAATCCTTGAACGAGATTGAGGATCAGAATGGTTAAGCCTTTTTAAAGCCCAAACCCTACCCTCATAACTAGATGAAAACAAAGAGGAATCTTTGGTGTGTAAAACAACCAAGTTGAGTCAAGTAAAGCAAACCTTAGAGGTGGGAAATATTTACTTAATAATGTTGAGACACATCCAATGTAACATTACTTTAGGTGTATCTTAGATCAAAATGTCAATGATATGGACTACTTACTAGAACCATTTCCTAAACATATCTTTGAGCCATTTGAATGGACTCAAAAATTGGCAATCATGGATGTTTGTGTCAATGAGTCAACCCCCACAATATTTTGTGATGAGAAGGCTATGACATTATTCCTATCCAAATGGTGACCATTGTACAACTTGATGAACAATAAATTTTCTTTGACCATTACTATGATGCTATTGATGTGCTAGAAAAAGAAGCATTGACTACGGAAGAGTAAGACTCTGAGATAGATAATGTACGAGAAAAATTGCTATTACAAAGAGGAGAAGAATAATACTTTGAATTTTCCAATCAATGTCGTAGAGGACAATATAGGTATACGAAGAAGCAGGAAACTAAGTTGTTGAGAAATAAGCCTATGCCTAATATAAAAGGAAAGACGCAATTCTTGATGGTGATAAATGCCGATGATCCAACGGCCAAACCAAAACAAATCCTCTGAAGAGACCCAAATATAAGGACAAGGGACCTTCCATGATGCAAATAGAGAGAAGATCTATACACCGAGATCAAAATGGACCTTGCAAGAGGTATGGATCACAAAAATGGAGTCAGATAATGACAAGGACAATGAATCTATGAGTGTTCCATCTCACTATAAGAAATATAACTTGCAAGACCAAAAGATCATTGTAGGAAAACCCACTAGATAGCCTACGGAATTGAGATAATCTTATGAAGAATCCAAGAACACTAAAAGGATTGACCTAGAAAAGATTTAGAAAGAGCCAAAACTTGCATATATTGCAAATGATTTTTTCTTAAAAGAAGAGAAATTTCTCATCAGAATAAAGGAATATCATGATGTATTTGGCTGGTCATACAAAAAACTCAAGAGCATAGATTCTGAAATTTATCAACATCCAATACCTATGAGAGATTATGCCAAGCCAAGCAGACAAAGACCCTACACTTACAATGGAACATTTGACAAGAGAATCAAAGAGGAGATCGAGAAGCTCAAAGAAGCCAAAGTCATCTATGAAATTGAGCACAAATTGGGTATCTTGGATTTGGGTGGTACCTAAGAAAAACGAAAAGTTGAGAGGGTATGTCAATCTCAAAAATGTGGATGCAACAACTATTAGATCCAACTGTCCTCTTCCCATCAACGACCACGTTCTAGAAAGAGTAGAAAAAAAATAAGCCTATAGTTCGTTAGATGGATTTTCAAGCTATAACCAATTTGCCATTAATCCAAAGGACCAATAGGAAATGGATTTTTCTATGGAATGGGGAATATTTTCATAAAGAGTCATGCCTTTTGGGTTGACAAATGCTTCAGCAACGTTCCAAAGACTCATGATTCATGTTTTCAAAATAATTCAACGAAACTTCTTAGAAATTCACATGGATGACTTTTGCGTGCACTCATCCATACAAGAGGACCACTTTGAGCACCTTAAGAAAGTTTTTGAGAAATACTATCTACATAGGATTTTTTTAAATCCCAAAAAATGTGTATTCATGGTTAGGCAAGGCAAAATTCTCGGACATATAGTTTCCAAAAATGGGATTGCTATAGACATGGAAGAAGTGGAGGTCATTGCAAAAATTCCTAGACCTACCAACATCAAAGAGGTGCAAGCTTTCATAGGACACTGTAGATATATCATCAAAAACCCTTGAGCAATCAACATAAGACCCTCCTCTTGCACCTCATAGTGTTGTAAACTACATTGACATCATAAGTGTGGTAGAGACAATTTGGGCTATGCAGGTAGAGATGTTTTTTCACCCATGC
Source organism: Adiantum capillus-veneris (assembly GCF_014529385.1). Lineage (NCBI taxonomy): Eukaryota > Viridiplantae > Streptophyta > Polypodiopsida > Polypodiales > Pteridaceae > Adiantum > Adiantum capillus-veneris. The sequence continues at coordinate 93,240,602 of NC_140945.1, forward strand.
ACAACACTATCCGGGCCACACACTATCATGTTGGAGGGCTCCAAGTAGGAGGGAGAGAGAAATTCTAAATGCGGACCGAATTGCATACAAATTTCAATTAAAGGGGTAATGTTGAAGATCAATCAAGTGTCTATATGTTAGCATGTGATTTTTCTACAAAATCAACTTTATATACCCTACTAAATTAAGAGAATGGAAAAAATGCAATATCATCCAAATTTTTTATAATTTTTGCTTATTTTATGTTTTGTGGCCAAATTTTCAATCAAAATAGAGCAATGCACAAAAATATGGCCAAGTGTGGTATTTAAGTGTGTTTTGTTAGTTATTGGCTTTAAGTTTTATTTTCTAGTTTGGATTTGTAGTTTTCTTTTAAAGTATCCTAATAAGAAGTTAAAAAATAATAAAGATATAGCAAACAATCTCAGATAGAGAAACAGGATATACATTAATGATTAGGAAGATATGACGTCCATGTATGTCAAATCTTGTTCATGAATGTCTTAGTCGTCCACTAGATGTGCCAACCATATATCTTCCTTGATGGAATCTGACAGTGCAACATAACCTTTATAGTGGAAGAAGAATATAATCATAGAGAGATGAACTCCAAGAAATGGCTCCTCGAGCAAATAGGAATATGTAGCCAGATGTAGACCTCCTATTGTATTTTCAATCTGCATATGCGTAACCAAAAATAGATGCATTGCTATTACTAAAGTGTAAGCACTTGCTCGTTGTACTTTTCAAGTACCTAAGGATATGTTTCATTGCAATCCAAAGCTGCTTGCTAGGATCATCCATATACCAACTAACCACTCGCATTGCAAATGAAATGTCTAGCCTTGTAGCTACCATAGTATACATGAGACTGCCTAAACCTGAAGAATATGGCACATTTGCCATTTTTTCTCTCTCAACATATGACGTGGGAGAATCTTTCTTGTGTAGTTTCAAACGTGATGATAGTATTGAAACACTGCAAGACCTTGTGGATATAAAATTCTTGAGGCAACTCAAGAATACCCTTTTTCTTGTCTCTCTCGATATGTATACCAAGAAAATGATTTTATTCTCCAAAATCCTTCATAGAAAAGTTTTCTCTCAAAATTTGCTTCAATTGACTTTTTGGGCATATGCACTACTCCTGGATGACTATCAACAATAATCATCATCATTGGCTCCCTTGGTAGATACACATATGTTTCTAGTGATAATACATCTAGACTACATTGACTTGGTCTATCTATAGAGTGATGATACACTTATCCATCCAAAGAACTCACTAGCAGTTCATATTAGACCATTGTACTAGTTTTCCCTTATCCTGGGTTTTAATATTAAATGCATTGTAGACTTCTTAACTTGAGCTAGTGAAAAAGAAGAAAAGGAATTTTTTGACTCCATCTTTGTGTGTGTGTGCCAGCAAGTGCTCATGCTTTCTGCTTCTCTATCTCTTAAAAATAACAATGGCAATCCTAGTAAATTTCCCAATCTCAATGGCTCTACTTTCATGTTATAGTGGTATCTACCTACACGATAGTCAATTATAATGAGTGACATGTGTATATGTTACCATATACATGTGGTAGTGATGTGTGTGAACACACTAGGACCGCCGGGGCATTTTTTCCCTCTTTAGGAGGTTTTTGCCCCCGAGCATTGTATATATGCCCATCACTCTAGGGCTATCTATCTTTCCATTGCACACTAAGTAACACACTCTCTATTGTGTGCCTTGAGCTTTCTTCGTCTTCTCCAAGCTGTGTGCGTTTCTCTGCAACCCTAATTCCAACAATTGGCATCAGAGCAGGTTGCGTCCTCCCGGGCTTAGTCTCTAGCATCTCCAACACACGCCTGCTCACTTTCTCCGATTTCAGTGAGCTTTGGCAAGCGTTCGTAGGTCGACAAAAATTTTGGGCTAAGCTCGTAGAGCTTAGTCTGCTCAAATTTCTGATTCGGGCTTGTTTCGGACCTCCGTTTCCACCACAGGCAGTACTGCACAAGCTATTTTATCATTTTGTGTAGAATTTTTGTTAGTGCCGTTTTCTGCATAATAGGTGCCTTACATTCTTCTACGGTTTGTGCTATATAGCACGTGTTGTTCCCACTTTGTCTCTCCTCTTTTCGGGCAGTTTTCACATCAGGTGCAACGTTTACCATGGCTGACAACAACACATATGTGTTCAAGATGTTTGCTACTGAGGACAGGTTGGATGGGAACAATTACCCTATGTGGGCTTATATGATGCAACATGTTCTTATGTCAAAGGGAGTTTGGAATATTGTGCAGGGCATCGATGTACATCCTGGTTATGAGGATGTAGGCGATGTAGAGACTGTTGCAAGTCTTACTGCTATTAGAGTTGTTTTGCCTACGACAGAACAAGCTTGTTGGGATGTAAAGGATGCACATGCTCATGCATTGATTGCATTGTCTGTGAAGCGTACCATTGTTCCTCACATCCGTTCAGCGAAATCTGCAAAACAGGCTTGGGATGTTCTAACAGGTCTTTATGCAAGCCGCAATGAGGCTAAAATTGCTTTGCTGCGTAAAGAGCTGGAATCAAAGATTATGCATGAGGAAGATGATATGGGCACTGTCCTTGCTGGTGACGCGGTCCGGGGCGGGCAACAAGAAGAGTGGCCTCTAGACACCCTTCAAGGATCCCGTGCTGCTCAATGGGGCTGGGGCACAACACAACACAAACCAAAACAACAAACCCACCGCCAAATCCCAACTACACAAGGGGCACCACCTAGTTTAAGAGCGAACTAGGACGCAAAAGAGGAGAATCGTTAGAGCAACTCACAAACAAGCAAGGAATTTACACTAACCCTAACACCAATGGAATACTCTCACACACTAAAACACGAGAGAGAGAGAGAGAGAGAGATAGTGAGATAGATAGAGAGAGAGAGAGAGAGAGAGAGAGAGAGAGAGAGAGAGAGAGAGAGAGAGAGAGAGAGAGAGAGAGAGATAGTGCTCGGGCTGCTTTGAAACGTATCGGCGATGATCAAGCAAACACAACTATATATGTAAGAAAGAGAGAGAAAGGGGGAGGGGGTGCTTGTTGCATTAATACCTTCTTACAAATCTGTCATGACAAATCAAAGTGAGATTAGTACTTGTTCAACATAGCTTGCGTAAATTTCACCACAACACATCACAAGAAAAGCCACCCCAATCACTGTCTTAAGGCCAGGGGAGTCCTCTCCACCATGTCGCCCTCTTACAGTATGTGGGATTTATGGCTAGATTGATGACAACACCAGAGACAAGCTATCAAGAACTTAACAAAAAAAAAAAACACCAAGACACTTACGCATCATTGTTGTCCATTACTTCACGTTGGAAGGGAGACAAAGTATCCAAGCTTAGTCCAAATCCACCCTCCTTGATTCAGCGAATGTTGGGCTTACACTAGTAGGAGAAATGATAGATTTCCTACTCTCAATTGAATGATCACTCTCTCTCTTACAATGGCATAGATTTCCCTTGCTAATCTCCTATTACAACACATGCACATGCATAAGACAATGAGCTTCCACTCAAGAGCTCCTTCTAGAGAGGTTGAGCTTGGCTTCTCAAGCTATAGCATAGTGCTCTTGCTTATGGCTCCCCCCTTTTATGCTAGCTACACCCTCCTTTTATAGCAATTTTGAAGGCTAGGGTTACTCCTCTAACCATGGTTGGGTTAGATTTTCAGCAATTTATCTAATTTCTTTTGCTTGGAATTATCAAGAAGTTGGTGGGGAAAGAGAGAGGAGAGAAATGGAGGTGATAGGACTTTTCATAGTGGGTTAGTGTTAGTAGAGTTAGTATTAATTTACAAATGGAATTGGATATTTACAATGGGAGTATCCATGTAGGATACAAATAAGGAAGAAAAACTCTTAAGAGGTAAGAAAAGGTGGATTTCTTACAAGGTTGATGCTCCAAGTGTCTTGAGTAGGGCCAATTTTGACGCTTGTTGTCGATCCACTAGCTTTGACGGTACATTTTTTCTCCACTCTTGACCTTCCTTGAGAGACAAGGTAATTGAAGCTGAGTAATCAACCACCATGATGCTGTCTTTTAAGAGAAGGGGCTGAATTTTGTGGTTTTTTGATAGATATGGGTAATTTGGAGGAGGAAAAATGAGACTAGGTGGTCAATTTTGGAATGGAATTGTGTGTGGGAGGTATGAGTTCACCATGGTTTCTCTTATTCTTCAAGGTTGAGGAGAAGGTGAGTAGTGTGCAGAGAGGAGTGGTGAGAGAGATGGGGATGATGAGTGGAGAAGTGTGTGTGAAAGAGGAAAATGATAAAGTGGAAGAGAGAGTGTGGCTGCATAGCATGGGAAAACTGGGGTCCACTAAAAAAATTATAGCTCACAGCTGGTAGCTCCAAAAATCATGAAAAAATTTGGGATGATTATTCAGAGCGTGGGATACATTTTCTCTTTTGACCACCGCTCCAAATTTGGAGTGGAGATAGGTGCCAAAATTCTCACCAAAAAGCCTGTTTTTTATGCCTGCAAAAGTCTTTTAGTGGCCCCCTCCTTTGTTGAATTTGTACAATGCATCCAAGAGTGAGCCCCTCCTTTGTCATATTATAATACAAAGCATTCAAGTTGCCCTTGACCCATGCATGGAGGAGGATTATTGGTGAAATAAGAAATATATACATGGTGGGACTAGTGTATGGACTATTCATGGACTTTAGCTCAATGAGCACATGGTGTTAGAATAATGAGTAAAAATAATAATAAAAATATGGAGGAGTTATGGATATGGGAAGATATTGGAATCATATGATATGGTCCCTCCTTGAATTATTTTGGGTGAAAGAGGAAAAGGTATGCAAGTAAATAATATAATAAAAGTAACCAATGAGTAGAAATCAATTTTTTGTTTTCACGAGGGTGAGGGTGAAAATGTGGGAGTGATTTGTGTAAAGGAAAAGTATGAGGTTAGAGTATGTACATATTGGCAAAAAAAAATAAAAAAAAAATAATAAATATATATATATATAATTATGGTGTAAGAGGATGAAAGAAGGTGTACATAGGTTTAATAAAACACACACCTAAGTAGAAATATTTAAATAAAATACCAAAATAATTATAAAAAATCCCTATATTTAGGCCATATATACAATGAAATATTTACACACAAAGAGGCCATAATATACTTTTTTTTTAATTTATTTTTATTTTTTTATTTTTGGCTCACCTAGCCCAGTGACTAGCTAGCTGAGGGTTTTTAAGAAGATATGGGAAAAGTCCCGTGACTCACGCACACCTATGTACAGTGAAATGGTAGGGATAGCCATAGTGTTTGGGTGATTTTGGTAGGGTGAGGTAACTCACTGTGGCAATTACAAAGAGCCGAAAAAACGACTATCATTAGCCCTCCCCCTGGATGATGGTATATTCATGTACCATCATAGAGCATCTTTTCCAAAGAGAGTGCTTTAGAGTCCTTGACGAGATCTTCATTGTTTGGCCCCTCAGAATTTTGGCTGGAGTTACACTCATGCTTCATGTAACAATACTTACATAAGACAGCGGCCTTTGGACAGATCTTTGGTAGATCCTTTGGTAGAAGGCGACTCAAATAGGGCTTCAAGCGATACCCGTTTACTTTCCTGGAGTGCTCTTTACCATTAAAGTCCATAAGCTGATAGTAACTTGAATTGAAAGCCTTCTTGACTATGTAAGGCCCTTGCCATCTTGTTTCAAACTTGGCATCAAAACGATTGTCAAGTCGATTGTCATACCTTAGCACAAGCTCTCCTTCCTTGATGCCTTTGTCCTTCAGTTTCTTGTCGTGCGTTTCTTTCGCTTGTGTGGCTTTCCTCTTGTAGCACTCATATGCTGCTTCTCTTTTCCACTCAAGCTCCACTAACGTAAGAAGTCGATCCATCCATGCCTCTTGATCATCTTGTGCTCCTTTGCCATGAAGTCGCATTGTTGGAATGTTGAGCTCGATAGGCTGCAAAGCCTCTTGACCATAGACCAAGTGAAATGGTGTGAACTCCGTGGCTTCCCTATATGTGGTTCGATATGCCCACAAGGCACCATCCAAGAAGTCATCCCATAATTTTGTCTTGTTTTGCACCATCTTTCTAATGATTCCTGCAATGACACCATTAGCCTTCTCCACCAAACCATTTGACTGTGGGTAGTATGGTGTGCTATGACGATGTAGAATGTGAAGCTCTTCACAAACTTCTGTGAGCAATCCTTTTCTAAACCCTGGACCATTATCAGAAACAATCTCCAAAGGTGTGCCAAATCTACAACAAATGTGAGTGTAGACGAATTTGCTCACTGTCTTCTCATTTACCTTTGCCACACTTTGTGCTTCCACCCACCTAGTCATATAGTCTACAGCCACTAGAATGTAGAGTTTACCATTTTTTGTCCTAGGCAGAGGACCCATAGCATCAATGCCCCACTTTTCAAAGGGTCCATTTGCAAGCACTATTTGCCTCGGGCCATGCACCAACCTTCTATTTCCATTTATCTGACAAGTGTGACAGCTTTTACACCAATGTTGAACATCCACATGCAAACTTGGCCAAACATACCCCGAAAACAAAATCTTCTTCACAGTTAATTCTTGGGCAAAATGACCACCACATGCCTCTTCATGCAAACCTTTTAGAATGGCTGGAATTTCCTTGATAGTTGGTACTCGTCTGCACACTTGATCCTTCCCTCTTTGATAGAGGGAGCCTTCTAGGAAGAGATATACGCTTGCCTTCTTCATGAGTCTCCTCTTCTGAGCTTTTGTGAAGTCTGGTGGAAACTCACCCTCCAAAATGTAGCCAATGATGGGAGCCAATGACTCCAATCCCTGGTACCTCGGTTGCTTCACAGCAGCCGCCACCATGATGACCTGCACTTCTTTCTTTACACATGCAACGGCTTGTTGTGCAAGTAAATCAGCATCTTCATTCTGTTTCCTAGGAATATGATATAGTTGCACTTCTTCAAATTGATTAAACAATCTACGAATGGCATGAACTTTTGTCCGTAAGCTCTCATTCTTGCATGCCCAAATGCCTAAAATGTGTTTGACAATGAGAAGTGCATCTCCCTTTACCATGAGGCGTTGTATCCCTTGGCCAATGCACATCTTCAAACCATGAAGTAGAGTGTCATATTCTGCTTCATTGTTGCTAGCTGAACTTGGTAGATTGAACTTCTCTTTCATGACCACCTCTCCACTTGGGTTGAGCAACACTAGCCCTCCCCCTTCTTTTCCTGTGGCTCGACGAAAAGCTCCATCAAAGAACAAAGTAAAAGCATTAGGAATACTTTTTGGTGGTGGCAATGGTAGGGTCTTTACTTCAGGCACCTTAATCTCCTTTTCGTGCACCCTATAAGTGAGAATCCCTGCCAATTGTGCACGCACACTATCTTCTACCTTGAAAGAGTATTGAAACTCTTGCAACTCCATAATCCACTTTGAGATCCTAGTACTAAGATTCATTTGAGATGACACCCAAGGGAACAAATTTTCTGCAGTGAGAATTACAAAAGGTTTTGGTAGCAGGTAGGATCTAAACTTTCTCACCGCAAACATGAGAGAAAGCATCATGAGTTCTGCTTCTGTGTAGTCTCTCTCCAAAGCATTCATGACCCTACTAGCAAAGTAGATGGGTCGCATCCTTGTACTGTGGGGATCTTGTTGTAGCAACACAGCACCAATTGTTTCTTTCCCAGCATTAGAGCTAACAAAGAATGTGTACTCCCAACAAGGAGGCATGAGTGTTGGTAGCTCTGACAAAATGACTTTAATTTTACAAAAGTACTCTTCAAGCTCATCAGACCATGCAAATTCTACTTGTTGTGTCAACTTTTGCAAAGGGTGAAGTAACTCCGAGGCTAAGTGAATGAAGCGTGACATATACTTCACCTTTTGAATGAATGAGATGACCTCCTTAAGACTCTTGGGTGATGGTAGCTCAATAAGAGCCTTTGCCTTCGAAGGATCCACTTCAATGCCTTTGTAAGAAACTTTATGACCAAGCAAGATTACTTCATCCTCACCTATATGGCACTTGTCGGGGTTGAGTTGACCTCCCATGTCGTAGAGCTTCTTTAAACCTTCTTCTACCCTTTGTAGATGCAATGATTTTGAGCTATAAATACAGAAATCATCAATGAACACCCTAATTGACTTTCCAAAGAATGCTTGAAACACCATATTCATGAAACGTTGGAATGTTGCAGGAGCATTTGTCATACCAAATGGCATGACTCTAAAAGCATAACAACCCCAAGGAGTGATAAAGGTTGTTTTCAATTGATCCTCCAGTGCAATCCCTATTTGAAAGTAACCTGAGTAACCATCGCACACAGTGTACTTCTCATGACCAGCTACCTCATTTAGTATCTCATCCTGGAATGGGAGGGGAAAGTGATCTCTCTTTGTTGCCTCATTGAGGGGACGGTAATCCACACACACCCTCCACTTGTCGTTCTTCTTAGGAGTGACAACAACAGGAGAGACCCACTCCGAATTCTCCACTGGATAAATGAACCCTGCTGCTAGAAGCTTTCTTACCTCCTTGAGTAAAGCCTGCTCCTTGATGACTCCTAGCCTTCGTAGCTTCTGAGCCTTAGGTGTGGCCTCTGGCTTCAACTCAATTTTGTGTTGAACAGCATCTACTCCACGCACATCGGTGTAGTCTTTAGCAAAAAGCCTAGGAAACTTCCTTAGCACACATTTGAACTCCTCTCTTTCATCCTTTGTAAGTGTTGTTGATAGCATACCTTCCAGCATCCCTTCATCTTGATCACCTTCGTTCTCTTGAGGACCTACCTCCTCCAAGCCTTGACAAGAGGTCTCTTGGTTGCTTGGCTTAAACCTTACCCCCATGACTTCGATGGAAGACTCCTCTTCAGTAATGCTGCCGCTACTTTCTTCTTCTGAAGTGCTATCGGTCCAACCTTCTTCCGTCTCATTTTGAGATGATTCTTCATGGAGATCCTCTTGGCGTTGCTCCTTCATGTCAAAGACAACCTTCTTGTGATTGTCATTCCTGCAAATTAGCTTTCCACTCTCCCAATCCTGCAAAGCTCGCATTTTCATTAGCCATGGTCTTCCTAGGATAAATGGGTAACCATTTCCCTTGGTAGACATGACATAGAAATCCACTGCCTTCTTAATGCCAAAGGCCTCCACAAAAACATTTTTACAAATGCCTACGCACCTAGCCTTGCTATTGTTTGCCATCTTGACCCTAATTTCAGGTGTCTCATGGATGTGCATGCCTAGTTTTTGCATGAGTCCCTCTGTCATGATGCAAATTTGTGCACCCCCATCCACTAGACCTTTCCTAACCAATCTCCCTTTGATGTAACAGTCTAGCACCGGTGTAATGTCCTTATTCATTTCAGCTTGTGCAATTTTTACAACAGGCACACTCTCTTTTACCTTTCTCCTAGTGCTAACTGCCCTTGTTAAATCCCTCCTAACTTGTGGACATAATGCAAGAAATTGAGGCCATGAAATATCAAGACCCTTACCTCTCATGTCTTCCAACAAGTTGTACGGAGCCATACCATGTCCAAGAGGGAAGTCTTGGAGGTTGATACGACGTCGAGTCCTCTTGGTTTCCTTGGTTCCCTTTGCCTTCTTGCCTTGTCCATGGTCACTCTGTGATGTGACTCCTTCTTTCTCTTTACCTTTTCCTCGGCCACGCTTAATTCCATTGGCTTCCATGTCAACCTCATTTGAATTTGTCACCTCTACCACATGCACATTTGGATATGGCAAAGGTGGAACTCCTTCTACCCCTTGTGGAGGTGGTCTTGGTCCATTTGGCCTTTGTAGAAGCCTTGGTTGTTGACCAGTTCCTTCACCTGCATTCATCACTGGGTAATTCAAGTTAGGCCTCCCTGGCTCCCCACGGGGCCAAGGACAATTATACATCCCATGTCCAGACTCTCCGCAATTCCAACATTGCAAGACTCTCCTAGGTCGTGGATCTCGCTCTTCAGACTTCTTTGCTTGTCCCTTTGGACCTACAGCTTGTGCAAGGTGAATTGACAGGCTGCTTAAAGATTCGTTTAACTTCTCAATTACTTCCGCCGTTACCTCAGGAAGCTCCCTCGATGTTGATGCTTGTGACTTACCTTTGGGTCTAAGACCTTCTATTGGAACCTCTCCCCTTAAGCACTTGAGTTTCCTATACTTCTCAGCAGCCCTAGTTTCAGCTGCATCAAAAGTAGCAGGTGCACCCGCCTCAACTTTTACCTTAAGGTCAGGAAAGAGTCCGGCTATGAACCTCTCCTTCTTTAAAAATTCTGCACCATCACTAGGGTTAGTAACATTTCGTATCCATAGAGCCCAAAGACGTAGAAACTCTTGCTTGTACAAGTAGTAGTCATCTAAGTCTTTTTGCATATGAGAAACAATGTCTTGCCATAGTTTTTGAGTGTTTTGTGGATCAAAGAAGTATCTCTTAAAACGATTCAAAACTTTTGTGTAATTCCCCTTAACTTCCTCAGGCAAAGAGTCAAACCAAGTACTAGCATCTTTCCTAAGGACCACCTCAAACATTTCTACACGTTCTTGATCGGTTACTATCCTCTTGATACGGCAAGACATCTTGAAATTTGCTAAAAATAATTCTGCATCCTCTCCAGGCTCTCCAAAGAAAAGAGGATATCCAGACATTTGGCGTTGGCTCTCCATTATTATGAAAGATTACAATACGAGTTACAATAAGGGATACAATAGAGATCTAGAACCACTCGCCTGCAAATGAAGAAGTGAGAAAATACCACTCTAGGTTTTCTTCTTCAGCTATCCAAGCTTCAATAAGGTCTCGATTTGTTTGATCAAAACAAAAGGGTAGACTATTGATGAGCTCTAAGAAGGGTTGAAATTCTTCAAAGCTAAGGCGATAAACAGAAATCTCTAGAACTTCATTTTCTGGATCCAAAAGAGCAACCACGTCCCAAGTGATGAATTGCACTTGCTCTACAATTCCCAATGCACAAGCGGTTTGTATAAAAACTAGATCTTCATGCTCGTCGAAGGCCGTGAGAAAGTAGCAATTGACTAGGAGCTCCTTTCCTTCGAGTTCCACACAGTCGGAGTGAGGCAACCTTCTCACAATTTCATAAAGAACATCCTCATCAAGTCCAATCAAGTTTGCAAGATTTAAAGACTCCACTTGTGCTACAAAATTCCTGGACAAAAACTCCTTAGGATTATGGTTAAATCATTCAAAAGCATAAAGAGATTTACAATGTCTCTATGAACAAAGTGTCATAGAAAGTAGAGAAGGATGAGAATTTATACAAATTTGCAATCTTCTCTATGCTCTCTTTATTAAGACAAGCTCTGAATAGCTCCCTATCTCCTTTGTTGAAAGCGAAAGGAAGACTATTAATAAGACGCAAATGAGGGAAAAATTCACCAAATGTGAGTCTATGAAGCATGAACTCTGGCCGCAAGTTTCCTGAAGAGTCTTCCTCAATGGTGAAATGCACTCGCCAAACGCCAAATTTCACTCTATTTACCAATCTTAGGGCACACACTAGTTGGATGAATGCACGGTCTTCCTTAGTGCCCAACAACAAGAGGAAAATGGAATCAACGCGTAGGACCTTCCGTCTTAACTTCACCACCCTCTTGTTATGAGGGAGACGCCTTACTACTTGCTCCTGCAACTCAATTGGTAATAGAGCTGGATCTCTAAGGATTGAACTTTCACTGCACACACATTCCCAGTTAGAACAAATGATCGTTTTTTTGTTTCTTGTAACAACTTGGACAAAGAAAAAACAAACATACACACTACTTTGCCGGGCTGCACTTCATTTTAAAATAAAATGAACACATGTACATCAAAAGAAGTGTGGTAGTTGATGAGAGGTAGAATGACAGGGTTTGGTGATGCAAGAATTTCTCCTGCTCTTTGGGCACCAAACATGAACACCATTCGTTGTTGAAAATGGATCTTTCTACTAATTGCAACGTTTATTCTAATGTGTGGAGTAAAATGAAAGGGAAAAACCTCTATTCCTGGGACATTATCCATGGCCTATGCATGTCCTAATGCTTAAAACAAAACAAAAATATAGACGTCCAAACTAAGGTCGTACCTAATGAGAGGCAAAATAAAAGGATTTACTGAAGCGTTTATCTCGGCCAACCTAAGAGGACCTAAAATTCTACGAATGACACGTTGAAATTGCAACTTAGTACTAACAATTATGTGTACCTTTTGCCTTGCAATGGGAATGAAGGGATCATACAAATCTTCGTGATTCATGCAAACTACTTGACTATGCTAAAGGTTGATTCTACACAAAAATACACAAGCCCTCCTCAGTGGGGGCACCAATTTGAGGCGGTCCGGGGCGGGCAACAAGAAGAGTGGCCTCTAGACACCCTTCAAGGCTCCCGTGCTGCTCAATGGGGCTGGGGCACAACACAACACAAACCAAAACAACAAACCCACCGCCAAATCCCAACTACACAAGGGGCACCACCTAGTTTAAGAGCGAACTGGGACGCAAAAGAGGAGAATCGTTAGAGCAACCCACAAACAAGCAAGGAATTTACACTAACCCTAACACCAATGGAATACTCTCACACACTAAAACACGAGAGAGAGAGAGAGAGAGAGATAGTGAGATAGATAGATAGATAGATAGAGAGAGAGAGAGAGAGAGAGAGAGAGAGAGAGAGAGAGAGAGAGAGAGAGAGAGAGAGAGAGAGAGAGATAGTGCTCGGGCTGCTTTGAAACGTATCGGCGATGATCAAGCAAACACAACTATATATGTAAGAAAGAGAGAGAAAGGGGGAGGGGGTGCTTGTTGCATTAATACCTTCTTACAAATCTGTCATGACAAATCAAAGTGAGATTAGTACTTGTTCAACATAGCTTGCGTAAATTTCACCACAACACATCACAAGAAAAGCCACCCCAATCACTGTCTTAAGGCCAGGGAGTCCTCTCCACCCTGTCGCCCTCTTACAGTATGTGGGATTTATGGCTAGATTGATGACAACACCAGAGACAAGCTATCAAGAACTTAACAAAAAAAAAAAACACCAAGACACTTACGCATCATTGTTGTCCATTACTTCACGTTGGAAGGGAGACAAAGTATCCAAGCTTAGTCCAAATCCACCCTCCTTGATTCAGCGAATGTTGGGCTTACACTAGTAGGAGAAATGATAGATTTCCTACTCTCAATTGAATGATCACTCTCTCTCTTACAATGGCATAGATTTCCCTTGCTAATCCCCTATTACAACACATGCACATGCATAAGACAATGAGCTTCCACTCAAGAGCTCCTTCTAGAGAGGTTGAGCTTGGCTTCTCAAGCTATAGCATAGTGCTCTTGCTTATGGCTCCCCCCTTTTATGCTAGCTACACCCTCCTTTTATAGCAATTTTGAAGGCTAGGGTTACTCCTCTAACCATGGTTGGGTTAGATTTTCAGCAATTTATCTAATTTCTTTTGCTTGGAATTATCAAGAAGTTGGTGGGGAAAGAGAGAGGAGAGAAATGGAGGTGATAGGACTTTTCATAGTGGGTTAGTGTTAGTAGAGTTAGTATTAATTTACAAATGGAATTGGATATTTACAATGGGAGTATCCATGTAGGATACAAATAAGGAAGAAAAACTCTTAAGAGGTAAGAAAAGGTGGATTTCTTACAAGGTTGATGCTCCAAGTGTCTTGAGTAGGGCCAATTTTGACGCTTGTTGTCGATCCACTAGCTTTGACGGTACATTTTTTCTCCACTCTTGACCTTCCTTGAGAGACAAGGTAATTGAAGCTGAGTAATCAACCACCATGATGCTGTCTTTTAAGAGAAGGGGCTGAATTTTGTGGTTTTTTGATAGATATGGGTAATTTGGAGGAGGAAAAATGAGACTAGGTGGTCAATTTTGGAATGGAATTGTGTGTGGGAGGTATGAGTTCACCATGGTTTCTCTTATTCTTCAAGGTTGAGGAGAAGGTGAGTAGTGTGCAGAGAGGAGTGGTGAGAGAGATGGGGATGATGAGTGGAGAAGTGTGTGTGAAAGAGGAAAATGATAAAGTGGAAGAGAGAGTGTGGCTGCATAGCATGGGAAAACTGGGGTCCACTAAACAAATCATAGCTCACAGCTGGTAGCTCCAAAAATCATGAAAAAATTTGGGATGATTATTCAGAGCGTGGGATACATTTTCTCTTTTGACCACCGCTCCAAATTTGGAGTGGAGATAGGTGCCAAAATTCTCACCAAAAAGCCTGTTTTTTATGCCTGCAAAAGTCTTTTAGTGGCCCCCTCCTTTGTTGAATTTGTACAATGCATCCAAGAGTGAGCCCCTCCTTTGTCATATTATAATACAAAGCATTCAAGTTGCCCTTGACCCATGCATGGAGGAGGATTATTGGTGAAATAAGAAATATATACATGGTGGGACTAGTGTATGGACTATTCATGGACTTTAGCTCAATGAGCACATGGTGTTAGAATAATGAGTAAAAATAATAATAAAAATATGGAGGAGTTATGGATATGGGAAGATATTGGAATCATATGATATGGTCCCTCCTTGAATTATTTTGGGTGAAAGAGGAAAAGGTATGCAAGTAAATAATATAATAAAAGTAACCAATGAGTAGAAATCAATTTTTTGTTTTCACGAGGGTGAGGGTGAAAATGTGGGAGTGATTTGTGTAAAGGAAAAGTATGAGGTTAGAGTATGTACATATTGGCAAAAAAAAAATAAAAAATAATAATAAATATATATATATATAATTATGGTGTAAGAGGATGAAAGAAGGTGTACATAGGTTTAATAAAACACACACCTAAGTAGAAATATTTAAATAAAATACCAAAATAATTATAAAAAATCCCTATATTTAGGCCATATATACAATGAAATATTTACACACAAAGAGGCCATAATATACTTTTTTTTTAATTTATTTTTATTTTTTTATTTTTGGCTCACCTAGCCCAGTGACTAGCTAGCTGAGGGTTTTTAAGAAGATATGGGAAAAGTCCCGTGACTCACGCACACCTATGTACAGTGAAATGGTAGGGATAGCCATAGTGTTTGGGTGATTTTGGTAGGGTGAGGTAACTCACTGTGGCAATTACAAAGAGCCGAAAAAACGACTATCATTAGCCCTCCCCTGGATGATGGTATATTCATGTACCATCATAGAGCATCTTTTCCAAAGAGAGTGCTTTAGAGTCCTTGACGAGATCTTCATTGTTTGGCCCCTCAGAATTTTGGCTGGAGTTACACTCATGCTTCATGTAACAATACTTACATAAGACAGCGGCCTTTGGACAGATCTTTGGTAGATCCTTTGGTAGAAGGTGACTCAAATAGGGCTTCAAGCGATACCCGTTTACTTTCCTGGAGTGCTCTTTACCATTAAAGTCCATAAGCTGATAGTAACTTGAATTGAAAGCCTTCTTGACTATGTAAGGCCCTTGCCATCTTGTTTCAAACTTGGCATCAAAACGATTGTCAAGTCGATTGTCATACCTTAGCACAAGCTCTCCTTCCTTGATGCCTTTGTCCTTCAGTTTCTTGTCGTGCGTTTCTTTCGCTTGTGTGGCTTTCCTCTTGTAGCACTCATATGCTGCTTCTCTTTTCCACTCAAGCTCCACTAACGTAAGAAGTCGATCCATCCATGCCTCTTGATCATCTTGTGCTCCTTTGCCATGAAGTCGCATTGTTGGAATGTTGAGCTCGATAGGCTGCAAAGCCTCTTGACCATAGACCAAGTGAAATGGTGTGAACTCCGTGGCTTCCCTATATGTGGTTCGATATGCCCACAAGGCACCATCCAAGAAGTCATCCCATAATTTTGTCTTGTTTTGCACCATCTTTCTAATGATTCCTGCAATGACACCATTAGCCTTCTCCACCAAACCATTTGACTGTGGGTAGTATGGTGTGCTATGACGATGTAGAATGTGAAGCTCTTCACAAACTTCTGTGAGCAATCCTTTTCTAAACCCTGGACCATTATCAGAAACAATCTCCAAAGGTGTGCCAAATCTACAACAAATGTGAGTGTAGACGAATTTGCTCACTGTCTTCTCATTTACCTTTGCCACACTTTGTGCTTCCACCCACCTAGTCATATAGTCTACAGCCACTAGAATGTAGAGTTTACCATTTTTTGTCCTAGGCAGAGGACCCATAGCATCAATGCCCCACTTTTCAAAGGGTCCATTTGCAAGCACTATTTGCCTCGGGCCATGCACCAACCTTCTATTTCCATTTATCTGACAAGTGTGACAGCTTTTACACCAATGTTGAACATCCACATGCAAACTTGGCCAAACATACCCCGAAAACAAAATCTTCTTCACAGTTAATTCTTGGGCAAAATGACCACCACATGCCTCTTCATGCAAACCTTTTAGAATGGCTGGAATTTCCTTGATAGTTGGTACTCGTCTGCACACTTGATCCTTCCCTCTTTGATAGAGGGAGCCTTCTAGGAAGAGATATACGCTTGCCTTCTTCATGAGTCTCCTCTTCTGAGCTTTTGTGAAGTCTGGTGGAAACTCACCCTCCAAAATGTAGCCAATGATGGGAGCCAATGACTCCAATCCCTGGTACCTCGGTTGCTTCACAGCAGCCGCCACCATGATGACCTGCACTTCTTTCTTTACACATGCAACGGCTTGTTGTGCAAGTAAATCAGCATCTTCATTCTGTTTCCTAGGAATATGATATAGTTGCACTTCTTCAAATTGATTAAACAATCTACGAATGGCATGAACTTTTGTCCGTAAGCTCTCATTCTTGCATGCCCAAATGCCTAAAATGTGTTTGACAATGAGAAGAGCATCTCCCTTTACCATGAGGCGTTGTATCCCTTGGCCAATGCACATCTTCAAACCATGAAGTAGAGTGTCATATTCTGCTTCATTGTTGCTAGCTGAACTTGGTAGATTGAACTTCTCTTTCATGACCACCTCTCCACTTGGGTTGAGCAACACTAGCCCTCCCCCTTCTTTTCCTGTGGCTCGACGAAAAGCTCCATCAAAGAACAAAGTAAAAGCATTAGGAATACTTTTTGGTGGTGGCAATGGTAGGGTCTTTACTTCAGGCACCTTAATCTCCTTTTCGTGCACCCTATAAGTGAGAATCCCTGCCAATTGTGCACGCACACTATCTTCTACCTTGAAAGAGTATTGAAACTCTTGCAACTCCATAATCCACTTTGAGATCCTAGTACTAAGATTCATTTGAGATGACACCCAAGGGAACAAATTTTCTGCAGTGAGAATTACAAAAGGTTTTGGTAGCAGGTAGGATCTAAACTTTCTCACCGCAAACATGAGAGAAAGCATCATGAGTTCTGCTTCTGTGTAGTCTCTCTCCAAAGCATTCATGACCCTACTAGCAAAGTAGATGGGTCGCATCCTTGTACTGTGGGGATCTTGTTGTAGCAACACAGCACCAATTGTTTCTTTCCCAGCATTAGAGCTAACAAAGAATGTGTACTCCCAACAAGGAGGCATGAGTGTTGGTAGCTCTGACAAAATGACTTTAATTTTACAAAAGTACTCTTCAAGCTCATCAGACCATGCAAATTCTACTTGTTGTGTCAACTTTTGCAAAGGGTGAAGTAACTCCGAGGCTAAGTGAATGAAGCGTGACATATACTTCACCTTTTGAATGAATGAGATGACCTCCTTAAGACTCTTGGGTGATGGTAGCTCAATAAGAGCCTTTGCCTTCGAAGGATCCACTTCAATGCCTTTGTAAGAAACTTTATGACCAAGCAAGATTACTTCATCCTCACCTATATGGCACTTGTCGGGGTTGAGTTGACCTCCCATGTCGTAGAGCTTCTTTAAACCTTCTTCTACCCTTTGTAGATGCAATGATTTTGAGCTATAAATACAGAAATCATCAATGAACACCCTAATTGACTTTCCAAAGAATGCTTGAAACACCATATTCATGAAACGTTGGAATGTTGCAGGAGCATTTGTCATACCAAATGGCATGACTCTAAAAGCATAACAACCCCAAGGAGTGATAAAGGTTGTTTTCAATTGATCCTCCAGTGCAATCCCTATTTGAAAGTAACCTGAGTAACCATCGCACACAGTGTACTTCTCATGACCAGCTACCTCATTTAGTATCTCATCCTGGAATGGGAGGGGAAAGTGATCTCTCTTTGTTGCCTCATTGAGGGGACGGTAATCCACACACACCCTCCACTTGTCGTTCTTCTTAGGAGTGACAACAACAGGAGAGACCCACTCCGAATTCTCCACTGGATAAATGAACCCTGCTGCTAGAAGCTTTCTTACCTCCTTGAGTAAAGCCTGCTCCTTGATGACTCCTAGCCTTCGTAGCTTCTGAGCCTTAGGTGTGGCCTCTGGCTTCAACTCAATTTTGTGTTGAACAGCATCTACTCCACGCACATCGGTGTAGTCTTTAGCAAAAAGCCTAGGAAACTTCCTTAGCACACATTTGAACTCCTCTCTTTCATCCTTTGTAAGTGTTGTTGATAGCATACCTTCCAGCATCCCTTCATCTTGATCACCTTCGTTCTCTTGAGGACCTACCTCCTCCAAGCCTTGACAAGAGGTCTCTTGGTTGCTTGGCTTAAACCTTACCCCCATGACTTCGATGGAAGACTCCTCTTCAGTAATGCTGCCGCTACTTTCTTCTTCTGAAGTGCTATCGGTCCAACCTTCTTCCGTCTCATTTTGAGATGATTCTTCATGGAGCTCCTCTTGGCGTTGCTCCTTCATGTCAAAGACAACCTTCTTGTGATTGTCATTCCTGCAAATTAGCTTTCCACTCTCCCAATCCTGCAAAGCTCGCATTTTCATTAGCCATGGTCTTCCTAGGATAAATGGGTAACCATTTCCCTTGGTAGACATGACATAGAAATCCACTGCCTTCTTAATGCCAAAGGCCTCCACAAAAACATTTTTACAAATGCCTACGCACCTAGCCTTGCTATTGTTTGCCATCTTGACCCTAATTTCAGGTGTCTCATGGATGTGCATGCCTAGTTTTTGCATGAGTCCCTCTGTCATGATGCAAATTTGTGCACCCCCATCCACTAGACCTTTCCTAACCAATCTCCCTTTGATGTAACAGTCTAGCACCGGTGTAATGTCCTTATTCATTTCAGCTTGTGCAATTTTTACAACAGGCACACTCTCTTTTACCTTTCTCCTAGTGCTAACTGCCCTTGTTAAATCCCTCCTAACTTGTGGACATAATGCAAGAAATTGAGGCCATGAAATATCAGGACCCTTACCTCTCATGTCTTCCAACAAGTTGTACGGAGCCATACCATGTCCAAGAGGGAAGTCTTGGAGGTTGATACGACGTCGAGTCCTCTTGGTTTCCTTGGTTCCCTTTGCCTTCTTGCCTTGTCCATGGTCACTCTGTGATGTGACTCCTTCTTTCTCTTTACCTTTTCCTCGGCCACGCTTAATTCCATTGGCTTCCATGTCAATCTCATTTGAATTTGTCACCTCTACCACATGCACATTTGGATATGGCAAAGGTGGAACTCCTTCTACCCCTTGTGGAGGTGGTCTTGGTCCATTTGGCCTTTGTAGAAGCCTTGGTTGTTGACCAGTTCCTTCACCTGCATTCATCACTGGGTAATTCAAGTTAGGCCTCCCTGGCTCCCCACGGGGCCAAGGACAATTATACATCCCATGTCCAGACTCTCCGCAATTCCAACATTGCAAGACTCTCCTAGGTCGTGGATCTCGCTCTTCAGACTTCTTTGCTTGTCCCTTTGGACCTACAGCTTGTGCAAGGTGAATTGACAGGCTGCTTAAAGATTCGTTTAACTTCTCAATTACTTCCGCCGTTACCTCAGGAAGCTCCCTCGATGTTGATGCTTGTGACTTACCTTTGGGTCTAAGACCTTCTATTGGAACCTCTCCCCTTAAGCACTTGAGTTTCCTATACTTCTCAGCAGCCCTAGTTTCAGCTGCATCAAAAGTAGCAGGTGCACCCGCCTCAACTTTTACCTTAAGGTCAGGAAAGAGTCCGGCTATGAACCTCTCCTTCTTTAAAAATTCTGCACCATCACTAGGGTTAGTAACATTTCGTATCCATAGAGCCCAAAGACGTAGAAACTCTTGCTTGTACAAGTAGTAGTCATCTAAGTCTTTTTGCTTATGAGAAACAATGTCTTGCCATAGTTTTTGAGTGTTTTGGGGATCAAAGAAGTATCTCTTAAAACGATTCAAAACTTCTGTGTAATTCCCCTTAACTTCCTCAGGCAAAGAGTCAAACCAAGTACTAGCATCTTTCCTAAGGACCACCTCAAACATTTCTACACGTTCTTGATCGGTTACTATCCTCTTGATACGGCAAGACATCTTGAAATTTGCTAAAAATAATTCTGCATCCTCTCCAGGCTCTCCAAAGAAAAGAGGATATCCAGACATTTGGCGTTGGCTCTCCATTATTATGAAAGATTACAATACGAGTTACAATAAGGGATACAATAGAGATCTAGAACCACTCGCCTGCAAATGAAGAAGTGAGAAAATACCACTCTAGGTTTTCTTCTTCAGCTATCCAAGCTTCAATAAGGTCTCGATTTGTTTGATCAAAACAAAAGGGTAGACTATTGATGAGCTCTAAGAAGGGTTGAAATTCTTCAAAGCTAAGGCGATAAACAGAAATCTCTAGAACTTCATTTTCTGGATCCAAAAGAGCAACCACGTCCCAAGTGATAAATTGCACTTGCTCTACAATTCCCAATGCACAAGCGGTTTGTATAAAAACTAGATCTTCATGCTCGTCGAAGGCCGTGAGAAAGTAGCAATTGACTAGGAGCTCCTTTCCTTCGAGTTCCACACAGTCGGAGTGAGGCAACCTTCTCACAATTTCATAAAGAACATCCTCATCAAGTCCAATCAAGTTTGCAAGATTTAAAGACTCCACTTGTGCTACAAAATTCCTGGACAAAAACTCCTTAGGATTATGGTTAAATCATTCAAAAGCATAAAGAGATTTACAATGTCTCTATGAACAAAGTGTCATAGAAAGTAGAGAAGGATGAGAATTTATACAAATTTGCAATCTTCTCTATGCTCTCTTTATTAAGACAAGCTCTGAATAGCTCCCTATCTCCTTTGTTGAAAGCGAAAGGAAGACTATTAATAAGACGCAAATGAGGGAAAAATTCACCAAATGTGAGTCTATGAAGCATGAACTCTGGCCGCAAGTTTCCTGAAGAGTCTTCCTCAATGGTGAAATGCACTCGCCAAACGCCAAATTTCACTCTATTTACCAATCTTAGGGCACACACTAGTTGGATGAATGCGCGGTCTTCCTTAGTGCCCAACAACAAGAGGAAAATGGAATCAACGCGTAGGACCTTCCGTCTTAACTTCACCACCCTCTTGTTATGAGGGAGACGCCTTACTACTTGCTCCTGCAACTCAATTGGTAATAGAGCTAGATCTCTAAGGATTGAACTTTCACTGCACACACATTCCCAGTTAGAACAAATGATCGTTTTTTTGTTTCTTGTAACAACTTGGACAAAGAAAAAACAAACATACACACTACTTTGCCGGGCTGCACTTCATTTTAAAATAAAATGAACACATGTACATCAAAAGAAGTGTGGTAGTTGATGAGAGGTAGAATGACAGGGTTTGGTGATGCAAGAATTTCTCCTGCTCTTTGGGCACCAAACATGAACACCATTCGTTGTTGAAAATGGATCTTTCTACTAATTGCAACGTTTATTCTAATGTGTGGAGTAAAATGAAAGGGAAAAACCTCTATTCCTGGGACATTATCCATGGCCTATGCATGTCCTAATGCTTAAAACAAAACAAAAATATAGACGTCCAAACTAAGGTCGTACCTAATGAGAGGCAAAATAAAAGGATTTACTGAAGCGTTTATCTCGGCCAACCTAAGAGGACCTAAAATTCTACGAATGACACGTTGAAATTGCAACTTAGTACTAACAATTATGTGTACCTTTTGCCTTGCAATGGGAATGAAGGGATCATACAAATCTTCGTGATTCATGCAAACTACTTGACTATGCTAAAGGTTGATTCTACACAAAAATACACAAGCCGTCCTCAGTGGGGGCACCAATTTGAGGCGGTCCGGGGCGGGCAACAAGAAGAGTGGCCTCTAGACACCCTTCAAGGCTCCCGTGCTGCTCAATGGGGCTGGGGCACAACACAACACAAACCAAAACAACAAACCCACCGCCAAATCCCAACTACACAAGGGGCACCACCTAGTTTAAGAGCGAACTGGGACGCAAAAGAGGAGAATCGTTAGAGCAACCCACAAACAAGCAAGGAATTTACACTAACCCTAACACCAATGGAATACTCTCACACACTAAAACACGAGAGAGAGAGAGAGAGAGAGAGAGAGATAGTGAGATAGATAGATAGATAGAGAGAGAGAGAGAGAGAGAGAGAGAGAGAGAGAGAGAGAGAGAGAGAGATAGTGCTCGGGCTGCTTTGAAACGTATCGGCGATGATCAAGCAAACACAACTATATATGTAAGAAAGAGAGAGAAAGGGGAAGGGGGTGCTTGTTGCATTAATACCTTCTTACAAATCTGTCATGACAAATCAAAGTGAGATTAGTACTTGTTCAACATAGCTTGCGTAAATTTCACCACAACACATCACAAGAAAAGCCACCCCAATCACTGGCTTAAGGCCAGAGGAGTCCTCTCCACCCTGTCGCCCTCTTACAGTATGTGGGATTTATGGCTAGATTGATGACAACACCAGAGACAAGCTATCAAGAACTTAACAAAAAAAAAAAAACACCAAGACACTTACGCATCATTGTTGTCCATTACTTCACGTTGGAAGGGAGACAAAGTATCCAAGCTTAGTCCAAATCCACCCTCCTTGATTCAGCGAATGTTGGGCTTACACTAGTAGGAGAAATGATAGATTTCCTACTCTCAATTGAATGATCACTCTCTCTCTTACAATGGCATAGATTTCCCTTGCTAATCCCCTATTACAACACATGCACATGCATAAGACAATGAGCTTCCACTCAAGAGCTCCTTCTAGAGAGGTTGAGCTTGGCTTCTCAAGCTATAGCATAGTGCTCTTGCTTATGGCTCCCCCCTTTTATGCTAGCTACACCCTCCTTTTATAGCAATTTTGAAGGCTAGGGTTACTCCTCTAACCATGGTTGGGTTAGATTTTCAGCAATTTATCTAATTTCTTTTGCTTGGAATTATCAAGAAGTTGGTGGGGAAAGAGAGAGGAGAGAAATGGAGGTGATAGGACTTTTCATAGTGGGTTAGTGTTAGTAGAGTTAGTATTAATTTACAAATGGAATTGGATATTTACAATGGGAGTATCCATGTAGGATACAAATAAGGAAGAAAAACTCTTAAGAGGTAAGAAAAGGTGGATTTCTTACAAGGTTGATGCTCCAAGTGTCTTGAGTAGGGCCAATTTTGACGCTTGTTGTCGATCCACTAGCTTTGACGGTACATTTTTTCTCCACTCTTGACCTTCCTTGAGAGACAAGGTAATTGAAGCTGAGTAATCAACCACCATGATGCTGTCTTTTAAGAGAAGGGCTGAATTTTGTGGTTTTTTGATAGATATGGGTAATTTGGAGGAGGAAAAATGAGACTAGGTGGTCAATTTTGGAATGGAATTGTGTGTGGGAGGTATGAGTTCACCATGGTTTCTCTTATTCTTCAAGGTTGAGGAGAAGGTGAGTAGTGTGCAGAGAGGAGTGGTGAGAGAGATGGGGATGATGAGTGGAGAAGTGTGTGTGAAAGAGGAAAATGATAAAGTGGAAGAGAGAGTGTGGCTGCATAGCATGGGAAAACTGGGGTCCACTAAAAAAATTATAGCTCACAGCTGGTAGCTCCAAAAATCATGAAAAAATTTGGGATGATTATTCAGAGCGTGGGATACATTTTCTCTTTTGACCACCGCTCCAAATTTGGAGTGGAGATAGGTGCCAAAATTCTCACCAAAAAGCCTGTTTTTTATGCCTGCAAAAGTCTTTTAGTGGCCCCCTCCTTTGTTGAATTTGTACAATGCATCCAAGAGTGAGCCCCTCCTTTGTCATATTATAATACAAAGCATTCAAGTTGCCCTTGACCCATGCATGGAGGAGGATTATTGGTGAAATAAGAAATATATACATGGTGGGACTAGTGTATGGACTATTCATGGACTTTAGCTCAATGAGCACATGGTGTTAGAATAATGAGTAAAAATAATAATAAAAATATGGAGGAGTTATGGATATGGGAAGATATTGGAATCATATGATATGGTCCCTCCTTGAATTATTTTGGGTGAAAGAGGAAAAGGTATGCAAGTAAATAATATAATAAAAGTAACCAATGAGTAGAAATCAATTTTTTGTTTTCACGAGGGTGAGGGTGAAAATGTGGGAGTGATTTGTGTAAAGGAAAAGTATGAGGTTAGAGTATGTACATATTGGCAAAAATAATAATAATAATAATAATAAATATATATATATATAATTATGGTGTAAGAGGATGAAAGAAGGTGTACATAGGTTTAATAAAACACACACCTAAGTAGAAATATTTAAATAAAATACCAAAATAATTATAAAAAATCCCTATATTTAGGCCATATATACAATGAAATATTTACACACAAAGAGGCCATAATATACTTTTTTTTTAAATTTATTTTTATTTTTTTATTTTTGGCTCACCTAGCCCAGTGACTAGCTAGCTGAGGGTTTTTAAGAAGATATGGGAAAAGTCCCGTGACTCACGCACGCCTATGTACAGTGAAATGGTAGGGATAGCCACAGTGTTTGGGTGATTTTGGTAGGGTGAGGTAACTCACTGTGGCAATTACAAAGAGCCGAAAAAGCGACTATCACTGGTATCAAGGATATCAATGAGCAACTTATTTCTGTAGGTGAAGTCATTTCAGACAGTTCCCTTGTGCAGACTGTTCTTGATGTCTTACTAGATTCATACCAAACTTTTGCTTGTACTTGGAGACTAATGACCCAAGGAAATCCTGAAGTTGTCAAGTTTGATGCATTATGCACATTGTTGTTGCAAGAGTCACTTTCCTAAAGAAATAGGACTAGGCAATGTACATTTGAATAGGCTTTTATTGCTTCTCAAAGAAAGAGTGGTAACAACAATGCAGCCACTTCTTATGGTTCTGCTCTGAGTGGAAAAACTTTTGTTCCTAATGCTTCTGCTGGTAGCAATTCGTCTGGAAAGTCTGGTGATAAGGGCAAAAAGAAGATGTGTTTCCATTATTGTAAAGCTAATGATCATTTGATCAAGCAGTGTCCTAAGTTGAAGGCCAAAGAGGCTAAGAAGAAAGAGGGTGGTTCCACTGCAAATGCTGGTTCCACTACAAATGCAGCCATTGTTGAGTCTTCTGTAAAAGGAGACTGTAATGCTAATGTTGATGCAGAATGGACTTTTAGTGCAGAGTGCACTTACAATCCCGCTGTCCATGATGCATGCATGTCAGTTGCTGTAGATTCACATGTGTGGTATTTTGAGAGTGGTGCTACAAAGCACATTACCTTACATCGTGAATTGTTCACCTCTCTGGAGTCTGTCCCTCATGGGAATTCAGTCACTTGTGCCAACAATGCCTCTTATCTGGTTCAGGGGGTTGGAAAGGTTGTGCTTACTGCTACAAATGGTAGTTCTTTCACACTTGTCGATGCACTTTATGTACCTAGGATCAAGAAGAATATTTTGTCTGTATCTACACTTACTAGACTTGGACTTGTAGTCAAATTTGTGGATGACAGATGTACAGTTCATGATCTCAGTTTTGGTGATGAAAGTGTTGCATCTGGGCTTTTGTGTCGTGGGCTGTATAAGCTCACTTTGTATGACAAGTGTGATTTTTTTTGCAGTTGCAGATTCAAGGGCTATTTCAGATGCAAAACTTTGGCATGCACCTTTTGGTCATCTGAATTTTGCAAGTTTGCTACGTTTGCAGAAATCTGATATGGTTTCTTCTTTGCCGCCTCTTGAAGCACCTATCAAACATGTTTGTGAAGGCTGTATTTTGGGTAAAATGCAACGTTCTAAGTTTCCATAGGATGGTTTAGTTAGGGCCACATGTAGGTTGCAGCTTGTGCATAGTGATGTTTGTGGGCCCATGCAAAATAAGTTCTTGGGAAATTACCTGTACTTCGTGACTTTCATTGATGATTACTCCAGGCATGCATGGGTATTTTCGCTTAAAGCAAAGTCCGAAGTTTTTATGTGCTTCAAACAATTTCTGACTATGGATGAAAATGTATCGAAGTGTACTATGGACACCCTCCGTTCGGATCGAGGGGGGGAGTATATGTCTCATGAATTTAATGCATTTTTGGATAGTCGTGGGATAAAACACCAATATACAATGCCGTATACGCCTCAACAAAATGGTGTTGCTGAGAGGAAAAACAGGTCTCTTATGAAAATGGTAAGATGTATGGTCAAGAGTCAAGCTTTACCACATTCGTTTTGGCTCGAGGCTGTCATGTGTTCCACTTATGTACTCAACAAGTGTCCTAGGAAAGCATTGCAGTCTATGACTCCATATGAAGCATGGCATGATAAAAAGCCATCTATTGAGCACATGTGTGTTTTTGGCTCTTTGGCTTATTCTTTAGTGCCACAAGTGCAGGGTAGATAATTAGATGATAAGGCTGTCTAATGTATTTTTGTTGGTTATAGTGCTGAAAGAAAAGGTTACAGGTTGTATTATCCGCAAACAAAGTGTATTTTGGTTTCACGAGATGTAGTGTTTGTGGAAGATTTTGTTCAGCTCTTGCTGTCATGTACTAGAGACAGTAATGTAAGCTCACATGACAGTTATGACACTTTGTTACCTCTTTTCAGTGGTGGAAGTTCGAATGTAAATTCCAATGAGGCAAATGTACTGCCTATGGGGGTTTCCGAAAATGTTACAAATCAGTCTATTACTTATGCAAATGTACATGATGTAGTTGATGAGGAAAGGGCTGAAAATGAGCAGGCTAGAGGTATGCCAAAATGGCTGGTGCATACATTGCGTGACAATAAATTGGATGAACCTTTGTCTAGTTGTACTCGTTCAGGCTCTCGCCATGCATCTTATGCATCAGATCGTTATGCTTCGGATGTGTCTAGCTTACATGATGTTGAGGAACCTCTGTCTTTTGATGAAGCACAGAATTCAGAAATTGGATGACTACCATGCAATCAGAATATGATGCACTTATAGAAAATGACACATGGACTTTATGTGTTTTGCCCCTTGGCAAAAAGGCCATTGCTACGAAGTGGGTTTGCATGTTGAAATGCAAACCGTATGGTGAGATTGATTTCCATAAGGCTCGACTTGTTGGAAAGGGTTATGCACAACAAAAAGGCATATATTATGAAGAGTTTTTTGCTTCCACTTTTTGTATGACTACTGTCCGTTTTCTATGTGCATTGGCAACTCATTTTGGTTGGGATATACATCAATCAGACATTGCTACTGCTTTCTTGAATGGTGATATATTTGAGGAAGTTTATGTAACGCAGTCTCGCGGTTTTGTCAAGAAAGGACAAGAGGACAAAGTGTGCAAATGTAACAAGGCTTTGTATGGGTTTAAGCAATCTCCTCGTGCTTGGTATGAGAAAGCTGACAGTCATTTGGTCAAACAAGGTTTTCGTAATAGTCCAAGAGAAAGCACATTGTATGTAAAGCGTGAGGGTGTTGTACTTCTCAATGTGGTTCTTTATGTAGATCATGATTTGCTGATCACTGGACCAATCATTGATGATTGCTGAATTTATGCTGATTTGAATGCTACTTTCAAGATGAAAGATTTGGGGCTGTTGCATCATTACTTGGGTATACAGTTTAAGCAGTGTGATGGTGGTATTGCCTTGTGTCAAAAAAGTTACATAGAGACATTGCTATGTAAGTTTGGACTTGAGGATTGCAAACCTATTGCCATTCCCATGGAAACAGGTTTGAAATTGAGTCTACATGATGTTGGTGATCCTGCATATGTCACGTTTTACCAAATTGCTATTAGATGCCTCATTTATGTATGCAACACGAGGCCAGATATTCAGTTTGTAGTCTCACAGGTCAACAGATTTATGCATAGCCCAGGGTCTAAGCATTGGGAGGCTATCAAGAGGATTTTTTTCTACCTTAGTGGCACTTTACATCTTGGATTGTTTTATCCCAAGCGGGGGTCATTGCCGCCATACTTACATGCTTTTTCAGACTCAGATTGGGCTGGTTGTTTTGACACACAAGTGTCCACAAGTGGTTTTTATTTCATGCTTGGCAGTTCATGTATATCATGGTTGAGCAAGAAGCAACCTACTGTGGCCACTTCAAGTTGTGAGGCCGAGTTCAAGGCAGCAGTCTTCACAGCTACAATTGAGTGTGTATGGCTAAGACGCCTTATGGCTGATTTGGGTGTTGGACAGGACACTGCCAACACTATCTACACTGACAGTCAGAGCGCATTGGCAGTTGTTGCAAGGAACCCAATTTTTCATGCTCGCACAAAGCACATTGTGGTGAATTACCACTTTGTCAGGGAGAGGCTCTCAGGAGGAGAGATCAGCTTCGCTTATGTGCCAACACAGGACAACCTTGCAGATATTTTCACAAAGGCATTGTCTCGTGAGAAGCTTGAATCTTTCCGCAAAGCTTTGGGTTTACTCCCGTTTGTGGATTGATCACGTCCTCAGGGCATGGCACATCCCTTTACTCATGTGCCAGCTCTCGTTCACCGCATCACTCCAGGGAGATTGTTACCATATGCATGTGGTAGTGATGTGTGTGAACACATCACTACCACATATACATGTGTGTGAACACACTAGGACCGTCGGGGCATTTTTTCCCTCTTTAGGAGGTTTTTTTCCCCTGAGCATTGTATATACGCCCGTCACTCTAGGGCTATCTATCTTTCCATTGCACACTAAGTTACACACTCTCTATTGTGTGCCTTGAGCTTCCTTTGTCTTCTCCAAGCTGTGCGCATTTCTCTACAACCCTAATTCCAATAATATGATGTACTATTTTGGTAGAAATCAACTCTGTGTATCCACCACAATAGCTATGTTTCATAGAGCTACCACATAAATGGTTAAAACTACATATTTTTTTAATAGTGCAAGTCTACCTCTTGCAAACAACACTAGTGCTACCACAACCATAGACACTACCATATTGTTCACTTTCTACAAATGTGGCACACAATATGCTTCTGCCACATTGAGAGAAACTCTTGTATTGGTTATTGTCTACAAATGTGGCACACAATTGCAAACACATTTCTGCCTAGAACATTACAATATTCTTGTAGCATATTAAAAGCTAAAAACTCTTACACTTGGTAGTTTTGTTTCACTTATGAGATGAACCACGGTTGTTAACAAACATAAAATCTTTGATGTTCTTTGAGATGACCTAGCTACATCTTGGAGACATACAAATTTTGGAATTCTGAAGCTGAGTTGACATGCTTTGAATGACACCCAAAACTCCCTCATTACAGTGCATACTTTACTTCAACACATATTGTTTGTCGACAACTTTTCTCGAACACCTTGCTACCTTCCCCCACAATATTCTCAATAGCATCGCAATGTCATCAAGATGATCTAGGTGTGGAGTCCTAAACTATCGTATTTTTTATGTTTCTTGCAAATGGGATGCCTTGATTGCATCCCCATCATTCACCTCATTGTACATGGTGATGTGTCAAGAACTCTACGGTGCACTCAAAGATTGAAAAGCTGCCCATTTTTGTCTTTCATATGTAGCTTCCCTACTTCCATGTTGGAAACAATTCTCTTAGCAATAACAACCCAATTCAAAGACCCCCTCTTAAGATGCTCATAAAAAAAACCTCTAGCAAATGCCTTTGTGCCTCGAGTCATACCATACATCGAGCGGATATTTTCAAGCAGACCCAAAGTCGAGCAAATAGATTGGTTACAATGCACACTTCACACGCGCACACACACATAGAGAGAGCACCTCAAACACATGCTTCTCAAAATGTAAACATGCATGTTTCAATGATATTCCTTAATGTCGTTAAATTTTATTTGATTGATACGAGAGCGAGAGAGCGAGCGAGAGAGAGAGAGAGAGAGAGAGAGAGAACCCCGAACACACACTTATCAAAACATAAACATGCACTAGTCTTTAACCCGTCCTCCACACACACACACACACAACACAAAAGAGAAAAGAAAAGAGAGAATATAAACATGCATTATACGATGAGTTCTTGAAAGAGGAAATTGTAAGAATGCTTCCTTTAGAAGGTCATCATTGAATTATGTGTGACATAGAAAGAAGCATACAAAGCATTGGGACCACTTGGTGTAGGAGTGTGCAACGATGAGATTGGTGAAAAGCAAGCTAAGATCCATATTATCTACTCCAAAGGGAAACTATGGATTAGAAATAAATGTGAAATGTGTATAGCGGTTTCTTGTTACAAATAGGAAGATGGTGTAGCTAACCAAGGCCCCTCAACTCTTAGGGGGAGGAGTCACCCTATATCCTGAACCGCTTTGCAACTAGATCCCCAATATTTTAAATCATCTCCTAGACTAGACCATCCCGAAATAAATAAATAAATAAATATATCATCCGGTTCATCTCCTCCATCAAAGATATCTCCTTACTTTTGTGTCATGACCCATATAATAGTGTGCTAAACTATGACCCTAAGTGCATGTGCATGTGCATGAGTGTGTGTGTGTGTGTGTGTGTGTGAGAGAGAGAGAGAGAGAGAGAGAGAGAGAGAGAGAGAGAAAGAGATGTCTTTGGGATGATCTGCTCTTATGGAGATAACTAGGATGACTAAACAAAGCTTTTGATGGCACTGCTAGAAACCACAAGTTGGATGTACATTGCAGAGTAACAAGTCTATTGATTGAGATTCAGACTATTGTGATGACAGTATTATACCAAGATGTTGAGTGCTTTGACACTAAATTAAAGGCAACATAGATTGCAGAAGTCATGTCAAATGACATTGTGTTATTCATGGGGTCATCGGATTCAAGTTGTGTGTATCTGCTCAGGTGTAGCATCAAAATTGAAGCTACCACCTCTTGTTACATGGAAACAGATGGGAAAGTACATTCCCTTTATGACAACTAGCCCTACTCACCATTGCAACAATACCGAGATAGTACCCCTACGTCCAACAACTGTCACTGAAATATGTACTAAAGCTTCTATTAGACTAGCTACAAAGATACAGGCTGCCGCTACTAAAGTGGTCAATGTTGTGGAAGAGGTAAACTCGTCTCTGAATCATGACTTAATCAAGCTGTGATGGAGCGCATAGGTTATAACAAGCAATGCTAGAAGGGTGTGTAAAATTGTCTACACATGCACACACACTACCTTGAGAGAACAAGCTTGCAAGACACACACAAAACTTCATGTCTAAATATATGTGCAGGTATGCAGGCATGCATGTCTTCCTTCTGCTGAGGATTTTAGAGCGAAAGAATGGGGGTTAAATGGTTGATGGACATGCATACACGCCTTTTGTAGTGTGGGAGAGCACAAGGGGCTACAATGGAGGACCATGGGGAGGTGGTGTAGCAACACGAAACATTGGGTGGTAGGGATGAGAGGGTGGTGGCCCTGCTTGGATAGCTCATCAAGGTGGAGTTTGGGCAGTATGCTAAGTACGTGACAATGAATGCGGAGCATGGCATGGCCCTCTTCTATCGGTTCTTTCTAGCCCTGCTCGGACAGCCCATCGAGGTGGAGTTTGGGCAATATGCTAGGTATGTGACAATGAATGCGGGGCATGGTAGGGATGAGGAGAGGGTGGTGGCCCTGCTCGGATAGTCCATCAAGGTGGAATTTGGGTAGTATGCTAGGTACGTTGCAATGAATGCCGACCATGGCAGGGCCCTCTTGTAACGGTTCTTTTTGGCCTTCAAGCTTCAAACCAGATTCGATTTTTGAATAATTCATGATATTTTATATCCTCTAAGGCTCCTTACCAAGCTTCCCTTCCAACCCATGAATCCCCAAAAAGCAGTCCGCGTTAACACGGACTGTTTTTTTTGGGGATTCATGGGTTCGAAGGGAAGCTTGATAAAGAGACCTTTCTCTCTCTCTCTCTCTCTCTCTCTCTCTCTCTCTCTCTCTCTCTTTTCGTGGGTGCACGAGTTCTCCTCATCATCCTGCGAGCTCGACTGGTCCCTGCGTTACTCTTACTGCGAGATTGCATGATGGGAGAATTATGCTTGGACAGAACGTAGAGTGAAAGAGAGCGTATGAAATGAAAATTTGCGGAGAGAGAGAGAGAGAGAAAAGGGGGGCGGGGGGGGGGGGGGGGGGCACAAGTCCAGCTTGTGTAAGAATTTTGCAACATCCAGTTGCTGCAAAATGGCCTGCAAGATGACGTCCATGGTTGCGTTGGTTCTACTCCTGCAGATTGTGGAGCCTCATCTAGTTGGGAAAACAGATGGCGTATGTGCCTGCGACGAGTTCATGTAGCAACTTCACACACGAGAGAGAGAGAGAGAGATGAAGTTTCATCATCCGCAGTAGGCCAAAACATCGTGTGTGTGTGTGTGTGTGTGTCTCTGCGCGCGCGCGCGCGCGCGAGAGAGAGAGAGAGAGAGTGTTTTAACGTCGTAGTAAACGATACCAAGAGAACTTAAAGAGAAAGAGATAATAGATTCTCTCTCTCTCTCTCTCTCTCTCTCTCTCTCTTTCTCTGTCCAATTTATCTCTGGTCGGAAAATCTCTCTCTCTCTATCTCTCTTTTTAAGGTCTCTTGGGATAGTTTCCTATGACATTAAAACTATCTTCTTCTTCTTCTTCTTCTTGAGAGAGAGAGAGAGAGAGAGAGAGAGAGAGAGAGAGAGAAAGAGAGAGAGAGAGAGAGAGAGAGAGAGAATCTATTATCTCTTTCATTTTCTCTTCATGTTTTCATGATGGGCTACTCACCTCACTAGCAAAGAAACCCCACTCTTGGCTAACTATTGTGAGATCCTTGAGGTGCATCTCCAAAGATTTCAACTACTGGATGCAATCCTGAGCACCATTCTATGGTGACTTCTTATCATAGTTTGAGCAAAGTACCATTCCATCCTGTTGTGCTCTGAGCAAGAAATGTGTAGACACCTCAAATGTAACTAAAATGGTGTTGTTATTACATAAAAACTCAGCGACACTCTCTAGGGTCTAGCATGTAGTGAGTAATCTTTTCGTGTTAACTGTCCAACTGCAAACTCTGTTGTATTGATCATAAGCCTCCATCCACATGCCAAGCAACAAGATTAAGCGCTCATTAACTGAGTTAGAATGAGCTATTTAACAAAAAGCTCTTTATTGTTGAGAGCTATGGAAGCTTGATTGATAGCTTAGATTTATGCTCCATGTAGACGAGAACCAGCTTGGCACTAAGCCATCTATAAGATCTAAAGGCTATGTGGAGACTAGAGACAATGAAAAGACATACAAAAGCATGAGAGAAAATATTGTGAAAGTGCAAAAAAGTCATCGATTTTGTGAATTGTTTTATCAAGAATGTTCCTTGATGTCCAAGAGATTTATATATCAGCTACATGCCGCCAATAGCCCTCAACATTCCCTTGAAATTGAGGGACAATAAATTTCATTGGGTATTATCTGGTAGCATTTGATAATATTGACACTTAAACTCGTTGGCTTGGGTGTTGCTTGAGAATATGCGCTCGACTTTTGTGTTCCCTCTGTGCCTCCATACAATAATTCTATGGTGGCTCTTGGTAGACACTCAGAACAGCGTGTAAAACCTTTTCCACTAATCTTGCTTGACTATCTTACATTTGAATTTGCTCCCTCTCCTAGGTGGCTCCATGAAGACTATCAACTAGTGTGAAGCACTAAAATCATCCTCAACAAGGCTCCTAGGCTTGTCACTGACACAAGAAAGATTGTAAACCTCGTGCGCATCTACCTTGGTCATACAAAAAATTGTCTCTCTCAAATTGCACTACAAGAGCCTGCCGATTTGACATTTTTTGTAGAAGAATAAGGGGTGTGGAGCTCTTGCTTCACTTGAAAGTGAGCCCTCTTTCCACTAGGTGATGGTGTTCACGAGCACTCTAGTATCCTCTTTGTACCCCTATCCACAATGGGAGTACCTACAAGAGAACTCACAATGAATGTATTTTCGCTAAACACTTGAGGAGAATCTGGTTTTTGTTGGGTGGTTCGGCAAGGTTTATACGTTAGGCTTAAATTTGATGATCTCTATTTTGAAGAGTCTATGAAGAACAACAAGTTGGTTACTAGGGAAAGAAAGTGGTTTGAATGTTTACTTTAGATTTAGATATTGTGACTAAGGTGAATGAGGTCATGTTTGCACAAGGTACAAGAGTTGTTGCAAATATATAAATCCAGCACAAGTAAATTGGTCATGTGAATCTATAGCGGTTGAAGACAATGAAAACTACGGAGATGGCTATAGGTTTTCCAACATTTAAATTTTTCAAAATGTAAAATATTTGTGAAGCTTTTTAGTTTGGAAAGCAGGCAAAAGCATCCTTTCTTCATGATAAGCATGTAAAAAAACATTGCATAGAGGGAACGGAGAACACACCCAAAACACAAAAAAATGCCCCTATGTAGCTGAGGGTATTTACATCACCCTTATCCTCTCAAAGAACACCTTCAACAAACACTACATGCTAGCAAATTTTCACCTATGCAGAACCCAATACACGTATACTCTACAAAATTATAACTGGGCACACACACCTTCGTTTTCTACCACACATAGACACAACTCTCTCTCGCTCTCTCTTTGCACACACCAAGTGCCAGGAGGCACAAACACACACTCAATCAACACCACAAGCACAAGAGAATATTGAAAAGAAGAGGGGGAAGGGAAAATCAACACCAAAAAACAATGGAAATGGCTAGCTTGTGCCCTAAAAAACGTGTACAGAGTTCTTCTTACAAAAAACAGCTTTCAACCTACTCTTGCTCTTCCTGCAATCCCAAAAAACTCCCTGCAAGCTTCGTAAGATATCCCCAAAAAGGCATTTTTTATTTTTTAATATTTTTCTTTTGACCACACAAGTGTCCCACTTCTTTTAGCAATTCCTACATGTGCACTGCCACTTGGTTGGTATCATCCATGGGATTTCTTGCCCACCATGGTGTGTG
This sequence comes from Adiantum capillus-veneris, assembly GCF_014529385.1. Lineage (NCBI taxonomy): Eukaryota > Viridiplantae > Streptophyta > Polypodiopsida > Polypodiales > Pteridaceae > Adiantum > Adiantum capillus-veneris. The sequence goes on from NC_140945.1 coordinate 93,275,790, forward strand.
TAAAATGGCCCTTCTATCCCCATCAAACAGGGCGCCATTCGGTCCCTGTGGGAAATAGCCCTTGCAGGCTTTCATGGCCATAGGTTCAAATTTCCATGAAAGAAGCTCAATGGATCAAAGAAGAGAGACTAAAAAAAAGTGTTGAAGAGGAAAGAAAACCTGCTGAGACCCAGCAAGTTTCATCCTCCTCAAATACTGATGATTCAGAATTGGAAGTTAGATTGCAAAATCTCAAAGATGGAAGACAAAGAACAACAACAAGAGACAAATTCAAGTTGGTTAATTCACAAAGAAAAAGAATTCATAAGGAAATGGAGTGTAAAACCAGAAAACCAGAGAGCACCATCGACAGTCGACAATCGCCACCAACCACTACCACAATGCCACACAGCATGACTTCGACGAGGAAGGACAAGGGGCCACCATAGCCAGCACCTCCTAGCTCTCTCTCTCTCTCTCCCTCCCACATGATGCTCCTACACAACGGCCTCATCTTATATATTGTCATCGATGCTGCCTTTTAGCATCACATGTGGGTTTACTTTGGTGCCACTTGGTAACCCCACAATGAATCACCCCTTTGGGGGTTGAAAAACCCACAATTAAAAATAAAATAAAATTTGGACACACTTTAAGAACCCCATAGCTTCTTGCTCACTTGCCTGATTGACATCTTGTAAAAACCCACCCAAAGTAGATTCAACTTCACCTTTGCATTTCAACATTGGTGAGGCCTCAAACCACTGCTCCAAAAGATGGCAAAAACCATATGTTGACCAATTACGACCATAACCTTCTGAATTTGACCACTCATAACTCGCTGCCCAAACCTCTGATTGACAAGCCATAATTGCCAAAGTGTTCCATATACTACAATAATATCTTTGAAAGCTTTAGAAAAACTCCGATGGCACACTTTGCAAAGTGGTCAAATCATTGCAAAACCTGCCGCCACAACTTGTCCTCGATAATTTTTCTTTAGCTCATAACTTGACCATCTGGATTCCGGTTGAAGATTTGAAAAGACCGGAAGTGAGAATATCCGCTGTCACTAGTGCAATTGTGTCAGCAACAGAGTCCCCCAATGGAAGCAACTTGTGATCTATAGCTTTTGATGTAGGATCAAGGGGGAACTCCATCTTGGTGCATATGAGGCTAAGACACTCATCTAGTCGAACACCAAAAGCCTTTTCAAGATCATGTAAGAATAAATACTCTTCATCTTCTATAATTATGCTGTTGAGACGGATAATCTCCACTTTGGGAATTGCAACAGGGTCACGGATCTCAGGGTCGGGCACCTTGGAGGTGCCAGCCCGTCGTCTTTGTGGAGCCATCTCCGTGGAGGTGGCAGGAGACTCACTTGTTTCTCGTTCTTTTGGTGGGGGCTCTTGAGTTCTCCTTTGGGAAGGGGATGTGTCATCAATTAATAGATTTTTGATCCCTTCGTACGGATCCTCTTCTTCTTCCCGAATCGGAGAGAGGCCTCGTTTGGAAGTCTCACAAGGAGGCTTCCTAGGTACTCTCTCTTCTTGCTGGGGAGTTTGGAGAATCCCATGAGTACGTAGCTGCCGTTGGACTTCATTTTGGAGGAATGGATTGCCCATTTCTTATTGAAGCCTAGAAACATGGTAATTAACAAGCATAGGGGCATCATTAGTAGCCTGCTCATTAACAAAATCAAAGCTAACAACATTAATTTCACTCTCTTTACTATTGTCAGCTATTCTAACAACTTTTAGGTGTACTTTGGCACTTCAAGCCCTAGTTGCTACTCCTCTTAACCCCTTTAGAAAAGCACTCAAGCTTGTTGAACTTGGCAGGGATCTGCAAACTACTTCTCCCTTTTACTTGCAATATCGTGCCATTACAACTCGGATTTTGATGAGCCATCTAGACCACCTTGGAGAGCCCTTTAAAGCTCATCTTTTGCAACATTACCTCTACACTTTTAGACACCTTAAGCAACCATCCAAATTAGCCCCAAAACAGGGCTTCTTGGCCAAAAAAAACCATACTAAACATACATTTCTCCATACCTCTGATTGCCTTTGATCTTCAAACCTGCTCTTGCATATTGGTATGCACCTATAAACATCCATAACTTGGCTTGTGCACACTTCTAGATGTGACACTTTTTGGTTGTACTAGAGTGCATTGGAATTAATACATACATATGTATGGCTTCTTGCAAAGACTTGACAATGTCAATAATATCCTCATGAAACTCATGCTTGACAATTCCCAAGATGTCGCCCAATGCAACGTGAGCTCCACCTTGCTATTGAGATTGCACTCTTCCCATGTGTAGAGTTACACTCATACTTGGAGGTAGTAGAATATATAAAAATATATTGCTTTGTGTAGAGTTTACTCACACTTGGAAGTTATTGAGATAAATTAAGTGATTTTTTATCGTGATTCAAGTATAGAGTGAAAGCTCACAATTGAAGAAAAAGTTTTTTTTGATATTTAGAATTTAAAGAGGTAAAAAATCTATGTTTTTTTGAAGACGATAGCGAAGATAGTACTGTAAATGGTATGAGAGTTCAATTTTAGATGTGTATTTAGTAAATAGTGTTGTTTGAGTTTGCAAATCTCAAGAAGATGGTGAAAGGATATGAGTGGAGCTACGTAGAGGAATTGGTCAATGGAAGGACTACATTACAATTGAGGTGTAAGTCGTGTGGCCATCATTTTAGCGGGAATGCACACAGGATAAAAGAACCCCCCTACAGGTATTGAAGAAAAAATGCATGAGTGTGCGCTCAGGGCAAAGAGAGTACATCTTGAGGGCAAAAAAAGGGGTGGTCCCAAAATGATGGCTCCATCTATGGCTAGGGGCGTGGAGATGAAACTTGAAAATGATCAAAACCCTCCTGTACCTTGCTTATAATCAAGGAAGATATCATTCATCGTTTACTGGGGCTACATTGTATCAAGAATTTGATAAACAATGGCTGCTTCAACTCCATCTTAAGTGGACGCAAGCATTTATTGCATGTGGAATTCCTTTTGATGTCATTCAAAATCCTATCTTCAAAGATGCTTTGATGAGAACATCGAAGAAGGGTTTTGTGGTACTTGATTATAATAAGATGCGTACACAATATTTAGATAAAGTGAAAGCTACATCAGATAATATTTTTACACTAGAATGGTAACAGGACACTTTTATGTCCTGTTAAGTGACCATTTTGCTTGAATTATTTAAAGAGTACGAAAATGAATTTCTAGGTGCTATATATCCACAAAGTTTCCTTATGAGCTGAAAAAAACTTAGCATTTTTTTGGAGTATCGATCTCACCATTAACCTTACTCTTGCACAAAATTTTTGAACCTAAACTGTGTGAAAAAACGGGTCCTGTTTTTGGCTTTTTTTTCAAATTTTGTCAACTATACCACTCTAAACATCATGTCTGGGTGAAAGCGTGGTTTGGTGGTACAAAAAAAGGACCTATTTTACTTCTACCAATGAAAAAGTGGGGACAGGTAAGATTTTTGTAGTTTAGGTCAAAACTTTTCGGACCTTGTGTTTTTAGATTCTTCTTTCGAAGATCTATCCACTGATATATAATATGATAGGTAGTTTTTCATGTGACATGTAAAAATTGTAACTCAAAGATTTGTCAAAGGTGTTGTCAAGGATACTCCTTTTTGTACCACCAAAGCATGCTTTTAGCCGTCTGTGAGGTTTAGATGGCTAGAGGTTAGGCCTTTATAGTTCTCGACATGTTTTGATGCTTGTAGGGAGAGCTAAGTGTTAAAATTGAAAGTTATGACCAATTTACAAGAATTGCATAATCCTGTTTTTTGGGCAAAATTGGCACTTTTATGATTTATTTGGTGGCTTTCTTGATATCCAAATTCAATTTTGATTGTGTAAGTGTAATGTATAACATAAAGCTAATCTTCCTTGAGTTTTGGGGGACCTAATTTGCCATATAGCATAGTATATGATGATGGTTGAGTTTTTTGATTGATAAAGAATACGATACATTTTAGAGTAGCAAGTATAACTTTCTCAATATTGCTAGTTTCTTAGGCCAATTGTGTGTATTTTGTAGGTAGTAACCATATCTAGTCATAGACTAAAACTTGATGTTAGATATTGAGTAGTTTCTATGGGTTTACTAGAGGTCATAATGCTAACCAGTTTTAGTTTTTTCATTGTTTTGCTGTATTTTAGCACTTTATCATTGCCCCCAAGGTTCCAATGGCAAGAGACCTATTATCCTTTTGACATGATCCATGGCTCCTTTTGAATCCAAAGGCCCAAAGGGAACTAAGAAAACATGTATATAGTATCTGTATTGAGCGTGACTATAGAAACTTTGATGATAGGTCCGCAGAATGGCAAAAATGCAACTTTTTTGTACCTATTTTTTTGGCCCAAAAAAAAAAGTGAGGTAAAATCAACCATATGTTTTGGTCACCAACCCATTGAAGTTAACGGGGCATTTTATCTCATGTCCTACAAAAATCCCCACTCTTATTTATATGCAATCAACCGTACTGATCCATCAACTTTGGAGGTTTGTAGTGACCAAGGGATGAGAAAAATTACAAGTTTCTCATTTTTTCCATATGTAGTAGTTATTGAACTATAAGCTCATGAAAGGATTTTTCAAAATGAGTGGATCTACTATGGTTTTGGAATTTTTTCCCAAAACCCTGAAAGGACACTTTTATGTCTTGTTAGGTTACCATTATAGTGTTAAAGCGCACAAATCTTGATTATGTTGGAATTAGGGTTGCAGAGAAACACACACAGCTTGGAGAAGACGAAGGAAGCTCAAGGCTCACAATAGAGAGTGTGTTACTTAGTGTGCAATGGAAAGATAGATATCCCTAGAGTGATGGGCATATATACAATGCACGGGGGAAAAAACCTCCTAAAGAGGGAAAAAATGCCCCGGCGGTCCTAGTGTGTTCACACACATCACTACCACATGTATATGGTAACAAATCCCCCCTGGAGTGATGTGGTGAACGAGAGCTGGCACATGAGTAAAGGGAAGTGCCATACCCTGAGGACAGGATCAGTCCACAAAGGGGAGTAAGCCCAAAGCTTTGTGGAAAGCTTCAAGCTTCTCACGATACAATGCCTTTGTGAAAAGATCTGCAAGGTTGTCCTGTGTTGGCACACAAGCCAAGCTGATCTCTCCTGCTGAGAGCCTCTCCCTGACATAGTGGTAATGCACCTCAATGTGCTTTGTGCGAGCATGAAAAACTGGGTTCTTCGCAACTGCCAATGCGCTCTGGCTGTCAGTGTAGATAGTGTTGGCAGTGTCCTGTCCAACACCCAAATTAGCCATAAGACGTCTGATCCATACACACTCAACCGTAGCTGTGAAGACTGCCCTGTACTCAGCCTCACAACTCGAAGTGGCCACAGTAGGTTGCTTCTTGCTCAACCATGATATACATGAACTGCGAAGCATGAAACAAAAACCACTTGTGGACACGCGCGTGTCAAAACAACCAGCCCAATCTGAGTCCGAAAAAGCATGTAAGTCTGGCGGCAATGATCCCCCCTTGGGATAAAACAAGCCAAGATGTAAAGTGCCACTAAGGTAGCAGAAAATCCTCTTGACAGCCTGCCAATGCTTAGACCCTGGGCTATGCATAAATCTGCTGACCTGTGAGACTGCAAACTGAATATCTGGCCTTGTGTTGCATACATAAATGAGGCATCCAACAACAATTTGGTAAAGAGTGAGATCAGCAGGATCTCCAACATCATGTAGACTCAACTTCAAACCTGTTTCCATGGGAGTGGCAATAGGTTTGCAATCCTCAAGTCCAAACTTACATAGCAATGTCTCTATGTAACTTTTCTAACACAAGGCAATACCACAATCACACTGCTTAAACTGTATACCCAAGTAATGATGCAACAGTCCCAAATCTTTCATCTTGAAAGTAGCATTCAAATCAGACTTAAATTCAGCAATATGTCTCTCATTTTGTCCAGTGATCAGCAAATCATCGACATAAAGAACCACAATGAGGAATACATCATCCTCACGCTTTACATGCAATGTACTTTCTGTTGGACTGTTACGAAAGCCTCGTTTAATCAAATGAGTGTTAGCTTTCTCGTACCAAGCACGAGGAGATTGCTTCAACCCATACAAAGCCTTCTTACATCTGCACACTTTATCCTCTTGTCCTTTTATGACAAAACCGCGAGGCTGCGTTACATAAACTTCCTCAAATATGTCACCATTCAAGAAAGCAGTAACAATGTCTGATTGATGTACATCTCAACCAAAATGAGCTACCAATGCACATAGAAAACGCATAGTAGTCATACGACAAGTGGGAGCAAAAGTCTCTTCATAATCTATGCCTTTTTGCTGTGCATAACCCTTTGCAACAAGTTGAGCCTTATGGCGATCGATCTCACCATCCGGCTTGCGTTTCAACTTGTAAACCCACTTCGTACCAATGGCCTTTTTGCCAGGAGGCAAATCACATAAAGTCCATGTGTCATTTTCTATAAGTGCATCATATTCTGATTGCATGGCAGCCATCCAATTTTCTGAATTCTGTGCTTCATCAAAAGACAAAGGCTCCTCAACATCATGTAAACTGGACACAGCCAAAGCATAACAATTTGATGCATGGAGAGAGCCTGAACGAGTACGACTAGACAAAGGTGCATGCAATTTACTGTCACGCAAAGTGTGCACCAGCCATTTTGGCATACCTCTAGCCTGCTCATTTTCAGCCCTTTCCTCATCAAGTACATAATGTATATCTGCATCAGTAATAGGCTGATCTAAAACATTTTCAAAAACCCCCATAGGCTGTACATTTGCCTCATTGGAACTTACATTCGTATTTCCGCCACTAAAAAGAGGCAACAAAGTGTCATAAATGTCCTGTGAGCTTACATTACTGTCTCTAGTACATGACAGCAAGGGTTGAACAGAATCTTCCACAAACACTACATCCCGAGAAACCAGAATACATTTTGTTTGCGGATGATACAACCTGTAACCTTTGCTTTCAGCACTATAACCAACAAAAATACATTTGACAGCCTTATCATCCAATTTTCTGCACTGCACTTGTGGCACCAAAGCATATGCCAAACAACCAAAAACACGCATGTGCTCAATAGAAGGCTTTCTATCATGCCATGATTCATATGGAGTAATAGACTGCAAAGCTTTCGTAGGACACCTGTTAAGTACATAAGTGGCACACATGATGGCCTCAAGCCAAAAAGAATGCGGTAAAGCTTGACTTTTGACCATACATCATGTCATTTCCGTTAGTGACCTGTTTTTCCTCTCAGCAATACCATTTTGTTGAGGCGTATAAGGCAGTGTACATTGGTGTTTTATCCCACGACTAGCCAGAAATGCATTAAATTGATGAGACATATACTCCCCCCCTCGATCGGAACGGAGGGTGCGCATAGTACATTTCGAGACATTTTCAGCCATAGCGAGAAATTGTTTGAAGCACATAAAAACTTCGGACTTTGCTTTAAGCGGAAATACCCATGAATGCCTGGAGTAATCATCAATGAAAGTCACGAAGTACAGGTAATTGCCCAAGGACGGAGTTTGCATGGGCCCACAAACATCACTATGCACAATCTGCAACCTGCCTGTGGCCCGAACTGAACCATCCTTTGGAAACTTAGAACGCTGCATCTTACCCAAAATACAGCCTTCACAAACATGTTTGACAGGTGCTTCAAGAGGCGGCAAAGAAGCAACCATATCAGATTTCTGCAAACGTAGCAAACTGGAAAAATTTAGATGACCAAAACGTGCATGCCAAAGTTTTGCATCTGAATAGCCCTTGAATCTACAACAACATTTGCAAAGTTTTGTCCACACTTGTCATACAAAGTGAGCTTATACAACCCACGGCACAAAAGGCCAGATGCAACAATTTCATCACCAAAACTAAGATCATGAACTATACATCTGTCATCCACAAATTTGACTACAAGTCCAAGTCTAGCAAGTGCGGATACAGACAAGATAATCTTCTTGATCCCAGGTACATAAAGTGCATCAACAAGTGTGAAGGAACTGCCATTAGCAGCAGTGAGCACAATCTTTCCAACTCCCTGAACTGGATAAGAGGGGTTGTTGGCACAAGTGACTGAATTCCCATGAGGGACAGACTCGAGAGAGGTAAACAATTCACGATGTGAGGTAATGTGCTTTGTAGCACCACTGTCGAAATACCACACATGTGAATCTGCAGCAACTGACAAGCATGCATCATGGACAGCAGGATTGTAAGTGCACTCTGCGCTAAAAGCCCATTCTGCATCAACATCAGCATCACAATCTCCTTTCACAGAAGACTCAACAATGGCTGCATTTGTAGTGGAACCAGCATTTGCAGTGGAACCATTCTCTTTCTTCTTAGCCTCTTTGGCCTTCAACTTAGGACACGACTTGATCAAGTGATCATTGGCTTTACAATAATGGCAACGCATCTTCTTTTTGCCCTTATCACCCAAATTTCTTTACAGAACGAGTGCTACCAGCAAAGCATTATGGAACAGAATTTTTGCCACTCGCAGCAGAACCATAAGAAGTGGCTGCATTACTGTTACCACCCTTTCTTTGAGAAGCAATAAAAGCCTATTCAACTGCACGCTGTCTAGTCCTGTTTTTTCTAGAAAGTGACTCTTGCAACAGCAATGTGCATAATGCATCAAACTTGACAACTTCAGGATTTCCTTGGGTCATGAGTCTCCAAGTACTAGCAAAAGTCTGGTAGGAATCTGGTAAGGCATCAAGAACAGTCTGCACAAGGGAACTGTCCGAAATGACTTCACCTGCAGAAATGAGTTGCTCATTGATATCCTTAACACTAGCAAGGAAAGTGTCCATATCATCTTCCTCATGCATAATCTTCGACTCTAGCTCTTTACGCAGCAAAGCAATTTTAGCCTCATTGCGGCTTGCATAAAGACCTGCTAGAATATCCCAAGCCTGTTTTGCAGATTTTGCTGAGCGGATGTGAGGAATAATGGTGCGCTTCACAGACAACGCAATCAATGCATGAGCCTGCGCATCCTTAACATCCCAACGAGCTTGTTCTGCCGTAGGCAAAACAACTCTAACAGCTGAAATCCTTGCAGCAAGACTTGCAACATCCTTGCAGCAAGACCTGCAACATCCTCAACATCGCCTACATCCGCAGAACCAGGACGTACATCAATGCCCTGCACAATGTTCCAGACACCCTTTGACACAAGAACATGTTGCATCATATAAGCCCACATAGGGTAGTTGTCCCCATCCAACCTGTCCTCAACAGCAAACATCTTGAACACATCTGTGTTGTTGTTGTCAGCCATGGTAAATGCTGCACCTGATGTGAAAACTGCCCGAAAATAGGAGAAACGGAGCTGGAACAACCTGTGCTATATAGCACAAACCGTAGAAGACTATAAGGCACCTGTTATGCAGAAAACGGCACTGACAGAAATTTTGCACAAAATGACGAAATAGCCTGTGCAGTACTGCCTGTAGTGGAAACGGAGGCCGAAATGAGCCCAAATCAAAATTCTGAGTAGACCAAGCTCTTTGAGCCCTCCCAAAATATTTGTCGACCTGCGAACGCTTGCCAAAGCTCACTGAAATCAGAGAAAGTGAGCAGGTGTGTGCAGCTGGCAACTAAGCCCGGGAGGACATGACCTGCTCTGATACCAATTGTTGGAATTAGGGTTGCAAAGAAACACACACAGCTTGGAGAAGACGAAGGAAGCTCAAGGCACACAATAGAGAGTGTGTTACTTAGTGTGCAATGGAAAGATAGATAGCCCTAGAGTGATGGGCGTATATACAATGCACCGGGGAAAAAACCTCCTAAAGAGGGAAAAAATGCCCCGGTGGTCCTAGTGTGTTCACACACATCACTACCACATGTATATGGTAACAGATTATGTGCCACAATATGGATGCACAATCTCTCTAGATGGTACAAATTTTTAGAAGAAACTATTGATTAATGTGATGTTGATTTTTCCAAGAGGATCCATCTTTCTTGAAGTGATTGATACATCCCTAAAAGAGAAAGCTAGTGAATCTCTTGCTGGTGTATATGAGCATTTGATTAGAAGAGCAAGGGGGCCTAAAAATGTGTTAGCCATTGTCACAGATAATACATCTAACTACAAAGCAGCTGGAAAAGCAATTGAAGCAAAGTATGAAAAGATTACATGGGTTCCATGTGCTACCCACACTTTCAATCTACTCTTGAAGGACTTTGGAAGATTTCCTTCTATTAAGAAAACTCTTCTAGATGCAAACCACTTGGTGAGTTTATAAGAGAGCATTCATTTTCTTACGCTCTATTTAGAACAAAGTTCCCAACAAAAAATTTACAAAATTTTTGTGTGACCCATTTTGTGACAACGTATTACATTCTCTCTACACTACAGCAAGTTAAAGCATCCCTTGTTGAAACAGTGGCAGATAGAAGATGAGACATTTGGCTTGATACATATCCCAAGTATGAGCCCGCTTCTTCCAAATGCTACCAGCTTTTCCTCCTGTTTTTTAGAGAAATATAGATCCAATTATTATTGTCACAAAGTCCTTCACTCACCTGATATGATTAGTGGACAAAGAAGCCTCTATATTTGGACGGGTTTATTAGTACATGCATGAAGCCTCTTGCAAGTTAAAAGACTATACATCTTACACAAAAAAGGAGAAAGCCATGATGATTTAGTTTGTCAAAAGAAGATAGTATAGCATCTCCATACTCCTTTATATGGAGGGGGGTTCATCTTAGATTCCATGTTCCAGATGCACGAACAATCTTCAAACAATGAAGTGATCAGTGATTTCAAGAAAGCGTGTGTCCAAATATAAGGCAATGTGGATGGATAGGTGGCATACACATAAAAGACGAGCTATACTAGTAGAGAAGGAATGTTTGGGGATCCTTGGCATATAGATGCTATCAAGACGATGAGCACACTAGTTTGGTGGAAACAATATGGTGGAGAAAAATTAGAACTTCAACATGTGGCTGTAAGAGTACTGTTTGTTGCCACCTCAAGTGGTAGTTGTGAAAGAAATTGATCTTCATTTGATTTTGTGCATACTAGAAAACAAAATCAATTTAGTCCAAAACGAGCTGCAGATTTAGTGTATGTATTTTGCAACATGCGACTTATGTGTAAGCCAGTAAAGTTAGCCACATGTGCTATCGAAGAAAGCTTCGGACGCTTTCAGACACATGAAGCAATTGCAAATGAGCTCAGCTTTGATGATAAAATGGAATGTAATCCAGAAGACATTGATCTGCAATGTTCGGATGTCAAAGAAATTGATGACATGGTGCCTGTGATTGAGGGGACGAATGAGTTATAAAGTTTGTACTATATTTACAATTAATTTTGTAATGCGAAAGCTCTATGGAGTTTAGCTTTGCAATCTCTCTCTCTCTCTCTCTCTCTCTCTCTCTCTCTCACCCCCTCTCTCTCTATGGAGTTTAGCTTCACAATCTATGCGTGTATGTGTGTGTGTGTGTGTGTGTGTCTCCCCCTCTCTCATTGTCTCTCTTTCTCTCCCTCTTCTTTCTATTATTGTTGAAGAGAGAGAGGGAGAGAGAATAAGACTTACACAATTGCAACATTATTCGACAGGTTCATATGTTCAAATAAATAGAGATTTACATATCAAAAAGAGGTTTTAGTTACAAATCTTGAGATTTAAGGTACAAAAATAGCTCATTATTGGTTGGGACATTTAATTTAGATCATGAGCTTGCTCCTCCAAAAGATCAAATACGTGAAATTTTGAATTACCGAATGAATCGCTTGGACCAGAATTGCCTATCTTTTTCGATTACAGAATCATATCTTGCCTTATACCATGCCAACTTTCTTTCCAACGCTCTGCTATATGAGCACACAGCTTTTGTCTGGGGTCTCTCCTTGACTTGCCAGATCCACACCCTGGGTTGCGAGCTGCTCAACAACCCGCTGTTTCTTCGGGAAAATATGTGTAACCCCTTTTTCAAGGAGGGTCTTCTTGATTGGCCACTCGGGCATGAATCTTCTCGACCGGGTGCCCTTTGTCGACCCCTCCTGTAGTGGGACAATGATTCCAATCTACTTTGAGCCACAATACATAATAACAATAGCATTGTTGCACAAAGTAATTTTCCACTTGACTATTATTTGGTGGCAATCTGTATACTTGGATAAATCTTGAAATCATATTTCTTGCGACTACAATGTGTTGCAAATCCAAAACTTTCAAGGGAGAAGATGCCTTAATATTTCCACTAACTCAAAACAATGTATTGCGTATAAAATGATTTGTGCACAGCTGCCTGCATTGCTTGTAAATCAGTGGCTCCCCTTGAAATTCTGATTCTTCCTCTTGGGATGTAGCCAAAGCTCTAAGATCCCCTTTTGCCTCGTGGATTTCTTCCTCTTTGTAAATTTATTGTACCAATGTGTGATTAAGCAAAGGAGCATCGGGCCGTGGCTTTTGGTTGGGAGCAATATCTTCCATATGTGAATTGCAAAACAATAAACTTTAATGACCGAAGCTTATATGTACTTGAAAAAGAGAGATAGTTTAAAGGTTTTATTAGATCCAATTTGAAATACTTTAAAACCCCAACTTGAGAAGAACTTTAAAGACTAACTTTTAATAAGTTCAAAGATCTAATTTAAAATAACACCAAACATTGCACACCATCAACAACAAAAAATATTATTATTTGTTTAATCATCAGCAGGGCTCACTTACAATATGGTAGCCAACATTATGGGCTCCATTCAAAAATCCCATATTTTAGGCCCATCTAAGAGTTTGGAGAATTCTCCACTAGTAAGATGTTTGTTACATTTTGCAAAAATTCGCACTTGGGGACCTCTGGGGGCTCTAAAATACCCGCAACCAAGCGCTTAAAAATATATGATAAACTATATACATCAAACACTTTGGTGAAAGGAGGAGGATTGGTGCTGAAATTTTCAGGGACAATCCATGGATAGTCTCGCTCAAATTGAGCTCTAGTTTGAGGGCTAGAATTCGGGATCTTGGGAAATGTTGTTGCCAAAGTGTTCGATGGTGTACTTTGTCCCCAGTCCGTGATCCAAGCATACACTCCTCACTCGCCAAAATGTAGTAGAATATTTCCAGTGTGCAGGTCGTTGTTGTGAATGAAATCGTGACTATGCATGGATTTCATGGTCTACAAAAGAGCATTGTAGATCGATAAAATGTTGTCTATGAGTTGTTGTACGATTGCAGATGTGTGATGAAACTCTTTGATTGCATGCTTTCTTCCACGTGATGGAAGGCCTGAATCTAATGCTCAAGGTGACCTTCATTCCAAAGCTTGAAGATCAACATGCGCCTTTTTCTATAACGAACAAGAGCACAGGGTAATATCATGCCACATTGCTGGACTGTAGTAGCTTTTTTTTCCTCTAGCACTATTTGCAAAGTCGGCTTGCTTCCTATTTGATCCTTGAAGATCCTTGCCGCATAGAGATGATCTTTGAAGAGGGGATGGGCCACTGAAACTTGTTTAACACTTACAAAATGTCCTTCACCTAACTGGGGTGCTTGTAGGTGAAAGATAGATTAGTCCCCAAGTAATTATAGGACATGAGGATAGAGGATATGTAGTATCATCCAGTTGTACAATTGAGGGCTCGACACCTGAAGGAGGAGGCACATCCTCTTCGATCCTAGTATGTTTAGTAGAGCCTTTAGCTCTATCCTTGCTCTTCAATTCTGAATGTAGCTGTGACACAAGCCGCATTCGCTCTCTGATTCTAGGTTTGGCTTTTATTTTTGGATGAACCATACTTTCAAAGCTTCTAATGACTTGGCCCAATAATTGTTTTACTATGTTGTGCATAACTCCATTAGTGCATAGATTTGGGTCAAATGAAACAGGGCGTAAGCTGCAAATAGTCGGTGCATACATACTCTTCAATTAATATCAGAACGTAAGCTGCAAATATGTGCAAACCATGGAAAGAATCTCAGAAAAATCCGGTAGAGTTTTCCCTAAAAACTGAGCAAAAACTCAAGTACAATCTCTACCATAAACCATAGCACTACTCAATTTCAATGAGTAGAAATGCCAAAATGGCTCCACATTTTTACATACAATGGCAATCCTCACTCAACATACATCAATCGAGTGACCGTGCATAATCAAGCGCCAAAAGAGCTGCAATATGAAAACTTGATCAATGCGAAAACAATGCTCTCAAGAGAGCTCAATGGCACTTGAAAGTGCTCGCCAAAATGCATGTACAATGGGCATCACCCATGCGCCATCACTATATGCAAACCAACCGCAAATACCATGAATCCAAGCACAAAATCACTGTCAAAGTATATCTTGTGAAAACCTGTGAAAGAAGCTCCACTTGTGTGCTCCAAAAACCATGTCTCTCAAGAGACCGCTTTGATGGTGTGTAAATGCCTCCGTGACTCTTTGCCCAAATCTACCATAAAACTCTCAAATCACAAGCTTTGCACAATTTGAAATTGCAAATATGTGCAAACCAAATTTCAATAAAATGTCAAGCCTAATTCACTTGTTGAAACTTTACGTCACTGCAACAAGCTCTTTTGAAGTCGTGGGTCAGTAGCTTGGACAAATGGCTCTACCCATTTTGGTTTCAATGACCGTTGCTCTCCCATAGATAACTACTCATATTTCCTTCCAATTTCTCGTAGCAGTTCTCATGCAGATAAGTCCTTCTCTTTTTTGCTGGATCCTTTTCATAAAACTTTGTTTAGTTACCCTTTGTGAATCTTCAAGGAAATACTCCTCTAGTAATGCCTTTTCAAAACCCTACCAATTTTCTCCTTGTGTAGTATGTATCTCACCAATTTGAGCCCTAAGCTCTAGCACACCAATCAAGTGAAACCCTTCAATTGCTTTGCGATCATCAATCCCATTATCCTCCATAGATTGTTCATAAATTTGGCAGAATTTTAAAACATCGTGACCTTCAAATCATCGCAATTTTTTTTGTAACTGTCTGTCCAGTTTTTCGAATTCGCTCATGCAAATTAAATTGTTGTTGTGCATTCTTGCTAGTCTCATAATCACACATATAAACTCCAAAAAGTGACAATTTACATAAATCAAAGGCTACGAATGTCCGAGTTGTTCAATAGCAAAAAATTACAATAGGACTCATGAGTGAAGTTATCTACTCATAGGTTAGCTATGTAGCTAACAAAAGAAAGTCACACTGGCATTACTTGCAAAGAGTACTAAATTCACCGGTGAAAACATTGAATTTACTCATAATCTTTGAAAAATAGGCATTCGATATGTACATTACTTTTCCCTTTCTATAGCAACTGAATACCATAATGCTTGCTTTGGCCTTTAGTGCTAGCAAAAAAAAATATGCATTTGGCCGAACCACTCGATGCATCTACTTACTAACAGTGGCTGCTCGAACCTTGTTCTCTGTTGGTCTTTGTACAATATTGGAAAGTGCTAGCCAACCACACCATTCACATCAAATACTACATCTGTGACATTTAACTCAATTACTTAAGCTTTGTCTCTACTGCATGCACATTAAGCCACCAAATTGTGCAAGTAGCTTTTACAAAGAAAAAGACATTAGCCAATAAAAAAATGTAAGGACATGCAAAAATTACAATTGAGCAAAACATTCATAAAAGCATCTTGAGGCCATGGCAAAAATATGAAAGGCTATGTTACGGAGTGAGCATAGCATTTGGTCTACCTTTTTTGGGCACATGGCTTAATGCCATACCCTCATAGACACTTCAGACGTTTCTAAACAAAAGAGCTTCAACAAAGTGGTCTCATCACATGTTAGGTGGAGTCTTGGATTTCACATCAACCTCGTCTTTACCACTAGACTCTTGTGGAAAATTTCCTTGTTTTGTGCCCCTTCTTGGCCTTAACATCCTTCACACTCTGGTTTTCAACCTTTTCCTCACCCACATCTCTCAAGGACTTTATCTCCCACAGCGCCCCCCCCCCCCCCCCCCCCCCCCCCCCCCCCCCCCCAAAAACAGAAAAAAAGCGCCCGATGGGTCCACATCAACATCATCCCTTACGTCATTTTGTCATCCTACATCTCTTGGTCACTGTGCAACTCTTCAAGCATTGCAATGGCTGAGCATACATGTAGCGAGACCCTTCTTTCACAACCTCTTCAAACTTTAGATTTTTGGAAGGTTTATGTGTAAAGATAAAAACAAAAAAAGGGTTATTAGGACAGGGGTAGTATGTCCAGGGTCGGATAGGGTTCTAGGCAAGGCCAGCTAGCGTGCCATATTTAGGCATCTCCTAAAGATAGGTGCAAGGATCCTATAAGATGATAGGGTTGGGTGGAGAAAGGGATGTCAGTATCCCCCTTGTCCTTTATGTCAGAAGAAGGGTAATATGCTAAG